>NC_137137.1:4706888-5179388 GCF_949319135.1 Squalius cephalus
CATTGTGTGTGTGTGTGTGTACTCATGTCTGTAGGGTAGGGGAAGTCTTGCCTGCAGTGCTCCTCTGCATATTAAGAGTGACTCATGATACTTGTAAGAAAGTGGCCCAAAGCTGGATGCCAACAACCACTACAAACCAACACTGGCACACATAAAGGTCAAAGAAAGACAGAAAGAGAGAAGGAGAAAGGAAGATGAGACAAGGATAGAATCCAGTAAGACCGAAAGCGTAAAGAAGCAGATGTGAACTAAATTCCTTCTGTAAATATGGAGAACAAACACAAATAGGATCTGAATTAAAAAATAGAACTTGTAGATGATGCTCTTATTGTGCTAATGCTGGCAGACAGGCAATCAGTCTGGACGTCCATCTTGTTAAAAACAAATGCATTTGCATAGTGCTCACAGCGCTGTACACAATGATTTTATTTTTTACAATATAAAAATAGTATGTGAAACAGTCTGGTAAAAATATACATTTCAAACTGTATGCTACGGTTTTTGTTACGTGATCTCACTATATTGAGTTGTTTTTTTATTTCAGTAAGTGGTGTCCAGATAAAATACATAAATAATATGTGAAACGGTCTGGCAAAAAAATAAACATTTCAAACTGTAGTATGCCATGTTTTTGGTCACAGTTTTTAATTTAGTATCATTTTTTTGGTGATTTTTGCCTTTTATTGTGACAGGACAGTAGAGAGTTGACAGGAAGTGAGGTGGGAGAGAGACGGGGGATGGGATCGGGAAAGGTCCACGAGCCGGGACTCGAACTCAGGCCGCCCAAGCGCAACGGCGCTACATGTCAGCGCGCTGAGCACGAGGCCATCGGCGCCGACTTTAATTTAGTAAATAGTGTCCAAATATAATAAAAAATAAAATAAATAAAAATGATGTAAAATGGTACTGCAAAATTAAACAATTCAATGCTTTGATTTTAATTCAGTGGTGTCCAAATATATTTAAAAAAATTAAAATCATATAAATAAATAGTATGTGAAACATCTGGCAAAAAAAAAAAAAAAACATTCCAAACGGTATGCTACATTTTTAGTCAGTATTTATTTTAGCAAGTGGTGTCCAAATATAATTAAAAAAAAAAAATCAGATAAACAAATAAAATAAATATGTGAAATGTATTGCAAAAATAAATATTTCAAACTGTAGTGTGTTAAATTTTTTGGTCACATGATCTAACTATGTTGAGTTTTTAATTCAGCACGTGGTGTAATAAATAAATAAATAATTTTGCATTTATGTATAAAACATCTAAACTCTTGGAAGTCTGATGAGTCATAAAATAAATGTTGAAAATTCAGTGGATTATATAATTATTTAATATATTTTAAATGCATTTTCACACTGGAAATGGTGAGTCACCTCAAGTGCAGTGTTCTGTGTACCGGTAGTAAGCTCTCTTAGTAGGTCATCTGGATATTCCATGTAAACAGAACATTTGCACACTACGTATCTGCATAGTATGTATAGTCTGCACAGAATTAGTTTGAGTAGTATGCTCTTGCAAACAGAGCCAAAGTAAAGTATCTAAGCATGTGAATATCAGTCACTATGAGCTTTGAGTTCGTGTTTATAGCGATATGTTTAGTAAATGCCGGTGTGCCTGCAGACCTGCGTCATGTGTGCTGTTCTGAGACGGCAGGATCTCTAGTTTGGTGAGCTCTGAGGAGCTGGACAGGAGCTGTTGAGCCTCCATCAGAGAGCAGTGCTCTGTGCTCATGCCATCTATAGCCAGGAGAATATCTCCTACATGCAAAGCGCCACATCTGAGAAAAACAAGGAAAGACAGCAAGAGAGAGACAGATAGTGGTGGTAACAAGGAGAGAAAGTCATTTGTGTTGAGCAAAGCGAGAAACAGCGAGAGTGAAAATGACAACAGGCGAGAAGGTGTGAGGTGAAAAAGTGACTGCGAAAGAAGAGGATTGCTAAATGCTTATTATAGATATATGAAGAATAGATTTAATGCAAATATAATGATTAGTAATATAAATTAGTGGATAGTGGATTTTACCGATACCGATATTTAGGTTTGATTTTTGATACCGATTTTTGCCGATAACGATAGTTCCACCAATCAACTATCGGTACCGATATATCGGCAAAACCGATGAATCGGTCGACCTCTAATATAAATATGATTTAATGTTAGGCAATTATATGTACACAAGTTTTTTTAGACAATATTTATTTAAAACTATGCAAAGTCTCAAAAAAATATTTGACTAAGTTGACCTGCATTATCCATTTATGAGGCTATTAGTATATTTTGGAGCCATCAAGCTGCTGATAATCGGTCAAATATCAACCAATTGTCCAAATAGTGACAGAATAATCTGCTTGGTAATGTATTTTTTTTTTTTTTTTTTTTTTTTTTTTTTTTAGGTAATGGTAATGTATTTGTGTATATGATTCTTTTCATGTATCGTTGGTTCTAAACGTGTGTGTTTGCATTTGTGTGTGCTCACCTGTCTGCAACACTAGCAGGCTTGATTTTCTGGATTGTAATGACCTGTTTGTTCATGTAGAGGGAGGTAGTGAGACTGAGTCCCAGTACTGATCCCGCGGAGCGCGCGATATCCACCTGCAGCGGCCCAGAGGACTTCTGGACTGAGTCTGATCCGAGGCCAAACCAGAACCAGAGAGAAGCAGAAAGAGGAGGTATTTCAGTGCTAATTCAGAAATTAGAGAGAGAGGGAAACCACCAACCATATGTTCATTCTTTTTTCAAAACGGTAATAAAACAAAACTTTCTGTTTCAATAGCATACACTACCATTTAATAATGTGGACTCAGTAAGATTTTTGTTGTTTTTTATTTATTTAATTTGTTTTAAATGTTAAAGGGATGGTTCGGAGTAATTTCAATCTAGGGTCCTTTGCACCATGACCTCGAGACCTTTTGTCACCATGACCTTTTTCCCTTGGTCGAACATTATTAAAGTTAGAGCTTATTTAGAGATATCAGACGAATGGCTTAGTGCAGGCGCTAATGGATCCAAGATTGTATCTCGTAAATGACCCCACTAATAATGCACAGAATGGTACTAAACTTCTACAGTAGTACAAATAGGTTCTGTACTCATAAAACGAGGCATTGGAAAGTTTGTAAGTACATCAGGAGTTTATTTAAATAACACTTGCCTGATGGCTAATGCTACCGCTAACCCGGATGTCGACGTCACTTCAGTGATTTGGGAAAAGCCCGTAAAAGTCCTGGCAGAAAGCGATGCATAAGGATGTAGTGTAACGACGCCCAGTTCCAGGAATGCACTAATATTTTGTCGGTAGTACCAGTTTGCAACAATTATTAGTTAACACTAAGTTTTTTTTTTTGTTACACTACATCCTTATGCATCGCTTTCTGCCAGGACTTTTAAATACGAACCATCCCTTTAAAATATGATAAAATAGTAATATTGTTAAATATTTTTAAAATTGAAAAGAGCTGTTTTCTATTTTAATATTTTTTAAAATGTAATTTATTCCTTCACATGATCCTTTAGAAATCATTTTAATATGCTGATTTGCTGCTCAATAAAAATGTATCATTATTTTCAGTTATTATAATTTTTTTTTCAGGATTCTATTCCGAATAGAAAGTTAAAATGAACCTAACATGAACATAAATACTCAAGATCACTGTGAAAATACAGACCGGAAGACAAAAGACAATGAGCGCAGTGCTGAAAAGGGGCGGGGCTACATAATGTCTATATGAACGGCCAATTATATACCATAAAATCTTCCCTAAGTATCAACTTTGTCTCAGGTGTTCCTTTAAAAATTCCAAATGAGAAATAAAAATGAAGCAATTATTGACATACAATAAAGCATATCAGCATAGAGCTTTAAATGTAATATGCACAGGAGCTCCAATCAGTTGTTTTTTTTGGGGGGAAGTAGGAGGCTTTAATCTCATTGCCGTCCAGGAGAAGCGAAAGAGATCTCAATGGTGTTTTTTCCTTCCTATGGGAATGTGGAGGGGAAGTGGAATATGTTTCTACTTTAATTAAGGCCACATGAGAGTATCTGTGCACACAAGCATACTCAAGTGTGTGTGTCGCATGCATCTGTGTGTCTGCTCACCCATGACCATGATGTCGTACTCGATGAGGAAGAAAGCCTCCTGGGTGCTCTGCATGATCAGGGTCAGAGCGTCAGCATGTTTCTGTCTATTCACAGCAACACCGTTCACACTCAACACACGGTCGCCCGCTCGCAAGGTTCCCTCTCTGACAGACGGAGAAACGTGGAGAGACGTACGGAAACACAAAAAGACAGCAGTAGGGATGAGACGTGAATGCAGACGTCAACTAGAAAATAAAAGCATCCTTTTGCATAAACAATAAGCATAGTGGAAGTGTAATTATCAAGCAAATCTAATTCACTTTAAAGCATTATGTTGAAACAGGGTGCTTTCATATGCATGTGTGTTTTATCTGCTTGTTTGTGTGTGTGTGTGTGTGTGTGTGTGTGTGTGTGAGCGCGCTTCGGGCTGTGTTCTACCCTTCTCACTCATTTTAATGTCATCAGCCTATGCTTCAGTTAACATGTGTGCCTCCAGAACCAGCTTACAGGGTTCAACGATCACACACACACACACACACACACAACATATAGAATGCTCTCATAATATACACCAAATACATCATATCTCAGACAAAATAAAAACTCTTTATGGAAATATACAGACAAATAACCTAGACGGATGCACCGAGACGGCACTGATGTGACACACACACAAAGACGCAGAGAGCTTCACGATGATTCAGACATTGTGCTCATTAATAAGCAGAGATGTTCTGAAGGGCCTTGTCTTGTGGGATAAACGTGTCTCACACACACACAGATTGTAGTCATCGTGGTCTCACCTGTCTGCGGGTCCGCCGGGCCTGACGTAGGTCACCGCTAGAGGTCGAGCCTTATGCCAGTCCTCGTGAAAGCCCCCTGAAAGCATGTGAAACGCACACCTGACTATTGCCTTTAGTAATAGTAATAAAATGCAGCTGAACACATACTCACACACACACACAACTTGCTGCCCTTGAGAATAACACAAATGCTTTTAAATAACTTTTTCTTTCCAACGAACATTTTTTTCTGTTGTATTAAACCTGGAATATTCTTATAAATACAAATGCAAATAATAGCTGGTTTGATTTCAAATCCTCATTTATGTATTTGTCCTCAGTTTAAGGGTCATAACATTTAAAAACACATGAAATATTTATGCAAATATATTTCAGATTTCTAAATTTCAAATAAATTCAGTTCTTTTGATCTTTTTATTTATCAAAGAACCTTGAAAATAATGTATCACAGTTTACACAAAATATTAATCAACTGTTTTCAACATTGATAATCAGAAATGTTTCTTGCGCAGCAAATCATCATATATGATTTCTGAAGGATCATGTGACATTGAAGACTGGAGTAATGATGCTGAAAATTCAGCTTTGATCACTGGAATAAATTACATTTTAAAACATTAAATTAGAAAACAGGCATTTTAAGTTATAATAAAATTTCACAATATTACTGTTTTTACTTTACTTGTAATCAAATAAATGCAGCCTTGTTGAGTTTTTATGATTTCATGCATTATTAGCACAAACCCCCTGCAGTTCCCTCACGAACCCCAGTTTGGGAAAGCTGTTGTTGTATTGAACCTGGATTATTTCAAGCCATCATTGATGTATTTTTCCTCAATTTAAGGGTCATAACATCAGTTTAAAATGAAAAACACATGAGATGTTAGGGTAAAGACATTTCAAGCTGTCTGATGGTGATTCGGTACCTCTCAGAACGAAGCCAAAGCTGTTGCCTTCTTTTTCCAAGCACACTTCGATAGTTTTAGAGATGACGCCGCAGAGATTGCTGGGAGCTGAACACACAGAGAACAGCTTGAGTTACTGTCACAGGAGGATGAGATACAGCTCTACACACTGAAATGTACTTATGTTTACTTTCACAGGACCATTAACACTAATGCCACAATACAATTATCACTTATAACTTGAGGACTGAAAATCCCATTTACATATTAAGTACTGTTGCGGCACTACCGTGATCAGCACAGCAGAATCAGGTACTTTTTATACTGTACTACTCACATATTTACGTTCTATGGTGTTTGCTTCAAAGAATACAATACCAATCAGTACTTAAGGTACACTAACAATAGTTTGGGGTCTTTTTTAAAGAATTTAATACTTTTAATCAGCAAGGATGCATTCAATTGATAATAAATGACCGTAAAGACATATATAATGTAATCAAACTACATTTCAAATAAATGCTGTTCTTTTGAACTTTAAATTCATCAAAGAGTCCCGAAAGAAAATGTATTCCACAAAAAAGATTCCACAAAAATATACGCAGCACAACTGCTTTCAGCATTGATAATAATCAGAAATGTTTTTTGAGCAGCAAATCAGCATATTAGTTTAATTTCTGAAGGATCATGTGACACTGAAGACTGGAGTAATGATGCTGAAAATTCACAGGAATAAATTATTTTAAAATATGAAAATAGCACATTTTAAATTTCAATAATATTACACAATATTGTTTTTGTTTTTTTACTGTATGATCAGATAAATCTGAATTGTGGATATGCGTGTGTCCGTACCGAATGGAGGAAGCTCGTACTCCACCTCCAGCACCACACGCTCTCCAATGTTCTTCAGCATGCTGATGATCTCATCATGTCTGAGCTTGGACAGGTTTATCCCGTTCACTGACTTTATGTAGTCGCCGACATTGAGCTGGTCACTCCTGCCACACAAACACATGGAAGATTGAACAAGATTACTTTTTTTTCTTTTTTTATGTACAGTATGCAGTGATAAATTATGGTAACATGCATAGTAGATTCTTAAGTTTCTGATTTATAGGCAACAAGTTTACAGAGTAAACTTATTAGTCTTTTTTTAAAGTATTTATTAATGAATGTATGTTTTTTAAAGCATTATTTTCCTTTATATTACATGATTCTTTTATAATACCTCAAACAGTAGAGCATGTCACTAGCAATGCCAAGATCATGGGTTAAATTCCCAGGGAATGCAAGAACTGGAAAAAAAAATCGCCTGGATGCAATATACTGTATGTCGCTTCGGATAAAAGCATCTGCTAAATGCATAAATGTAAATTATGTGTTTTGCACAGGCCCAAGTTTCAGGCCCAGTGAAGGCCTCTTCATTTCAAATTACAGTAAAAAAAAATACACAAAACCTCAAAAACATGTGGCTCTTTTAACTAAAAGGCTTTCCCAAAGCCGTTATATTAAGCATTATATATTGAGCCGTCATACTAAGCATCACAACTTTCCCCTTTCCTCTTATTTCTCATAAGACATATACAAGCAGAACATACACTACAGTTTGTGGTTAGGGTGATTTTTAGGGTGAAATTAATACATTTAGTCAGCAAGAACGCATGTTGATTTCTGAAGGATCATGTGACACTGAAGACTGGAGTAATTTTGCTGAAAATTCAGCTTTGCATCACAGGAATAAATTACATTATAAAATATATTCAAATAAAAACATTTATTTACATTTTTTATAATATTTAGCAATATTATGATGCTGAATATTCAGCTTTGCATCACAGGAATATTTTTTTTTTTTAAATATATTCAAATAGAAAACTAAATTGTAATATTATTTCACAATATTAATGTTTTACTGTATTTTGGTCAAATAAATGCAGATGAGCATAAGATACTTCTTTAAAAAACGTCTTTAAAAAATCTTACCGACCCCAAACTGACCGATAGTGAATAAAAATCTACTATTGGCAATGACATTCACAGATCTAAATCCAAAGCATAATATTAAATCCATATAATACGGCTGCACTGACTACACAACATGGTAAATCATCAATATACTGTTTCTGCTGCAGAAAGGTGTGTGTTTGCGTTGTGCAGCAGGTACCTGTGTTGTGTGAGTGTATATATGTGTGATGTTAGTAAAGCTGACTCCTCATGTACTGTTGTAGAAGCTAATTTAAGCCGCTGATGTCACCCAGCACTGGGATTTTGCCTGCAAGCATCGCATTAACTGAGACAACGACACATGCTCGGCACCGGCACAATGACGACACACAAGAGTACTTCATTTACACGTGAGCACACAACCAAAGGCAAAACCAAACACATCATTTTGTGATTCTGCATAATTATGCACTGGAGTTAAACAGCATTAACACATACTGTACTAATTACAGGCTTGCATATCTGCACTAGACCTTGATAAACTGATAATATAAAAGCATTAGCTGGAAACTCAAACACAGAGTCACAGGGTTTATATCACCTGGCTGCAACTCTGCATGCAGGAATATGCACATCAATCGTGTGTGTGTGTGTGTGTGTGTGTGTGTGTGTGTGTGTGTGTGTGTGTGTGTGTGTGAGTGACAGAAGGAGAGCGGTCACGTTAGGACTGCGTCAGCCTGTCACACTAGAGGCTGATGTGAATGAGCAGCCCACATCCACACACACACACACACACACACACACACACACACACACACACACACACACACACACACACACACACACACACACACACACACACACACACACACACAAGAGCAGCTCAGATCCTGAGGTTAAAGAGCAGTGTGAGTAAACATGGTGCATCGCACACACTACACATCATTGAGATACTATTATACGTAGTTGTTATTCACATTTTTATTCACAGTTTTTTTTGGGGGGGGGGGGGTCTTTTTATGTAAAGAAATTACATAAAGGATTCAAAGGGATTTCAGGGAATAAAGAAGAAATAAGAACGGTAAAAGAAGTTCTAGGTCTAAATGTAGCCTATCGTGAAGTAAGCAATTTAAACTCTTCGCAAATAATATTTCCCTTTCACACATAGATTCCGGAAAACACACAGATAATGTGTCCCGGGATTTAACCCGGGATCGCTTGATTTCGGTTCATTCACACTGCCAGTGGTTTTCTGGAATCTGTGCGTGCGTTCACACACCCCCTGTAAAGAAGCGTGACATCAGGATGTAAAGTGTTTCCAGACATGTTTCGTCCTTCCTTTGTTCCTTGATGAACACAAACTTTCTTCTTTGTTAATGTGCAATATAAACGTTGACCTGCATTTAAAAGCCCCGGTCAAAGAATCGCACCATAACTACGTCATTGCGACGTATTTTTTCGACGTATTTATCACTATGACACACCTCTTACGACATTGGTCCTGCCTTTTGTTCCCACAGGGCTCAGTTACTCGGTCCCCATCCCGGGATCAATCCCGGGATGTGTTTGCGTTCACACAGAAGGCACTCTAGCAATTCTATGGCAATTTTCTGGGATCAACGCTCTGTGTGAAAAGGGTTTTAAAAATATGCACACATTCACTCTTGTTTGTATGTCTTATATGTAAAAAACACTAAATGTTTCTTGTCTCATCATATTCAGTTATGAATGACATGGATCATGTAAATAATAGCATCTTTTCAATTCAAAATATAAAAATTCCCCCCAAAAGTTGAGTAATTTGCATCACTATATTACTGTGGGTTGTTGAACATACCCATCGTTGTCAAATATTAAATGTTTAGCGGCTTGAATCTTACCACACACACTCTCTCACTGTAAAAACTAAAAGCGTGGCGTTGGAATGCACACTTGTCTTCAGTGAACAGTAAGCCCCGCCTTCTTTGATCTGATTGGCCATTATTTTGACCTTGACAAGCGCTGTTAGACCGCTGAAGCATTCAACCTAAAAATGTAACTTTTTAAACTGTTTGTCATCCTAACAACAATCAGAACTGTGCGTAATGGAGAGCAGTATTTACAATATCAAAATATTGGGTGGTCAAATGGGCACATTTCCAATTATTTCCCCGCTCAATGCCTATGGTGGCTACGGCCCTGAAAAACACACATACTGAACACACAGCTGAGAGCTGTGAAAGAGCTGTAAAAAGACAACCTTCAAGAAATGAAATGTTTCTACTGGCAGTTGAGTCACTGATGTGTTTCTCACCGGGCCGCGAGACCTCCTGGTCTCAGGTTTGACACTCTTGGCTTGCCGTCCTTGTCACAACCTCCGGAGATCGTGAGGCCGAGACTGCTGCCCTCTTTTTTAATCAGTTCCACTGTCGTCACACCTCTCTGCTCATCTGTGCGTACACAAACACACACAATGAACACACATGCACCAGCACATGGACATTCGCAGCAGGTAAGTCACCCACGGGGAGCTTGTGTAGCCATGCATTGTGACATGGAACTCAGGTTCATTTAACCATTTCATGAAGGACAGATGGTAGTACTGTGTGTGTGTGTGCAATACATTTATACATTATGCGAACAAACAAGGGTGATTTTCTCAAACCATGTCCAAGCAGTGTAAAAACTTTTTTTATGAGGAAAAACATTAGACCAATTTTCACATTGGACACTTGGAATCAGCCAAAAGTGTGTGTGTGTGTACAGTACTATTGTGGAATATTACTGCAATTTAAAATCACTGTTTTCTATTCGAATAAATTATAATGTCCAATTTATTCCTGTGATTTAAATCTGAATTTTCAGCATCATTACTCCAGTCTTCAGAGTCACATGATCCTTCAGAAATCAATATGCTGATTTGCTGCTCAAGAAACATTTCTGATCATTATAAATGTTGAAAGCAGTTGTGCTGCTTAACAATTTTGTGAAATTTTGTTTTTACTGTCACTTTTGCTCAATTTAACATCGTTGCTGAATAAAATAAAATTATTACTTTTTTAAATTTCTAAAATTTAAAATTATATAAAATAAAATATTTTTTTGTTTTTATTTAAAATAATAAAATAAAATTATTACTTTTTTTAATTTCTTACTGAGGCTAAACTTTTGAACATTAGTGTATATGTTTTTAATGAGGAAAAAAAATAGTGTATTGGTATTTCTTTGTCACAAACAACACAATTTATCACAACAGTTCATACGTTCTTAAATTAACACAAATATTATACATGATTTCATAAAATTAGAAATAATTTACACTCATCATGACAGTTATGAGGACTCCATAAAGGGGGAGATATTTTGGATGAAGAATCTATAATTACTCATATAATTATGACAGAATAAAGACAAATTGTCTGATAGCTTTTATAAACAGTTATGCGTTGTGCATTGGTTTAACAATATTCACTTTAATAACATAAAAAATTGAATCTCTTTGATTCATATGTATTAATATCAGTTGAATGTATAGTTATTTTGTGTTTTTTGTCACTAACAAACAATATAATACACATTTTCATAAAATACCACAAATATTTAGATAAAGAAAATAGAATAAATTGCACTCATAACAGTAATGAGGACACCATTAATGAAAAGAGATTATCCTATTCCGTATGACAAAATGAGGAAAAATATTCTATAATGCTATTTATTAGATAATTCATCATTACTGCTGTTAAATCTCTATAGTGTAAACTGACACTATAGCCTAACTGACACTATTTCCTCACAAGCCCAACGGATAAAGAGAAAAGAACAGAGTCTGAGGGGGTATAGCAGCGGTCCGAAGACATCAAATATCAGCATTATCACAGACGAACAGTCTCTTCACCTCAAGGTACGAGACACTGTGTGTGTGTGCTGTGGCTCGCAGAACTCCTTAGAGCCTCAATCTAGAGCCGAACACATGTCTGAAACAGCGCAGGGGTTTCATGAGGAGCAATAACAGCAGTTTTCTGCAGGTTTTAGTTCTGCCGGGTCACATGCCAACTTACCAGCGAGACTGCACCTCTTGGTGAGGCTGCTGCTGTCATTCGCAGCGTCTTTACTTCCCTTTGTGTATGGGACATCATCTGAAACACAAAATGATTAAATCAATTATGATAAAAAATTACAAATGCATTTTACTCAATTATCAGACGTGGACTGATCGTTTTTTTAAAAACATTTAGAACTGAATTCAACCTCAAGTCAACATGAAACAGCATTTGCAAACCATTTTTCTTTTCTTTTCTTTTTTTTAGTAAAGCAGGATATACAACATGGAAATCATATGTAAACGTGTTCTTCTGGTAAGTCCTATCCTGTGTTTTTGTAATTGGGAATCCTGTTTCACTTGGAAAGATCCATTATGGAAGCATGGGTTGTGAAAACGGTGTCACTTTAAGTGACTTTAACTCGCATGTCTGATAATATATGTCAGAATTGTTCTCTTCATTGTTTGCTAACCCTGGAAAGTTGAAACTGTTGGACTATAAACTGCTCAAAAGTTTGGGGTTAGTAATAGAATTCATGTTTTTGTGCTCACCAAGGCTGCATTTATTTGATCAAAAATACAGTAAAAACAGTAATTCTGTGAAATATTATTACAACTTAAAATAATCATTTTCTATTTTAATGTTTTAAAATGCAATTTATTCCTGTGATGCAAAGCTGAATTTCAGCATCATTACTCCAGTCTTCAGTGTCACATGATCCTTCATCCTAATATGCTGATTTGCTGCTCATGAAACATTTCTGAATATTATCAATGTTGAAAACAGTTGTGCTGCTTCATATTTTTGTAGAAACCATGATAACATTTTTTTTCAGGCTTTTTTGATGAATAGAAAGTTCAAAGAAAAGCATTTATTTGAAATATTTTTTTTTTTGTAACATAAATGCCTTTACTGTCACTTTTGATCAATTTAATGCATCCTTGTTGAATAAAAGTATTACTTTCTTTAAAAAATATATATCCTGACCCTCAAATTCTGAATGTAATGTATTAGCAGGGATTCATTCACATTTGTTTTTAAACCATGAAGCTTCCCAATCCATGAAACGTTAGATGCCTGGTCGAAATTGATAAGAATAAGAACTTGATGAAGAGACAATTTGTGTGCTACTCGATAAATAAAGGTCAGTCAATCTCAACATGCTAGTCCAATCTGAGCGTTAACAACCCATACATCTCCATTTGGTCAGTAAAGATGTTCAGCTGTCCTTTTGGCCAAAAGGCTAAAGAAACCAACATCACACAGCCTGTTTGTTTAAGAGGTCATAGGTTCAAGACATCACACCACTGCTTTAACAGTCAATCACACATCTATGAGTATTCAAAATCAGCAATTGTTATATAACTGAGACACACAGCATCAGCTCTGAGAGTCACAGCAGAGTAAAACTGTCATTATGGGTCAGGATAACTCAATTTTCCAAGTCTATTAAAACTCTGAAACTAATTTGGAGCGAGCCACTCCGACGGCCCTGGTTGTGTTGACACCAATCCTGATGTAGGTTAAACGGATGATGTTCTAACAATGCAAATGGAAGCTCAGGGCTTATTTTCAGAGTTGGGCTTTTATTTATAGAGTCCACAGCGGCCCCAGTTGTCACCCCTCGCTCAGCTCTGAACAGGCTTTTCCAGAAGCAGGGCTGGAGCTGAGAAACACACGGCCCAGGATCAAACTAATACATGTGTGGGCCTCCTCTACCCTGGCCCAATATGTAGACAACTGCATAGAGGACCATAGTGGACCCTACAGGGCCCCGGGACGACAACCTGCAGAACAACAGATCCACTGGCAAAAATTACATTCTTAATGGTTTGATTTCAAGTAAAGTGAATGATGAATAGAATTTATTTTTTGCTGTATGTGAAGAATAAACATTTCATAAACTGTACAAGATGAAATAATTTCAAACCTAAGCTTACACAAACATAAAAGTATCAAAAATACTGTTGTTTTGGACATCTTTGAAGAACCTTGGAGTATAATATAAATAAGATGGTATATGAATGTGGTAATCATTCAGGTCCATAGTAAGTACCAAAAAATACCAATTGATACCAATGATACCATGTACATTTTTGAAGAAAAACCTTAAGAAGCTGGGTGTAAAAATAATTCACAAACTAACTAAATAAATACATTTTCATTTTGTAAAAGTTTGGGGTCAGTATGGTTTTTGTTGTTGTTGTTATTTTAGAATTTAAAAGAAATTAATACTTTTATTTCACAAGGATGCATTAAATTGATCAAAAGTGACAGTAAAGACATTCATAATGTTTCAAAAGACCTCTATTTCAAATAAATGCAGTTCCTTTGAACTTTCCATTTATCAAAAAAAATGTATCATGGTTTCCACAAACATTTAGCAGCACAACTGTCTTCAACAGTGATATTAATAAGAATAATTAGCATGGCCATGAGAATGATTTCAGAAGGATCATGTGACACTGAAGACCGGAGTAATGATGCTCAAAATTCAGCTTTGATCACAGGAATAAATTACACTTTA
The DNA here is from genome assembly GCF_949319135.1 of Squalius cephalus. Lineage (NCBI taxonomy): Eukaryota > Metazoa > Chordata > Actinopteri > Cypriniformes > Leuciscidae > Squalius > Squalius cephalus. The sequence goes on from NC_137137.1 coordinate 4,721,178, forward strand.
AAACATTCAAATAGAAAACAGTTATTTTTATATTGTAATAATGTTTCACAATTTTACTGTTTTTTTTTATTACATGTTTGATCAAATAAATGCAGCCTTGGTGAGCATAAGAGACTTCCTTCAAAAACATTAAACAATATTACCGACTCCAATTTAATATAGATATTTAATATAGATATTAAAGGATTTGGAAAAATGATCAACATGACTCACCACTATTGTTGCGACCCTCTCTCCTAAAGCCACACAGCATCATGGGAATATCACGATTCCATTCTGCCAACAACAGTTTACAAACTAACTAAACTGACCAAATTGACCATGGAAATGAACACATTAACATATCCAATTAGGCCACATTACATGTGTAACTTCAGTTAGGATTCCTTCGATATACTCATACAGGAAGAATCTTCTTTGAAAAGCAATGAAACAGTGGTCCAGAGGAAGACAAGCAGACTAGATGAATCCATTCAGCGTAGAAGATTCAGATCTCAGAAGGTTTTATCTATAGCTGATCCTGTTGCACAGATCCTGTTACAAATCATTTAGAATTCCACAATTTTTCCATGAAAATGTGCAGATCATCTGAATCTCAGCAAAGTAAATGCGAGCGACTGTAAGAGTGTAGGCTAATGCATGAATGAGTGACTGAAAAAAGTGTGTTGCATAGGTGGATCTGGATTATTCCTGAGTGTCACTCCAATTTGCTCTTTCCAAACAGCATAACGTGGTTATAACGATTGCCAATCCGCACATGCAACCAGTCTCCAGCCAGTCAGTCATCCATAAAACACATGTGATCCACTCGCTCGCACAGATTCAGTCCTGGGTTTCTGAAGCAGATGGTAGTTCATCCAGAGATGACTGCGCTGCAGTATGGGAACGTATCCGAACGCTCCAGTGCTTCACACAGATCATCCCCGGACAGAACGCACACTCGCTCCTTCTCTCCTTTCTGCCACTCCTCCCTCACTTCTTGAGCTTCTTACTGTTCACACGGGCTCTTCCTTCCTGCACTGACCTATTAATCATCTCCGTTCACACACAAAGAGTCTTGCCCGAGAGGATCTTCCTACCAGCAATCACACAAATATTAAAAGCACAGCCAAACCCTGTCACTACAGTAACTCTCTCAGCCCACACGTGCCTCACGCACAAACACTTCCTCCTCCCTTTCTGTCTGTCTCTCTCTCACGTGCCCTTTTCCCTTCATTTACTGTAGAAGCTGAGCATCTAGTGTTAAACAGCCCTTGCAACATTTTACCATGGTAAATGTGGGTTAAGAATCCTGACAAAGATGTATCACGGTTTCCAAAAAACATTAAGCAGCACAACTGTTTACAATATTGCTAATAATCAGAAATGTTTCATGAGCAGCAAATCAGCATATGAGAATGATTTCTGAAGGATCATGTGACACTGAAGACTGGAGAGTAATGATGCTGAAAATTCAGCTTTGATCACAGGTATAAATTACATTTTAAAATATATTCAAAGTTATTTGAAATTACAATAATATTTCACAATATTACTGTTTTTACTGTATTTTTACAATATTTATTTTTTGATCAAATAAACGCAGCCAAGGTGAGCAGAAGAGACATTTAAGAGCTCATCATAGTGTGAAACATTGAAACATTACCATTGTAACTGTGGTCAAACCACCGTAATCAAAAACAAAATGATGTACCAAATGGATATGGCACTTTGATATATAAGATACGATATACAGATATCAGATATGCATATAATATTTGATGTATATGATATATTCATGTGCAACATATTTATTTAGTACTGATTCAATGAATTTAACACCATGATGCATATCAAAAATCTATTTGACATTGCTATCACACAATTCAATTCAATGTTTCAGAGTACCATAGTTTTAACATCTGAAATATCACTATACCATGGTACCACTACTTTCTTCTAAGGGTATAAATATATGAAACTTTGATATACATTAAAGCACCATCTGATACCGTCACTATATCTGCCTACGTTTACAATGCTTTTTAATCTATTGTACTTCAAAAAAATACCATGTTATTTCTATGAAAAAATGCTAGAGCCATGTTTTGCACACTTAATATGGGAATATTATGCAGCTCTCTGGAATACTCAATTCTGATTGGTCCATGGTGGCATTCTGACATGAAATAATTGTATTAACTTTTAATTTGTAAGTAACTGTTGTCATATTTAATTGACATGCAGCATATAATTGTCATAGTGGTTCTCTCTTTCTTCTCACATAAAAAAAACATATTTTTTTTCAAAACAAATAAATATTTCATGACATTTTCAACATTGCTGCCACAAAATAAAGGATAAAAGATCCTGATCGCCCTGTCAGGGTTGATTTAGCAATAATGACTGAACATGATCCCTTTTTCCCTTACTTAAATGGCATCAGACTTTAGAATCAAACTTACGCATCGTATTCCCTCATGTTGTTATTTTGTTAAAAACTGTATTATGCAAAGAAAGAAAGCACGCCATGAAGTGACAAACCAAAAGCAAGTCTATGTCTCAAATTTCATTTTTTGGGGTTGGTCAGTGTATTTTGTCTTGACAGCCGCATGTGTCTGTGAGAGAAGACGAACACCTGTTTCACACATCAACACATTCCACACATTCTTCTCTTTATAACACCGAAATAAGTTTCTTCCCCAACAACAGATGACACACATCTGTTTACATATCTGTTTACATATAAATATAAATATGTACTTATTTATTTTCCAAATCATTTATACTCTGTTATCTAATGTGGTGACAAGAATGTGGTAAAAGTGTTCAAATATTTTGGGGTTACTGTAAGCATGCAGAGTATTTCAAGTCATTTTACACTCTACAGCCCCCATGTGGCCGAACGTTGTTTTGCAGGTCACTTCATCTGATATAGGACAACAGATCTTGCATTCATTTCTTAGACCAACATACACACACACACACACACACACACACACACACACACACAAACAATTACAGACACAATGACTTCATCATGACTCAATGTATACAGCACCAACCTACACATTCACCCTTTACCTGTACAAACATCACCACACACCCACTAAAATGTAAAGGTCACACACCTTATTCACATTCTCTAACATTGTCTTACCTTTAACCCTTCCTCTGATAACTCCAATACGACATCGCAAAGAAAACGAGAACATCTTCCTTTTCCCTTTGACTCCTCCATCCAGTCCTTTCTTCACAGTCCCCAGAGTCAGGACCCCGTCCGGGAGGAGTTTAGGATTTACCGAACAACTAACATGCCACATGGTTCCTCTTTCCTTCTCCTCTTGCCCGTACTACACAGATCTTCAACGTAGTCTTTGCTTTGGGTCTCTTCCTCTCTTATCTTCCTCCTCTACCCCCTCTCTTCATCCTGGAAGAGCTCTTCATTCATTCTCTGTGGGAAATCCTGTGGCTTACTCAGATTTGAGGGTTTCAGAGAAACACGACTGATCTCATTTCAACCTCTTCAAAGTCACGTCATGAAAATCTGGGTATGACTTAATAACAAATCCAGGTAAATATAGTGGGCAGGGCTGGTAACAGCACTGGGGTGCGAGTGTGTTTGTTGGCTGCTCAGAGATGAGACAGATGGACTGAAGCGGTCTGCTACAGAGACACAGGCTGCCTGAACCACAGGAGAGACAACACACTACAGTACCAAAAGCTACTATGGTAGTACCTTGTTTTGTTTATAGATGTTTAAATACCATGGTATTTGTATGGTAACCATACAATTTAATGATGGGAAGACTGGGGCTGTCACATGAAAAAAAGTTCTATATCTCAGTCAATTGTCCAATTAATGAATCATTTTTGTTATATTCTACAAAACAAAATGTCCAATATCATCACATTTTTTATTACGGCTCAATGGGCAAATAAAACCACATTAGCAAATCTAAAAAATGTATGAGACGAGTATTTTAATAAGACAGGCCAGGTTGGCATATGGTGTAATTTTATATACATAATTAATAAAATATGTTAGCCAAAACAATGGTTTGATAAATTTATTTTTATGTTATCTTTTGCTTTTTCATCTTACCCATTTTTGCTATTTCATAAATCATTATGTGCTTCATAATTGTGTTGCTGTTTAGGCTAAATGTACCTAATAAATATTTGAATGGCAGGTTCAATAGTGACAATTTACGCCATAGTGTGGAATAATCCAAAGACATCTTTCTGGTTTACCTTTCCTTGCAATTCAAGGATTATTTAAACACATTATCTCCTGAATAAAGAAATTCTGCTTCAAAAATAAACCCACCGAAAAATATTCAAGTGTGAAAAGTATGACAACTAGCCCCGGTCAGTATCAAGACTACCACGGATTTACCATCTGATACCTCACTGTATCATAGTGTATCATGTTTCTAAATGCAGTGACTAAGTAAAGTTTACTAAGTAAACAGTAGGCTACTTTATGATTTTCTTTCCGCCTCCTCAGTATCTTCATATTCAACAGCAGGTGGATTGTTGGATTTCATGCAGAGCGTCAGTATGAACTACGGAGCCTATAATAACGGGACATTGTGATGGGAAAAACGTTTGCTTGTTTTGCGAAGTTGAGTCAAAGTTTCCCACAACTCAACTAAATCGAAACCACTTTTGCTCTTGTGACATGCGCCAAGACTCCAATATAGCAAGGAGATTAACTACTTTTTACAACTAACAGTGTAGACTGAGCAATGGCCTATTGTTGACCTCTGGGACACTTTATGAGGCAATCGTTAAGGAAAAAAACACGATCACATGATATGGAAAGGAAACTGTTAAACTTTTCAGGAACTACTAGCTATTTCTAACTGCGTTTCAAAATGGAGAGACCGATCGTGAGGTAAGATTTAACGTTAAACAGTCTTCGAAATCAATATTTAACGTTACATTGTTTCGGTTTTAAAAAAGTGCACAAACTGACTTCATTAAACTTACTCTGAAGTGGCTATGGAGCAAATTACGGCACAGTTAACCCGGTTTATGGATCACCAGCAGTAGCAGGTAAGTTAAGATTTTGTTGTGATTTTAACGCATTCTCAGATTTCCACACGACGACAACACCCCATATTCACTGCATATAAGTAACCTTATTTACTGCAGCGCCATCTTTACGCGAAGGAAGCGAGGATGTGAGGGATCATAAACATACATAGGCTACATCATCTCAGTGGATTGTAGGCTACTCTTATTTGAACTGTTTTCTAACTGTTCTGCTGACGAAAAACTGCACAAAAAAAATCTTTCCAAGCAATTTCAGCAGACAAAAAACTCCAGACAATATAAGCTGTGGACAATTATAAGTGATCTAAGAGCTTTTTACTGCGGACGCCATTGAAAACACGGTACGTATAACGTTACGTCTATCCCTCACAGCTTCGCTTTCTTTCATAACGTTACCTGTCATGATGACGCGTCTCTGACTACATTTTAAAGACAGAAATATTACCATGGTAACCAGAGTTTCCGCTTAAAGCCACTCTGTGGTTTCAAAACCACGCTAAATGTTTACGTAAATGTGTCGCTTCGTGCATACTGTTTCATAAAAACATTTAAACTTATAGTATGTCTTACTAGTATGCGGTATTCCTTACAAAATGCACCATGGTAATGAAAGCATCCGCGTTTACAAAAGTTTTTGTACAATTTTACAAAACTAACATTTTTACCATGGTAAAGTCCCATGTTAATATGGTAGGCTACTCCGAAAAATACCATGGTACTACAATGTAGCTACTTACCACTACGGTAGCCTAAATGTAAAAAAAAAACAAAAAAAACATGTTAGTTAGTTTTATGGCACTTTTTGTTTAGTAGGCCTATATAACATACAAGTCATCTCATACAATTATCATGGTACTACTGTATCTTTATTGAGACTGTAAAATCATAATTCATAAAACAAATATTCAAAACAGTAGGCTATAACGTTTTGAAGTTAGTGTAGGAAACTCAGAAGTGAAGACCAGGAGACATGGGGTGCTTCTCATTTTTATTTGTGCATCCCAGTCGTTTCCTTTCTTCGCTTCCTTTCCTTGCTTCTCAGCTCCTCCTCCTGTAGGATATGGGGGAAGGCTGCAAGGAAAGAAAAGGAGGACAAAGGAATCTAATGAAAGCTGTTTTTATACATTGGAATACTTGATAACTCGAGCGTCACTTCACAGCGTCATCAGCAGCGCTCAAAAGATCTGCCCTTATGTTGTTGAAGTTTGTTTATTTAAGAAATTCATAATAAATATTAATAAAGCAAGATACCCTGTTGAAATAAGATGTGCGGTTTATTAGGGATGCACGGCTCCGATACTGCCATTTTTGCCGGATCGGGTATCGGTCAGACAAGGCCGATCCAAACCCGATATTGTGCGTATAGAATGTCTCAATTTTATAGTAGGCTATTGATATTTTTGATTTTTGTTATCTTGTTTTTCATGAATGTATTTTACAACAATACAAAGAGCAATGTGTAACGTTTTACCAAATTGAGTGTTACACTTATTGTCTCTAATTTGTTCCCCACTAAACGTTTTTTTTTTTACAATTATTGTGGCCTCGTGATTTTTCTAGACTAAATTTTACTGCTGAATTATCCACTAATCTAGTTTATAATAGCATTTATGTCAGATTATGATCATATATTTTTTGTTGAATTGGGTCATTCTACAGAAACGTCCACTTTTGGTATGGCAAGATGTCTTAAAATTGATTTCTTTTTCTAACATTTAAACTTACACCACATTATTAGAATACCCTTTGACTTTATGAATACGCATAAATGACAGCTTAATGATTTTTTATATTTTTTGTACATTTATTTAAAGACCGCATGTACCATTTTTTTGTCACTGGTGTTACCTTACTTGTTTGGCAATATTAAAGGTTTTTATGAAATATTATTTCACATTTTTTTTCAGCACATGTAGACAGAGTTAGCGAAAAATAATAATAATGCAACAAATAAGGAGATTATGTTTTATTTATTTTAATCAGGTTTGTTAAAAGTGTGCTTGAATGAGGTTAGTTCATCTGCGCTACCATCTATTTGCTATAACAATGAAAATATTTGAAAACCAGTTAAAATCAAGTAATGATGCAATCCTTTAAATCTTAACTTTTGAGTGTAGCAGAATTAAATGGATGTAACATTATTACTATGTCACATGTGACATTGCATTAATGTGACAGAAAAAAAGACAGTAACACCAGTGACACAATAAAGTTTATCTATAAATGGAAGTCACTGGTGTTACCCATAAGAAAGGTGACACCAGTGACAGTAACACCAGTGACAATTTTCATGAAAAATTAATTTGACAAAATGGCTGCTGCAAGGTAACAAACCACATGTTGTCAATCATGGTATACTAACTAAATTAAGTAGTTTAATCCATTTGTATTCTAGTTTTTTTTTTTTACAATTACCTAGCAGTAAAGTAGGTCATACCAGTGACTTCAACTAAAAGCTTCATATGAAATCATGAGATAAAAGAGAATATTTCTGATAACTGAAAAGAGACAGTGGATCTACCATGGGCTTTTCTTCATAGATATTCAGGAAATTGGAAGAAGGAAGTCAAGGGATGTCATCAGTGTGATTTTTATTTCAAAATAAGAGATTTTTGTTTAACGGTAACACCAGTGACACAACTCCAGGGGACCACTACTTTCATTATAAATTTTATAATATTTATTCTGCATTTTTTTAATATATATCATTTACATAATATATTTGATAGTTATGTCTACATTATTGTATTTTAAATGGTGTAAAAATCTGTTATTGACCCCAAAATAAAGCATTTTCCCTCTGTACATGACTGTGCCACATTGATGTCTCAAGAAGGTGTAATTGTTCAAATAACATATTGTTTTATTTTAAAATGTAAAGAAATTGTAATAACGTGTTTTTTAAGTGTAATATTTCTGTAAAGGCTAGGGACAGAAAAATGGACATTTTCATAGAATGACCTTCTTTTTTTCAGTTCTTATTATCAGTTCAACACAGAGTTATAGAAATTCTACTTGATTAAAAACAAAAAACTGCGCTGGTATCGGTATCGGATCGCTATCGGTCGATACTCAGAACTTTTGGTTTCGGATCGATTCTGAAAAAATGGTATCGGTGCATCCCTATGGTTTATATAGATTGCAAAGGTAAAGTATAAATTAAAATTATTGTGACCGATGTGAAGGGGGAGGAGAATTGATACGTGGTCGATACAAGTCGATAAAACTCTTCCGCATAGGAGTCTTTATTGAGAACGAGCTGTTGGTAGCTGAAGTCATACAGTCTAACTAAAGGCTGGAATACACTACAAGACTTTTGTTCAGATTTTAAAAGTTGTGTAGTGTGTTCCAGCCTTAAGGAAATTATACATTGTAGTTTATATAGATTTTAGGAGGCAGTGCTTAGAAATGGACACAAAGCATATGGGCGACGACCTTAAACAAAGCTTGCAAATTAAGTATGCGGGTATAGGAACCCGCCCCAGACTCTATGTTATTAATCCAATCAGCATAACTATACAAAGAATGGGACAGAGCAGAGGGGCAATAGTCTCAGTATTCTGACTCATTTGAATTAAAATAAAGAAAACAGGACTGGCAGGAACCTCTTGCTAAAATCTTTTCTTAACAGAATCATTCATCTGATGTTATCATCTTTACCTTAAATGTAAATACAATTTACTTTCCCTTAGTTGTTCATGTGATGTTATGTAAGGATGTAGAATCAGCAGATCTTAAACAGGTTCTTAAATTTGTTACCACAGTTTTATTGTAGAAACAACTAATTCAAAGTGTGAAAACATTGTTAAACAAGTGTATACTGTGTAGTATTACAAAAAGTATGGTATTCTTTGACATACCCTTTTATTGTGATTATAGCACTTACAAAAAAATAAAATTGTACTACTATGGTTTTTAGTCATGTAATATGTAATATGGTAGTACCATGATATTCTTAGAAGTGCTCTGCTGTAATACATAAATACTGTGGAATATCAATTTCAGTACAACTGTATATCAAAGTACCAGGGTTTTACTATCTGATGGGCTACCATTATTATGGTTCCTAACGCTTGTTACAACTAGCCTACTGAGTCTCTCAGTTTACAATCCAATAATCCACCCACTCCTCCATTCAACACCATCCAATAGCAGCCGCTCTCAGACGTAAACCATACATTCCTGTCCCATAAGTAAAGTAGCCTACACAAGCCCTGCACCCAAAGGCATTAGTTCGCACACTGCTCAACACGAGAAAAACACTGACTTCAGGCATCTTTCAAGATCTAAAAAGTAAGTCCCTAACTATTGTTTGGTGCAGACTTCCATAACATTTTCAACTGCTTATTTGGCTAAGCAACTGAAAACTATTAATAACTGGCTATTTATAGACTTTTTACAAAGATATTTCAGCACAGGCCAATGTGATTGACCAATCAGAATCAAATATTTCAGAAAGCTGTGTAATAGATTTGTTTTTGTTTTTTTTTTATATGTAGTGACATTTGTTACAGAATTGTATCAATGGTTAATAAATGCCTTTTTTTAGTGGGCAACTTCCTTAACCGGTTTGTTTGAATGTCATTCAGCCATGGCAGCCCCACCCGGACCTTCCGCTCCTCCTGCAAACATGTTTGATACAGTCCCTGGATATGAAGGAACAGTGGCTGGCGGAGGAGGTAAGACCCATGCAGAATATGTTTTTAAAAGTAAAGCAGATAATGGAAATGCTTCAGCATGTGCAATCAATGTGCGCATGCTCATATCGTGCATTCAAGTCATGTCGGAAATATCGTATATAAGAGTTTAACGCACGTGAACGTCAAAAGTCGTAATTAACAGTAGAAAACTCTTTCTGAATTGGAGGCATGTCAGTGAGATTCAATGTATGCAGCGTTAAATTTGTGAATTAAAAAATGAATTAAATCTTTTTTTTTTTTCATTTACAAGTTGCATGTACAAAATAGGCTACCATAGTATTGTACAATTAGCAGTACAATAGAATATATAACGATTTAATTTACAGCACCTTCATAAACTGAAAAAACGATACTCGGTTACTCACGTAACCTCGGTTCTCTCTAGAGAGGGAACGAGTATTGCGTAAGGAACTTACGCTACGGGAAAAGTCATCTTTTCTCGAGATACTGAAGCCAAAAAATTATCCTTAATTTTTCATAATTTGTCAACGCAGTGCAGCAGGCAGCACAGCAGAGCTAGAGCGGGCAATACTGCGTGCTCATTGGCTGCCGCGCGGCAACTGCTTAAGCCTACCAGTGAGCCCCGCGTGACGTCACGCCCAATCAGGGTGCGCGCGCCCTCGCGCGTCACAGCCCGCCAGAAGGGGCGGCGTCAGAGCGTATAAAAACAGGGCTCGGAGGCTTAATTCTCTGGTTTCTGTCGAATGAAGCGACATGAGCTCGAGGCGCAAGCACGGCAGGGAACGCAATACTCGTTCCCTCTCTAGAGAGAACCGAGGTTACGTGAGTAACCGAGTATCGTTCTCTTACGAGAGGTTCTCTCGTATTGCGTAAGGAACTTACGCTACGGGAACCCTTTGTCAACGCCGTGCGCGCCATGCATCCACACACAACTCCAGGGGGAGGGGACCCGGGGAGTGAAGAGTGGGGAGAGAGGTGGCCAGCAATGCGGGCCAACACATGTACATAAGCACCCGTAGGGAGAAACAGAGCGGCGCAGCCGGTCTGTATATAAAAGCTTTCCCTGAAAGTGCGGCTCGACCAGAAGAGTCAAATCTAATATCCAGCCTGCGAAGAGCAGGGCATGAACATGATTTTAGACTGCAAGAAGTTTAGCCTGTAGGGCGGGAACTTCCAGGTTATAAAACCTAACAAATGTAGACGGGGAGGCCCAGCCTGCTGCCGTACAAATGTCATAAATGGAAATCCCACTGGACCATGCCTCTGGTGGAATGAGCCCGTATGCCCAGAGGGCACTGCAGGTCTTTGGACGCGTATGCTGTCGCAATAGCGTCCACTATCCATCTGGATAGCGTCTGTTTCGAGGCGGCGAGACCCTTGGTGTGCCCACCAAACGAAACAAAGAGCTGCTCTGAGAGCCTGAAGGCTGCAGAGCGCATAATATAAAGCCTTAACGCCCTGACAGGGCAAAGGAGGTTATTATCGACCTCGCTGGCTGCCGGCGGCAGGGCTGAGAGGGAGATAACCTGTGCTCTGAAAGGAGTACCCAACACTTTAGGGACATAGCCATGTCTAGGTTTGAGAATGACTAACGAGTCGTTAGGTCCAAACTCGAGACACGACGCGCTAACTGATAGCGCATGCAAGTCACCCACACGTTTTACTGAGGCGAGGGCCAGCAGAAAAACGGTTTTGAAAGTGAGGTATTAGAGACCCACAGAGTCTAACGGCTCGAATGGAAAAGCTTTAAGGGCCTCCAGGACCAAAGACAGATCCCATATCGGAACCGAAGGTGGCCGCGGAGGGTTCAGCCTCCTGGCGCCTCGCAGGAAACGGGTAATGAGTTTGTTTCTTCCTAGTGCGCGGCCGCGCGCCGAGTCGGCGAACGCAGCAATCGCCGCAACATACACCTTGAGCGTGGAGGGGGACCTGCCCGCGTCCAAGAGCTCTTGGAGGAAGTTCAGAACCTGTGGAACCCCACAGGACTGAGAGTTCAAACTCTTCCCTGCACACCATTTGTTAAACACTGACCATTTAGACGCATAGAGCCGCCTCGTCGAGGGGGCTCTGGACTGCGAGGTCGTGTTAACTACCCCTTCTGGCAGATCAGCGAATATTCGTTGATTACCCACGCATGCAGAGACCAGCGCTCTGGATGGGGATGCAGAATTGACCCTCGGGCTTGAGAGAGACGGTCTCTCCTCGCCGGAATCGGCCATGGGGCTGTGTCTGACAGGCTCACCAGCTCCGGGAACCAGGGTTGGTTCTCCCAGTGCGGGGCTATGAGGAGCACTGCGCAGCGCGTTTCCCTGATCTTTGCTAATACCTGAGGCAGCATTGAGATCGGGGGGAAAGCGTACAACGGGACACTGGGCCAAACTTGGGCCAGCGCATCCTTGCTCTTCGAAAAGAACCTTTTGCACTGAGCGTTCTCGCTTGTGGCAAAAAGGTCCAATTTCGCTTCGCCGAAGCGGCGCCACAACGTCTGTACCGTCTGGCTGTGTAACGCCCATTCCCCTGGGGTAACATTGTCCCTGGACAGTTTGTCCGGGTCGTCGTTCAGGTGCCCGGGCACGTGCGCGGCTCTCAGCGAGCGCAGCGAGCCCTGAGCCCAGACCAAAAGGCGTTCTGTTAGAGCGCGCAGGGCTCTGGATCTGAGTCCGCCCTGGCGGTTCACGTAGGACACCACTGACATGTTGTCTGAGCGAACTAGCACGTGGTGTCCCCGCAAGTATGGGAGAAAATGCTTCAAAGCCTTCTCGACCGCTAACATCTCCAGACAGTTTATATGGAGGTTCCGCTCTGGGCCCGACCAGGGGCCGCAGATTGGTCTGCCCCCGTAAAGCGCTCCCCAACCCATGTTGGACGCGTCTGTCGAGACCACTTTGCGGTGTGAGATGACTCCCATTGTCACTCCCTGTCGGTACCATTCGGGCGCTAGCCAGGGCTGCAGGGCTGAGACACAGACCTGAGTCACGCTGACTTGAGCGCTGCCCGAAACCCACGCTTCGCGGGGTATTTTCGATTTCAGCCAGCATTGAAGCGGGCGCATTCGAAGTAAACCCAGCTGTAGGACCGCTGCGGCTGATGCCATATGGCCTAACAGCTTCTGGAAACGTTTCAGAGGGAGGTATCTGCCCTTTTGGAAGGATGCGGCGAGGTGTCGAACACAGCGCGCGCGCTGTTCTGACAGCCTGGCCGTCATCGCCACCGAGTCCAGTTCTATTCCTAGGAAGGAAATTGACTGACTGGGGATAAGTGAGCTCTTGGCCCAGTTCACCGAAAGACCCAGGCTTTCCAGATGACTGAGAAGCGCTATCTTGTGAGAGATGAGTTCCTCTTTTGACTGCGCTAGAATGAGCCAATCGTCCAGATAGTTCAGAATTCGCATGCCCTGTTTTCTCAGGGGAGCGAGAGCTGAATCCATGCACTTCGTAAATGTACGGGGTGCTAGGGACAGGCTGAACAGAAGGACGGTATATTGATACACCTGGCCGTCGAAGGCGAATCTCAAGAATGGCCTGTGACGGGGTATAATCTGGATTTGAAAATACGCGTCTTTCAGATCGAGAGATATGAACCAGTCCCTCGGGCGAATTAGCGCGAGGATCTGCCTGGTCGTAAGCATTTTGAACGGCCGTCTCATGAGAGCCCTGTTCAAATGTCTCAGATCTAATATGGGTCTGAGCCCACCGTCCTTCTTGGGCACGAGGAAATAACGGCTGTAAAAGCCCGCCTCGGTCAGAGAAGGAGGAACTCTCTCTATCGCCTTTTGTTTTTTTGTTTTTTTTCGTAGCAGCTTCGCTATTTCTGCATGAAGCAGATGGGCTGCTTCTGCGTTCACTTTCATTTCGGTCCGGGCTTGAAAGCGCGGAGGCCGACGACTGAACTGTAGCGAATAGCCCTGTATTACCGTGTCCAGCACCCATGTCGACACACCCGGAATAGCTTTCCATGCATTCGCACTCATAGCTAGGGGTCGAATGGCCTCTGAGTCCTGCCCGCTGCATAGCGCGGGACGAGGGACCTGCAGTGGCGGGCGCGCGGTGCGCGCTGAGACAGTGCTGCGAGACGGGGACTCGCTGATAGCAGTGACCGGCCGGATTGCGCTGAGAGAGCGCGCGTGAGTGTTTATAGCAGAGTGTGAACGCAGGGGAGCGGGCACAGGACTCTTTATTAAAACACGGCCGGTGGCAGTGGCGATATCTGAACCCTGAACGTGTGAGACAGAGCGAACAGCGTGTGGTTGTGAGCACTCGTGAGCGGGCACCTTTCCTACACTTAACACTCGAGCGGCAAGTGCGCGCTTTATGTGAGTGTGCTCTGTGGGGTACACAGGGGGAATTGTGCTTGTGTGTAGAAATGAACACTGGGTCGTGGGCATATTTACTACACTCAAACACCGTCGGCGTGAGCCGAATAACCAGAATTAACACTCTTTGCCAGATTTTCTGGGCCGCTGTACGAACAGCGTTTGTGTGCAGGCGAGCGAGTTGTATAACTGACTCATTGGCTGCAATACACACACTTTCTGCGTGTGAGAAGCTGGCCGCGAGCTTGGATCAGCGAACAGCATAAAAATTTTTGCTGCCAGAGCCGGGATCGAACACGGGTCTTTGGTGTGAAAGCCTGTTATTCTGCCACTGAGCCACAGGGGAAGAGTGCATAGGCTATCGGTTCGCTCGAGCATAAGAGAGTGCGGGTCATGTTTTTCGTCGGCGATAGCGTGCAGACGTGCGTGTATTATAACAGGCTCGTTGCTGCAACATTAACATTTTCAGCCGCCTAAACTCAGAGGGGGCTGAGAAACGTATGGGAATTGGAGAATGGCCCGGCCTCAGCGGGGCTACAAACATCTCCCTCCTCATTCCGCCGGTGAGTGAGGCACGCGGGGTGCTGAGCATTACTCGTGACCGTCCGCTCTGACATCCCTGAGAACGGCGCAGTTTGCGCGGGAAGCAGGGCGAGTAGCCGGAGCGTCGTCATGTTTTGCAGGCGAGCGTGTAAGGTAACAGGCTCGTTTACTGCAATATTAATATTTCCAGCCGCCTGAACTTAGAGGGGACTGAGAAATATGTGAGAAAGGCGGAAGCCAAGCCTCGGTGGGACTCGAACGCTCTCTTTCCTCCTATCACCGGCGAGTGACGGACACGGGGACAGTAGCTTTCTTGTAACGTAAAGAAAACTAACCCCGCGACTGTCAGCTTCTGCAATCCCTTGTGAGCGGCGCAGTCCGCGCGGCTCGAACAGAGGGAGAGAGTGCGGGGAGAGCGAGTAGCCAGAGAGAGCGTTATCATGTTTGCAGGCGTGCGTGTACTGTAACAGGCTCGTTTACTGCAATATTAATATTTCCAGCCGCCTGAACTTAGAGGGGACTGAGAAATATGTGAGAAAGGCGGTAGCCAAGCCTCGGTGAGACTCGAACACTCTCTTTTCTCCTATCACCGGCGAGTGGCGGACGCGGGGACAGTAGCTTTCTTGTAACGTAAAGAAAACTAACCCCGCGACTGTCAGCTTCTGCAATCCCTTGTGAGCGGCGCAGTCTGCGCGGCTCGAACAGAGGGAGAGAGTGCGGGGAGGGCGAGTAGCCAGAGAGCGTTATCATGTTTGCAGGCGTGCGTGTACTGTGACAGGCTCGTTTACTGCAGTATAGATATTCCCAGTAGCCTGAACTAGGAGGGGACTGAGAAATATGTTAGAGATGGAGGTTAGACCGGCCTTGGCGGGTCTAGAACACTCTTTTCTCCTTTCGCCGGGAGACGGCGGGCGGGGGGGAGGGGGGGTAGCTTTCTTGTAACGTAAAGAAAGCTAGCCCCGTGACCGTACGCGTCTGCGATCCCTTGTGAGCGGCACGTTTTGCGCGGCTCGAACAGAGGGAGAGAGCGAGCCCCGTAATCATCCGCATCTCTAACACACCTTGTGAGAGGCGCAGTTGCGCGGCTCGACAGAGGGAGAGAGAGCGGGGAGTGGTGCGAGGCATTTGAAACAACGCCTCGTGTAAAGATACATCAGTAAAACACATAATGAGAAAGGATATATCGCCGGATAGCTGAGCTGGCACGGCAGGCTGAAGGCGGCGAAGATTCGTCCGGCTTCCTCAGGCTGTCCTAGGCTGGCTCGTTGCTGGTTTCGACGGCGACGGCTTCTCTCAGAGAGCAGCGATGCGAAGAGCTTCGCTGAAGAGACAGAAATCAGAGAATTAAGCCTCCGAGCCCTGTTTTTATACGCTCTGACGCCGCCCCTTCTGGCGGGCTGTGACGCGCGAGGGCGCGCGCACCCTGATTGGGCGTGACGTCACGCGGGGCTCACTGGTAGGCTTAAGCAGTTGCCGCGCGGCAGCCAATGAGCACGCAGTATTGCCCGCTCTAGCTCTGCTGTGCTGCCTGCTGCACTGCGTTGACAAATTATGAAAAATTAAGGATAATTTTTTGGCTTCAGTATCTCGAGAAAAGATGACTTTTCCCGTAGCGTAAGTTCCTTACGCAATACGAGAGAACCTCTCGTAAGAGAACATATAAAAGCAAAAACAACCCCAATGCGCATTCTTTAATTCATCATTTTGTAGAAAAGATGCTTCACGATAAAAAGACTAGCATGTTTAATTTTTTTTCGGTCCTCCACGACGGGTTCCGTCAAGAGTGATAGAGTGTGTGTGAGAGTGAGTGTGTGCACGCGAGTGAGTGAGTGAGCGTGTGTGTGTGAGTGAGTGTAGGCCTATATATGTGTGCGAGTGAATGTGTGCGTGTGAGACGGCCAACACGATCTCATGAAAGTGCGTATCTATAGCACGAATGATATTTCTCGTATCATTTATACACCAAAACGAGTTTTTGCGTTTAAATGATATGCACTGTAAACCCCTTGGGTAGGATTAGGGATGAGGAGGGCTCATTTTGGCGTATAAATGATACGAGAAATATCATTCGTGCTATAGATAGCCTACGCACTTTCATGAGACGGCACGCGATGACTGGTCGGAAAGCAATGTGTAGTCTGACATGTTTCTTGTCAACCACATGATGACAAGATTTTAGGAGTCAAAATCGCGTAATCTGACACAGTGACTATCGTAACAGACAAAAAAATCGTGTAATCTGATACAGTGACTATCGTAACAGACCAAAAAATCGTGTAATCTGAACCAGGCATTAAATGCACCAATAGACCTCGTAGTGTTCAGAGCACCAAAACTCATGAATAAGCCCCTAGTTTTGTTACTGATGTGTCTCTCTTTTCACAGGTGGGTATCTTCCTCCTCCAATGCCAACTGTACCGATGCCTGTGCCTGAACAAGCCCCCAGCCCACCAGACTGGCAGTAAGAGCTTTTTCTTTACACAGAAAACACACACTGCACTCAATGAATCTTTAACACTGTACACACACCCACCTACGATATGCAATCATCGTACAAAGATGGGAATTCTTAATTTCTCACCGTTTGGGTGTCCCTTATCTTTGTGGTTCTCAAACTAGGTCTGCATAATTAATTTAAATAAAACCAAAATGCAAAGGCTGTGATTTATTTAAACAAATATTTGTGTTGTTTCAATAATATTGTTTCAGAGTGAAGCACGGCACTCACTGTGTTCATTTGCACTCTGTACCTTCCCATACTTGTAATGTTTTTTTTACATTGATGTATTACAATTGTACTGTTTAATTTAATTGTATAGTTTAATATTTTCATTTAGTAATAATAAGTAGTAATAATTTATATTTTAATAAATTATTATTATTTTATATTTATATAAAACATAATTTATAATTCATTTAAATAAATATTAATATATTATATAATTAATCAAATCTATAATTTAAGGCCAAATTGTGTAGCCCTATAAACAAGCACAGCTAACCTTTTTTAACTAAACAAAATTTTACATTTTTTTTGCAATTTTTATCAGAAAAATCAAAAATGTTTTCCAAATTGTGCAGCTCTATGTCTATGTAACTGAAAAATTGCTCAAGATTATTTATTTACTGTAGATAGACCTATATATAGATCCAATTTTGAATAATAATGCATTCAAAATTATTTAAGTAATCATGTTTTTTTAATAGTTGAGTTTTGACAGTACAGTAACAATAAATAAAAAATACTTACTTCAGCAAACAACACGTTTTTATAACATCACACTTTTCCTCTCAGACAATATAAATGGGTAATTGTACATGAATATGTATATTTATATGCTTGTACACTCCCCTCTCAAGGAGATCCTCATATTTTCTGTTCTTGGCATCAAACAGTTTGAAAGCTTTATCTAGCACATTTGCTGATTCATCTTGTTGTTAGCTCATTAGTGTGCACTTTGACCTGAAGTGGGTGTGTCAGCTTTGAAAAACAACAAAAAAGTGTCATGCTGGGGTCTTCCAGGACCAAGTTTGACAAATATTGTACAACACACCCTGTTGAACATGTGCAAAGGTCACCCACATATTGATCTTTTCTCATTGATATCAGTATACCTTCCATCTCAGAGGAGAGAGCTCGTGAAGCTTTTGCAACGTACGTCTCCAGCAAGTGCTGCTATAGTTCTGGCCCCGTCAAAGATGGAGTTATTACCAACATGGAGTCCTTTAACACCTACAGGGTGAGACCTACAATAAATCATCTTCATTATGAGCATCTTTTACTTAGTCCAGTGTAAGGAGTAGAAAAGTATGGAGCCTCTAAAGGGACATGGTGATGGAATAAATATGAGATGGGAGGAAAAAATAGATTTCATTGCTTTTGCTTCCAAAAAATTTGCGTTCCCCAAAGAAACTTTGTGTTCGCTCACAAAGAACACAAATTTTTGCAAGCAAATGCAAAGTTTTTTCTGGGAACGCAAAACATATGTGATAAAAAGGAAAAGAACGCATGTTTTTTCCTTCAACATGTCCCTTTAGGTGCTCCATAGAAAAGTATCAACTATTAGAGTTATTTTAACATGCATAATGTTAATGTGATTTGTGGTTGATAGAACAGAATGTTGCTCTGGATGGTTTATTCAGGCGTGTCTGCTTATTCTGTTCTCAGTATCGTTTGGAGACCTTCATGGAGTCCAGATCTACTGAATGGAGTCAGGAGCCGTATGCAGGTACCCAGAAGTCATCCTGGGCCTGTTTGCACTTTATGCATCTTTTGGCTCCATTTACACTTGGTCACATAAATTTGTCTCCACAAAAAGAGATGTACGATTCTCACATATGTAAATCTTACAGAGTTCTCATCTTCATGTTGATGCAAATGCTGGGCAATGACATTTTTCTGCATTTGATGTGGCTCATAAACAACAAAAGCTAAATTTCTCTGACAAGAAGATTCATTGGGTTACATTATAAAAATGTCAACTGCCCTTTTTTTTAAGCTCTTATGCCTCAATGCTGTAATACCTCATCAGACGTGGCTCTTGGGAATTTAACAAACTGTTTCATTCTGTTAGATTTTGGTGTATTTGTTCGAGCAGTGGTTTGGGTGGCTCGCCAATGTATTAGATTTCTCCAATACATAAAATAAGTACGCTTGACCAGAGTTCTTGTGGGGAGAAGAATTTATTGAAGGTTTGTAGTGTAGCAGTCCTTCAGCAGATGTGTTAGCATGTCGCCCTTCAACAATCTTAACCCAAAGTTCTGTCTGTGTGACTGAACTTTACACATGAAGACAAAAGGGCTACAAACAAAGGAAAACTGTTAGGACCTCCCACAGGAGATCGATCTACACTGCAATCTACCCTGAGCAATGTTGTTTCACACCCATCAGTCTGTATGGGCCATTTGGTTCACACCTTTACAGACACTGTTTTCAGTTGATTAAATCTAAGTCACAATGTAGATGAATCTGATGACTGAAAATACAAAATCTTTCAATTCTCACTGTGTTCTTCTCTCCCAGGGCAGCCTGTGGATGCTGGTTTTCAACCTGCTCCTGGACCGTGGCAGATTGCAGCTCAACCACCGGCCTTCTTTCAAGAGCACAAGCAGACCATTAGAGTGCCCAACACTTCCTCAGTCAAGGTTTGACCTTTAAATGGTCATGAATCCCCAAAACATATTTTTTGAGATGTGAACACTAATGTACAGGCTGCACATCACTGAAAACACTAAAAAACGTTCATAAATTTTACCAACAAGTGGAAATTTGGGAGTGTGTGACTGGCTGCCGGCACGATTTTACGTCAGCCAGTCCTGAGCGCGCGCAGAATTTATTCATGAGAATTATCTGTTTTAACGATGAGTTTAACAATGCTCGCAACGAGGATCATATAGATCATACACGGACCGGAGCAAGCATATTTTTACGGACATATTTCATATACTCTAGATCTCTAAACATGAACCAACACCGCGTATACACACATATTTAATCACGTCTTATTCAAATGAAATGTATATGTGCAAATAAGGACAATTATACAACTGTGCTGATAATGAACGCAATGACACGATGAATTATTTTGATACACAGAAGACACTGATGTAGACCGACAATTCAAAGAACAATGGACAAAAAGTAACTATGCATTTATTCTTTCTGTGTTATACTAATCTGTCGTTTGTTCAGAGACTGTAGTGCTCGTAAATGTAATGAAAATATTATTAGACCTTTTAAATGTTCTTCCGTGTTTCTCCCTCGTTTTGGGAGTTTGTTGTCATAAAATGCATCAAGACGCCCTTCATTTTTTCGTTTTTTATAAACTGTTTTTTTCCTCCGTGGTTATATTTTAATAATGATGTTTTATTGGTTGTTTTCTCCCATCTTCCACAGTCTACACTCCCACTTTTCCACAGCTCTACACGTCCATTTTTTTTTTTTTGACTTTTTAATTTCTAACGCCCGTTTCACACATACTCTGTTTGCAGTGCGTTTGCGGTGCGTATTTTTTCCCGTACCCATGTTAACAGGTTAGAGCTTTCACACTGCACACGGTTGCGGTCCGGCGATCCGTTCCAGTTGCGGTGCGTATACAGCAATGCAGTCACCGGGGTAAAGCAAAGAAAACTATTTTTTTAAATAAAATTTACTGATAACTTCTGGATTTGAAATACAAATAGTGCGTATGTGTTTGTGGTACAGTCGCGGATCAGTTACGCACTACAAACGCAGCATATGTGAAAGCACTTTAGCGCATGCTGTTCCCACACGCACTGCACACGGAGTATGTGTGAAGCGGGCGTAAGGTGTGAACAACCAGGCTAAAACAGGTGAAGAGGGGGAGGGGTGGGGGTCATGACACTTTAACCACAAACAAATGAAACATCAACAAATTCTAAAGGTTTTGGAAGCATTTTATTTAATCTTCCAGATCACAAGGATCTTTCATTTAAATTGTTCTGTTTGTAGAGCTATTATTGAGTGCAACAGTCCAGTTCCAGAAGTAAAAAGAAAACCATTTATTTTTTTCCATAAGGAAATTAATTTTAAATTAGAACTTATTATAAACCTTTAAAGACATACCTACTATGAGCAACACGGTTGTTAATCAATGATAAATGCATTTGTTGAAGCCGTCAACCTGCATAATCTTAACTTATTTTTAATCATGATTAACAGCTCAATCCCTAGTGAAGAACTACATTAGTTATAATTCTGCAAAGAAATCTCTTCTGCAAAGAGTCACAGCAAGCAAATCACACCTAATTACACTTAATTCTTTGTAATTAAGTTCTTTGCAATATTGTACAATAAACATAAAATATATTTTCTATATATAAAATCAACATCTTTAAATCAATGTTTTTATATTTATCCATCATTTTTTCATTTGATTAGGTTGTTCATAAAGCTTTATGGGATTGTAGTTCTTAACCTCATTAAAGCCGTTAAGTTCACATTCTTGTGCTTTTTTAAAAATCCATGTGGGAAAAAATGTATGGGATGAATAATAATAAGCGCAAGAGCTTTTTGGTGAACACCCCAGTAATGCTTATATTCAACCAGTCAGATCATATTTTACAGCATTGAATTCTGTTTGTACTCCTAGAACTGTCACGTGTGTCTTGGAATGGGAAGAAGCCCCTGTGACACCTGTACGGGAGCTGGAAGCGTAAGTCAATTTTAACTAGCACAGACCGAACCAGCTTCATGCCATTTGAACAATGAATTTCATTGTTCTCAAAGGTATTTTCACAGAAGAAAATATGCTAAATGCATAAAAGTATCCCTTTGTGTGGTGCCTGGAGAAGTTGAATTTTATTGAAAATGTGCACACAGTCCACAGAATGGTTTTCATTCAGTTTATATGACGTAAAATAGCAGTCTAACATATTAACTGTTTGTCCTCTACTGTTGTCCATGTGCAGAAAGTCTGTTGGGTGTGTAATGGCTCTGGTTTCCGCCAAGCTGATGACCGCTGCACACACTGCAATGGGCGCGGACGTGAAAAGTAAGTCTTAATTTACTTTATATATATATGTATATTTATATGTTTGTATGTATATATGTATACGCTGATTTCATGCAGCCGCCATTTTGAAATTGAAAGTGAGGCTCCGGTGGGAAGAACCCCGGAAGTAAAGATAAACAACAATGCCTTGGACTACCAACCTGAAGCTGCTGCCGCGATTTACACTATTGGATGTTAATATCCAATATAGGATATGTATATAGTTCATTCCTGCTTCTTTTTTTACTTTCTGAATTATATATAAAAAAAAATATTTTATGTATAAATTAATTTCACTGTATATAGTCTAAAGTATGAAAGAAATGTATGTACAGTTTTAGAATTGACACAACATCATTAAACACAACAATACGCCATCGCATTCACGACTCTCCTGTGATTAAAGGCGACACTTCCGGTTTTCTTCCCACCGGAGCCTCGCTTTCGATTTCAAAATAACGGCTGCGTGAAATCAGCATATATATGTATGTATATATTTGAGTGTTTACATGTTGTCTGGTGTCTTTCAGCTGTAGTTCATGTAGCGGCAACGGCTCTCGCCAGTGTGACACCTGCCATGGAAAGAGACAACTGATCGTCTTCATCAACCTCAATGTTAAATGGTATGATCTACATGATTTAAAGGGCACCTATTATGCAAAATTCACTTTTAAATGGTGTTTGAACATTAATGTGTATTGGCAGCATACCTGTCAACACTCTCGTTTTCCCCGGGAGTCTCCCGTATTTCACACCCATCTCCTGCCCCCCTCCCGTTTTGTTATTTCTCCCGCGAAACTCCCGTAATTTGTATGGCCCAAACCTCGTTATATGAATGATCACATCAATATATTATTCCAAGGTTGTCCAGTTGCCAGATCTTGTATGAAACCCATCCTACTCGCGCATTCAACACATAATAGAAATTTCAAACCATTTGTGAGCTCAACCTGGCAACCTACAACCCAGTTGCACCGTCAATATCTGCGCAGGTAGTAGACGTGGGAAGTTGAATAAGCGTCACTGGTAGAAATGGGTTAAAGAAGACTCAGTGGTAAATATTTAACGCAGCATCCATTTTTTCCGTCATCCTTTGGCTGGCGTTACATTATATGATGCGCTCTTATTCTTGCAAACCATTCAAGCCAAGACAAATTGAGCGCCATAATAGCGTTCTCTTTCAGCTGACCGAACACTAACACACGAAATTATGCCAAAATGTCCGTTCTGATGAGTATCCTCATAAGAGCAGACTGAGCAGTCTTACATGAGTTCAATAAAGTCTTAAATGAAGGAAAAGAGTTGTGAGAGAATGAGGCGCGTGTGAGATCTGGTCAGAAGCGGCAGGTTTTAATGGGACAGCAGTAAATAAAGCTTTCTGTCAGTAAAGTTAATCAAAAAACAAACGTAACAGAGAAAATCACTCTTGATTGTGTGCTTCTGTTGCAATTTGTCCTGGATTGACCCCTATTTGGGCTTAAAATGACTGGACTATAAGCGATTTAGGTGTTTTGTTGTTGGATGTAAGAATGAACATAGAAGTCGCCATTTACTCAAATTTTTACTCGAGGATGGATCTGTGATCTAGCTTACAGTCTCCGGAGTGATAGGCCTAACGTAACTGATCACGGCAGTAATGAAAGGGAGAGCGCACACTTTATTACAGTTCGTCAGAGTTGTTTTACGGATATAAAATTGACCAGTTTATTAAGCAAAACCCTTTACTTAGAAGACTGGGTGTATTCCACCATATTGCAGGTAATAGAAGTAAACCGTCTTTCTATATAGTCTTTGGGTTAACTCCTTCATTGTTAGCTACAAACATAAATCATGCAGTTTGTTGAGGAGAGCTGTGCTGTTATTTTTCTAATCGATCATGCTCATGATTTTTTCCTGGTGAACATTAAAACAGGCATAACCCCCCCCCCCCCCCCCCCCCCCCCACAAAGATTTCTTTGGAATGAAAATGAAGTCAATGTTATTGATTATTTAATGATATTCGTAAGTCTTTCAAACTAAACTGTCTCATTCTGAAATCTATTTTTGGGATCATTTCAGGAGCACTGAGAAGGATGATTTCGTAGCACAAGATTTGAGTGGTCTACAAGTGGCAAAGCTGGAGAAGGTTTCAGGGAAGGAGCTCTTCAAAGACGCCCAGTACATGGTAAGCACAGACTGTACATATAGTGAGCAGTAAAAAGAAAGAGCAAAAGAAAAGTTAATCAGATGCCATGTATGTTTACTGTAGGTCTATCCTGTGATGGGCTTCCCAGACTTTTCTGTTGCACAAGCTTCTGAGCGCTTAGTAAGAGACCATCAGGTGAAATACGCCCAAACCTCCCGCATATTACAACAGGTACAGCTGTATTTGTGTGATTGTGTGATTCCAGACCTTTTTATATTGTACTTTTTTATTCATAATTTATATGTTTTAGTACTAAAAATGTAATGCACAAACTTTACTGTATAATGTATACTGGAAACATGCTTAATCTTGAATCTGTCATTCTGTAATTTCATCTGTCCTGTTCCAGAGGCAGACCATTGAGCTCATTCCCATAACCAAAGTGAGCTACATGTGGAAAGGAAAATCCCATGTTTACTATGTGTATGGAAATGAGTTTCAAGTGAACGCTGAGGACTATCCCGCAACCTGCTGCTGTTCTGTGATGTAACATCAAATACACCTGACCTGACCTGACATATGCATTATAAAAACTGTATATCCATTAAGATGAAATGTAATGATTCTGGGACGTATAGGCAAAATATACATCAATACTTGACCAAAACAAAACAAAGGGTCATTGATTACGCAGCTTACGTCTATGCAGATATTTGTAACATTTTATACAGTATGAAATCATCATGTGATTCAATATGACCAAATGTGAATTACTAAACCTCTCTTAGATTAATACACTTTTTTATATCATTATAAATAATAACAATATAATAAACTGTGAGTTCAGAATCATGTCACCAAGAAATGTTTTTTTTTTTTACTGTGTAAGACTGGACATTGATGATTAAATAATTGTTTTTAATGAAATTTTGATATGTAAATATTATATCTTACATTTTTGGTTCACCTAAAAAAATGTCAAATGTGACTGAAATTCATAATCACACAATCTCATCTTAATTCTCTGTTGTAGTAGACATGCACTCACACTTGCTTGAGAACAATGGAAATGTTACTGTGTGTAAGCTAAGAAGTGAAAAGTAAAAAAGATGTGCAAAAAAGATGCACTATGATTGATCTGTTATTTTTTTAATGGTTCCAAACATACTAAAATCAAGCTTGAGAACTAATAATGTGCATGATTTAAAAAAAAAATTTTTGCAGGGATTGTTTGCATGTGGTATGTTGGCCATACTGTTTAATGGAAAATGTGTTTAAAGGTGCATTGTGTAATATTTAATATTTACCAACACATCATCACCATCCATTTCACTGCCATCATATGAAGAGTTCAGATGCAAAAGCCTCTAAGTGCCATCTGAAATTTTCTTCTAGAATGATCATTTTTATGAAGCTTGTATATTTAAGTTCAGTAATTTCACTTAAATGGCAATGCAAATTACCTATTAATTAAGAAAATTCTAGATGAAAATTTCAGATGGCACTTAGAGGTTTTTGTATCTGAACTCTTCATATATTTTGTGGTACATGCAACTTCTGTGCTCTGTTGTCACAACAAATGTGTCAAAGAGCAAGCTGCAGGTGTGATCTCAAAATGACAGGAACAAAACAAAGCTAACAGGCATTAAAGGTCTAAAAGAGACAAAGTCTCAAGGTGATGGGCTTTATACCACCAACTTGTTCTCTCAACTTTTTTAACCACTAGACTACACCACTCAGAAGCATCTTTCTCCTCCAATCATAACTCATAAGCATCAGATTATTTCCTTCTGTAAAGCTATAATCTTTATCCCTCTACTCTGATTTGTGCAGCAGCTCTGACAAGTAAAAAGGCAAGTCTTTGATTATTTCTATGTTTTGAAAAAAGCTTATTTGGCTTATAATATATTAATAAATTATAATATGTAATGTATAATGTGTTAATGAATTGCTATATAAATAATTATATTTAGCATATGCAAAATTCTTGTTTTCAGCTGTTGCAGATCTAATGAGGGAACTTTCAAATCATTAAAACTAAACTTGGCCAATGTTTGCTATTGATAAGCTGAAATTAAGTTGCAATATGTAATTCATGTTGTTAAGCAAGTTGCCTTAATATGTTGTAATTTATATGTGGCAAGAATGTTTGACAGCGTCCCGGGATATGAAGGAACTTCGGGCGGCGGAGATGGTAAGAAGCACAAAACATTATTAATTGCTTTCATTTTTACATATTATTAAATTTGTAGGTCATTATTATATCATATATCATTATTATTGCAAATAACTTGTCTTTTAAGATTCAGGACATAAAAGTGGCATAACATTCAGAAATTGGGGCTTGATAAAATGTATGCTTTTGAAATGAGTCTTTTCTGCTCATCAATGCTGCATTTATTCGATCAAAAATCTTGAAATATTATTACAATTCCAAACTACTGTTTCCTATTTGAATATATTTTCAAATGTAATTTATTCCTGTGATGTCACATGATCCTTCAGAAATAATTCTAATATGCTGATTTGCTACTCAAGAAACATTTCTTATTATTATCAATGTTAAGTGCCGCTTCATATTTTTGTTATCATATTCATTGGTGAACAGAAGAACAGCATTTATTTGAGATTGAAATGTTTTGTAACAATGTAAAACTCTTGACTATCACTCTTGACCCATTTCATACATTTTTGCTGAATAAATGTATTAATGTTTTTTTTTTTATCTTAATGACCAGAATGTTTGAAAGGTAGAGTAGGCTTATGCCATTTTAATAAATTATAAATTATTAGGGAAAAATATGAATTGTATCATTAGCTATGGATCCAATTAGATGCAAACTTTGTTTTTCATCTAATCATACTTTTATGGGTGAAACAATCGGGAATGGAGGAAAAGCATTTACAAAGCTGACTTTTATGGTTGCAATTTTAGATTTCTGCATAAAGTAACAGAATTTGGATGTTGAATGTGTTGCTAAAGTTATAACCACTGGTCTCTTATGAATGTCACTGATGTGTTGCTCTTGTAACAGGTGCGTATCTTCCTCCTCCAATGCCCTCTGTGCCGATGCCTGTGCCTGAAGCCTCCAGCCATCCAGAATGGCAGTACGTTTTTCTCTGTATAGATTAAGTGAAGTCACATTCATAAATATATTGCTTTCAATGCAGCTTCACATTAATAAACAGAAAAATAACATTGGGGCTGTTCACACAGAACATGTTTTAGGTTTTTACATTCAGAGGCGGACAGAGTACACAGCTTCATTACTTGAGTAAAAGTACAGATAGCCTACCCCTTGCTAAATTTTACTTAAGTACAAATAAAAGTACTACAGTCAGATGTCTACTTAAGTAAAAGTACTGAAGTACTTTTACTTATACTTCACTTACTTTATACTTTACTTTATACTTATACTTATACTTACTTTATACTTACTTTTTTACTTTTTACTTTATAACATTTCTCACTTGCCCACAAGGCAATAGCACAATGGCAACACTCTGACAAACCTCTGCTAGAGTTTTAATGGATTTTTTGCACCCACATTTGAACCTGACTGTGTTAAACACATTGCATACTCAAGAACATCAAAGCAAATGCTCAGCTTACATTAATGTGTATCAGAAAAGAAAATTCAGCTAACAATTGTGTGTACATTCTCTGTTTTTTTCATCAATCAAATCACAGGGTTCCAGACTGCGACCATCTTTTGAGAATGTGCGAGTTAAAATTTTATGTGGTCGCATTTGTGCGAGTGCATGGTCATGTAGCCTACTACTCAGTTAAATTCACGCATGAATTTTCCTGCATTGAACTTGTTTTAGCGCCCGCCAAAGTGGATTTTTGTCCCGCCAAAGTCTTATTTGATCGGTGAGTAAAGTAGATGAACTGCTGTGCTTGTGACAGGGCGCATGTGGGGTAGACTGTGTACAGTTGAGACATAGGTACAGTTGAGACACCTTAAATAACTTGCGTTCACAGCAAGCACAAGTTGTGATTTTTGCTGTGCACATGCGTATTAGTGTCCTCTTTGATCGTGGGAAATTTGAACAATGGACGCGTCTCCGATCCGAAGAAATCGGGAAAAGTTTTTTTTCTAAAGTAGGACGTTCACTTCACCATGCACTCTCCACAGTGAATAGCTTATTATCCTTATATGACTGTTAAACGTAACTGGTATCACCACAAACGTTATTCTGTGCCCTAAAAACTGGCATATTTCATGGTATTGTGTCATGCAAGGTAATTGCAAAATCTAGAGAAATGTGCGAGGTGGCCAGCGGGGTATAGTTGAGACACACGTGTACCAACTGTACCCCCGATAGAGTTCTATTAGGAAACACACTGTTTAGTTGTGCAGTGTTATGATAACAGGTTAAACGCCGTAATTAGCCAGCATAGGACGCAAATGAAAATTAAATTTGATATTTGTGATATTTAAACTGTGTATTATTAATAAATATTGTTTCAAATCTTGTTCCTGCTTTATAAATTTTAACCAGTGCTAATTTAAATAAAATGAATGAATATAAATGGTTGAATAAACAAAAATGTTGCCCAATTGTTATTTTCTTTATTTGTCTTTATTTTTTATATTTACAATGAATGGTTAGTTTCCTGTACATCATTAGAAATGGGTGTCTCAACTGTACCATGCACTGTCTCAACTGTACCACATATGGGTACAGTTGAGACAAGGTTGAGACAAAAAGCACCTTATTTTTATGAGCTAATTGTGGAAAAAATAAACTACTTGTGGGTATTATTGATTGATAATATCTTAGTCTACAAGCTAATGAAATGTCATGTAGCATGTCATGTGGAAATTCACTTCTTTTCAGTATCTATTTTTGTGTGAAAAATTAAAACGCAAAAAGTGTCTCAACTGTACCCAGTCTACCCTGTATGCCTGTCATGTGTATGCGCCAGACTGGACAAAAGCGAAACGAACTGCGCGAGCGACAGTGCGCTAGAGAGACCGAAAGTGCCTGCGCGCGACCGGGTCTCTCTCTCTCTGCTCGTTCTTTCAGTTAAACATGCAGTTCATCTACTTTACTCACCGATCAAATAAGACTTTGTATAGTACAGATCCCTCAAAATTGTACATAAGTACTGTACTCAAGTAAATGTACTCCGTTACTGTCCGGCTCTGTTTACATTACACTGTGCTACTTTTCCGTTGTTGTTTTTTTCATGTAACCGCGCAGGAACCATAATGCAACCATTGCACTCGCGTCTAGTGCACGATGTGGTTTTCTAAAAAAGGGGCGCTCAAGTTAAAAGTTCAATGTGTCTCTAAACCTTTCTCTTTTTTCCTTCCACTGACCCGATCAAAAACGTATTCGTAAACTGGCCCTGTTGCAAAATTCATCAGTTATGAAGGAAGTTTATTTCAGCAATAAGTAGCTCTACAGACGACAATAGTGTCATGAATTCAGCTAAAATGTTGTTCTCATCTGAAAGTGCCAGTGCAGTAAATTGATAATATTACTGAATATGAGTTAAAATACTTTTTATAGATTAAAAAGTAGACTACTCCATGCAAAGAGACTAATCATAACCAGAGTTATCTGTGTTTCAAATGTCTTAATATCTCAAACTGACTCCTGTTGCACGTAATTCAACATTCATGTCTATTAAAGGAGAACTCCGGTCAATTTTCGGTTGAAAATTCTGTTTTCGGTTGAAGTCCAAAGTAGTCGATTGCCGAGTTCACGCGCATAGGTTTAGTTACCTATGATCACGCGCGTGAACTCGGCAATCGACTACTTTGGACTTCAACCGAAAACAGGATGTAAACAGGTATTTGCGCTGGCTTAAATAACATCATTTTTATACATATCTTTCACATCTACTGCAGTCAGAGTCACTCGTGTTCACTCTGAAGGAATCACTCACATTTTCTGTGCACTTGTAATGACACATCAAGGATGTTAAGAGGCTACAAGCAGGTTTAAAACTTGCCCCATTGAAGTCAACAGGGTGCAAATTTTAAAAATAGAATAACTCGGTGTAGGCAACCACGGTGTTGTCGTTGTTCTCTGTATTGACAGCACTCCAAATGTACAAAAAAATTAGCTCAATGTTAAAATTGACTGGAGTTCTCCTTTAATATTTTCTTGTTAGCGACAACATTCCTTCCATCTCAGAGGGAAGAGCATGGGAAGCTTTTGAAGATTACGTCTCCAGCAAGTGCTGCTATAGTTCTGGCCCCGTCAGAGATGGAGTTATTTCCAACATGGAGTCCTTTGCCACTTACAGGGTGAGACATGAATCATTTCCATTTTGAGCATCATGATAACCATCATTCTGTTTATAAGTAGACATGCATAAGCCTTGTTTTGGCTTTATAGAGCCGAATGTGGTTAGTAAAATCAATCTGAGGTCTGTCTTTTTGTCCTGCTTCTGTTCTCAGTATCGTTTGGAGACGTTCACAGAGTCCAGATCTACTGAATTGAGTCAGGAGCCTTACACAGGTACCAAAAGTCAATCGAGTCTATCATTAGTGGTGCAAGCATCACCATCACTATTGCTAATACTTGAACAGACCCATATATCTTTTGTGATATACAGATATGGATGATATTTCAAATTGTGCAGCTTATTGAGTAGATCTGTGCTATTAGAAAATGGAAAATCCCTTGGATTTACATGGGAGGGACTAAATAGGGAAAGAATATCATAAGCTATGTTTCCATCAACCTATTTTTATGCAAAATCTGGGTTATCACATAAAAAAAATGTTGGATGGTAACATCAAGATGCGCATAAATTCTAAAAATGTGCAAAAAACCTTACATGAGGAGACATGCTCATAAACTAAGATGAAACCATATTTACTGAATAAACCCCTTGATGCACAACAAAACCTCATGTGACTGCCTCAACAGAGGATGTGATTGGATCACTGGACTAGCCAGCAGACCAATCTCATCATGGCACAGCATCTCAAATGTTGGTTTGATCATTCTGAAATGCATGAAACAAAGTCTGTCATCAAAATGATTTGGGATAGTTACCTTCCAGAGAAGTCTCGCATGAAAAAACAAAACCTGATTTCACCGAGTACAACTTTCCTGGATCAACATCTTTGTTAATCCTGGAACAACATTCCAATCAACCAATCAGATTTTGACAAGTTTACCGTTTGTCACATCTAGGCTTACAACCAGGGTTAAGTGCTTCTACATCAGTGGTTTTCACTATCATTTAGTACAATATGTTATCCCAAGAATGCGTCTAACTGCAAAATCAGGACGTGCCTCGATTGCGTTCCAAAACACCAGGCCTCCGAAGGCAAGACAGCATTTACTTTGTTTCGTCTGTCAGTCGTTTTTATTACAGACGTTTTGCACCAATTTCCAAAGAGACTATAAAGACTCGGGGATGGACATTTTAGACTTGGGCCAGTAAGAAACCACCCATAACACCCTTGTAATGAGCTGAAAACACTATAGCAACAGGTTTTGTGCAGTTAAAATTTTAGAAAATTAAATCTAAACCTTGTTCCCTGGCTAAACCATTGTCTAAACTCTTGCAGGGCAGCGTGTCGATGCTGGGATTCAGCGTGCTCCTGGACCATGGGAGATTGCAGCTCAACCTCCGTCCTACTTTACTGAGCACGAAGACACCATTAGAGTGCCCTACACTTCCTCAGTCAAGGTTTGATCACTCAAGATCCACAAGAAGGGTTCAAGCAACAGAATGTGCAGCAACTACTATATCAGAACATTTTTGTATGAAACACCACAATCTATGAAGCTTTGTTAGCACTATATTTTGAAGTGCCCCTATTATGCTAGTTTAAGGGTTCCTCATTTTGTTTTGGAGGTCTCCTACAAGGTTTAAATGCATCCAAGGTCAAAAACACACTTTTGTTTTTGCATAATATACTTTGCAACATCACCTCCTTTCTTGTCTGAAACGGTTCGATCAAGGATTCGGTCTCGATCAAGGACTGTGCCATCTTGACATGTCGACATCACAAACCAAACTCTTCCAGTCTCAGCGACAACTACAGTGTTTGAGGATCAAAATAGACGTTGTTCTCCAACAGCCAGTGAAGACCATAGACTGGCATTATGCAAATTAGTTACAAACCTACATAGGTTTGAGCAGGAAGTAATACTGGAATTACTGACGACTCGATTCAGTCAGTTCAAAATCGGTTCTTTCGTTTGAGAGACAATAACTTAATTTATCATGACCTTTGAAACTTTGCAGACCTTTTACATTCACAAAAAGCAATATTACACATTACATGAAAGGTAATATCCGAAAAAGCATAATAGGGGAACATTAAGATCTAATTTACATAGTCCAGTTACTGGAAAGTAAACAACAGGTTTTTTGTTGTACCCTAGAAATGTGAACCATGCGGTGGAATGGGAATGAAACCCTGTTCTTCTTGCACTGGAACCGGAAGCGTAAGTGACGATTGACTGGCAAACACCAGGCCAGTTTTACCAGGCTTTTTATTATTCACTGAGTTGTTTTTGGTACATGGTTATTATAGGAGGTCATATAATGGGACGTAAATCTAGAGACACTTTTATTTGTGTCTTTATGCAGAAAGTGTGCTCCCAGTGTAACGGTTCTGGTCAATCTCCTGATAACGAGGCCTGCTATAATTGTAACTGTAGTGGACGTGAAAAGTAAGCCTACCATTCTCCATGTACTGTAGTAACTGTTTGTACTATTCTAGCTTTTGAGAAAGGAACACATCAATTGGTCTTTTTTTTTTTTAAATATGAAATTTAAATAGGACTTACTTTTTCTACTCTTCAGCCTTTTCCTTAATTTGGTCTTTTTGACCAATTCATAAGAATCAAAAGAACTGAGACATTTGTTCACATCTCAGAATGGCTGCTGTTAGAAAAAATAGAAAAAAGGTGTTTGTGTATTACTTTGCACCAACCAACCAGTCTTTTACTCTCATCATATTTGATTCAAGCTGCCATAGAGCCCTTTATGTCCTGAAAATGTTTTACTAGTTTTACTACTTTTATCTGAGTGTTTGTCTGGCAACTTCCAGATGTAGTTCATGTAGCGGCTGCGGCTCCCAAATGTGTAACACCTGTGATGGAAAGGGAAAGCTACTCGTCTTCGTCAATCTTAAAGTCAAATGGTATTATATGATAATACTAACCCTATGCACTCTGTCAAAGTGTGAAATGTCTCATTCTGAAAGCTACTTTTTGGATAATTTCAGGAGCACTGAGAAGGATGAATACGTAGTGCAAGATTCGAGCGGTCTGAGACTGGAAAAGCTGGCGAAGGTTTCAGGGAAGGAGCTCTTCAGAGATGCCCAGATTATGGTAGGAACAGATGTGCAGACAGTTAAAGATAAAAGAAAGAATAATGATGTGTGACGAAGATGATAAAAACGTGGTTGAATGTTTACTGTAGGTCTATCCAGTGCTGGGTTTCCCTGATGTTTCTGTTGCACAAGCGTCTGAGCGTTTAATAAGAGACCATCAGGTGAAATATACCAAGAGCTCCCGCATTTTACAGCAGGTACCTGTTGTGTTTTATTCACAATTTTAACCTATAATTTGGAAATTTTCCATATTCAATAATAATAATGCTAAAGTTTTGCTATGTAATTTTCAGTCTGTCTATGACAGTAGACTTGGTCATGTTTATTTGCACTATAATATTTAGATGTAAAATGTCATGTAAAATGTCAACATGATTCCACAATACTGATGAAACCTGAATCTGGTTCTGTAATTCAATATTTCCTTGTTCCAGAGGCAGACAATCGAGCTCATTACCATAACAAAGGTGAACTACACTTGGAAAGAGAAGCCCTATGTCTACTATGTGTATGGAAATGAGTTGAAAGTGAACGCTGAGGACTATCCTGCAACCTGCTGCTGTTGTTCTGTGATGTAATGTTCATTCCAGACCTTTACATCCAAACATCATAACCACTGACTGTACATCCAACATTCATCACCTCAAACTCAATGCACAAAATAAAACCTGTCAGAGATGGCTATTTTTAGGAAATAATTATCAAAACTAATTTCCTACTAGGTCAGGTGTTCCAGTGTTTAGCTTTAACCTGCTTCAGCAAATCTGCCAGGATGTTTCTAGCAGAGCCAGACTGCAGTACTGGCAACAAGGGGCCAGTTTAGTGGATGTCAACGGAGAAGATACTTAGCTCTTTCAATGCTAGTTTAATATAATTTTCTGAGGGAAAGTTCCAAAATATAGCCTACAGTAAATGTGATGTAATGCAAGTCTAAATAAAATGTGAGCTTTGTATTTTTTTTGAAACACGAGTTTGTATTTATTTTTTACTTTTGAAAAAAACGTTTATAATGTAAATTTAATCATGAGACTTCTTTAAACACACTTCAAGTGTAAGCTTCAAAAGTGAAAGTACCTTATCTAAAGTAAGTACTTTAGAAACCAGCCTTTAAATGCTAAATTAAGAAATCCATAATTACCAATTATGATTAATTATTAATATTTGGGTCAGTTAATTAGATTAACTTTGAGGTAAGCTAAATTAATATTACAATCAATTAATCAGTTCTGACGAACTCTTTGATTATTCATTTATTCTAAGAAAGCTGTATCTTTCATGGCCACCGAAAAATAATCATTTCTTAGCATAAAGAAAAATAAGGACTACATAGAGGCAGGAAGAAGTACTTTAGAAACCAGCCTTTATTAATTTTTAAGAGATTGGGTTTGGGGCTGGGTTTGTGGGACTGTTTCTGGGGGACGAGTCTGAGGGAAGAACAGGAGACAATGGTAAGGAGAATGCAGAAGACAAAAGGTAAGTAAAATAAAAAGTGAATCCCAAGAAACAGTCCCACGGACCCAGCCCCAAACCCCATCTCTGCAATAATAATGAATAAAGGCTGTTTTAAAGTACTTCTTCCTGCCTCTATGTATTAATGCTCATGGGTAGCCGTAATGGGTTCCATTCAGACCTTAACATTAAGTATTTTACTGTTATGTGTCAACCAGATTCAACAAGACATTTTCACCTGGCTAGACCCAATGTTTAGATCTGTTGTGGTATTTATGCAAATGAGCACATACATAATTAGATTATGCACCGTTTGTCCATGTTAACAAACAATTTCAAAAAACTTGTAATACAAATTTTGTTTGTCTTGATGTAAGTAATCAACTCAGTAATTTTCATGGTGATATCTAAAGGTTAATTTTTTTACCCTATTCATGTGAGAAAAATAATGAATAGGCGTATGAATAGGTTATATTTGGGTCTTTTTCGAAACTTTCCCCTAATGGGATTCTTCTGGACTTTTTTTTTCCTTACTCAGGACATACAGATGGTGGTCAACCAGAATGCCTATTACCGCCGCGCCAGCCGCCGCGGCGAAATTACCGCGGCGAAAATAAACCAGCCGCATTTCAAAGTCGTTCCCGAAATGACCGCCAGGTGGCGCAAAGGGACATTGTGCAAAACAGCAGCAATTGCCGTATTTTAAAATGTAAGTGGGTTAAATAATAGGCATATTTTTCATATATATAAATAGGCCTATTAGGCTACAACAGAATAGAACCAAAGATAGAATCAATTTTACAGCTAAAAAAATAGAATCAAAAGTTAAAAATAGAGACGATGTTAGGAGCAATGACGCTGAATATTTTTACTATTCTATTGAGGAATTAGATAAACGAAGAGCTCTCGTGAGCGATACAATTGCACAGTAATTTATAGTGATTTCAAAAGCAGTCCTTAAAAAAAAAAAATTACATGGAGTAGCCTAGTGTGGCATAATTTTTGAGAGATTACGCGGAACACGTTTTAGTTAAGATCCTGGTTTCAATGCCCTTAATGTATATAGACTACTAGGCTTTAAAAAAAATTCACAACGCGTTTTGAGATTGTTTTGAATTAAACATTGAAGTTTAAAATGTAGTGTTTTGGCACACCAGGCCGAGTGGCGTTACGCATTGTTCAAAAATCAGGTTTTATTCTGGCATGTTGAATTGGCGTTAATATATATATTTTTTTATTTATTAGATTTAGATTTTAGGTTTTGTTAGATTTATTTTTCTCATAACAGCTAAAATAACTTAATATATGCCTTGTCTTCATATGATTTTTATCAATGAACTAGTGTTTTCTGACAGTGTCGACTGCAAAGATGAAGTTGACGATCGCCATATTTGTAGTGAACGCACCTAGAGAGAAATGCACAAAGACATAATCAGAGAGTAGCCTTTTTCTTTTTCGTTTTGAATTATTTCGTTTGAAGACATTTCAAGCTTTGTGTATTTGATGTATTTATCATGTCTGTGTGAGGCATACGCTGAGTTTCGTTAAATTAGGAGGATGAGATGCGCTCCAGCTGACGTGCAATGCAAGTGACCTCACGGGCGCCTCTATGATTAGTGTCTGTTTGCTTCTCTTACTTATTGAATCCAGACAATTGGGTGATGAAAAAATGATTAAAATTAAGATACAATTTATAGAAAACGAAATTCACTTTAAAAAAAGGTTTCTACTAAACAAAACTTAATGAAGTGGTCAAAATCATGTCTGACCCACTCCATATCCATCTCTCGATATAATGCATCTTATCTTACTCATGCTGTTCACTTTTCATATTCAACATAGATTGAAAAAACAACATTATAATATTTTAACAAATATGATACTAAATGAGATTATTTAATGTCTACAACAGTATAGTAGGCCTATAGACTGTATTTGTACAAATTGCTGCACGTTAATGTAATTAAATGAAACCTTGTAACGAATTCACACTGTAGACTGTGTACAGTTGAGACACCTTAAATAACTTGCGTTAGCAGCAAGCACAAGTTGTGATTTTTGCTGTGCACTTGCATATTAGTGTCAGCTGGGAAGGAAATATAGAGACCAGACCTCTTGGAACTTTAATTGAATACATAGCGTTGGTAAAGCATACTGAAATTACATCCCTACAAATGTATTAGGCCCTACTGAAAATAAATGTATCGAATTTAAGCAAAGTAGCCTAAATGTTAAGACTGTAAACCCTTTACTTTTTTACGTAGCCTAAAGGACTCTTATAGCCGACTTTGGGTTAATTTAATTTGTAGAGGATTTTTTAACTCAAACATTAACACTGAAATAAATTAAACTAAATTATTGTAATTTTTTGGCACACCACGACGAGTGGCACTATGCATTGTTCTAAAGCCAGGTTTTATTCTGGCATGTTGAATTAGTGTTCAACAAATGCGGCGGCGCGTTCATTTGAATGAAGAGCGCTTCTCGCTCGTGTGAGCGAACACACACTGGAACGTTAGGCCATATCGCAACGAGTGAATAGTGGCCGAGTGGTTGAACTTACGTTACGATCATTTAGATGACACGGGTTCGAATCCCGAACTAACTTGGACTACTGGTGTTTTTATATTAGCCTATTAATGCATTTTATAGTCTATTGTTGATGCAGAGAGATTTGTCTTCTAAAACATTTTTTTTTGCCTATTTACAAAATAAAATCGCCATGCATTTCCATTTTACACTAAGGAACAAATATTATACAATGACTTTACTTCTGTAGCCTATAATAATTCATATATATGACGTTTAAACGACAAACAATAAAATCAGAACCAGTATTCTGTTGCGTTCATGGTTGCAGTGGCAGTAATGCATCCACGGCTTTTCAAAATGTCACAAAGCGTTTTGAGATTGTTTTGAATTAAATATTGAAGTTTATAATTTGTTTGGCACGACGAGTGGCAAACTGTTTGTTTTGTTTTGCAAACTCAGCTAGCCTGTGGGGGGTTTGGAGAAGGCAATACTTTGCTTTATCGTGGGGGTGCAGGACAGAGGTGTTAATGTTCCGTCTTTCATGGTGTCGGAGCCAGCCTGATGAGCAGGCAAAGGCAAAATTCTTTTAAGGATTAATCTCAAAATCTCCAAAAGTCCATAGCCTATGTACAGTAGGCCCTATATCTTATTAAATTATATATTGTAGTTTTATTGATTGTATAGGTTTTCCACAAACAATTTAAATTTAGCAGATACAGAGCTCTTTTATTGGCGACCCACCTCGTTTTATTGTAAGGTGAATTCAGCAAGGCATGTTGTATCTTTGAAGGAACAAAAGCTATTTGTTACAGTTTTTTCTTTCGTGATTTGTGTGGATGACACACAGCGACATATACAGTATTATCAGCTGTATGGTGTTTTTTTACGCTGAAATGCTTAATTTCGAGAAAGACCCACCGCGCGCAGTGAGGGAGACCAAACTTACTAAAAAAATATCCAGCGCGAGAGAGGCAAAGAAAAACGCCTGTTCTTAATTTATGTTGCTTTGAACTTTTTCCGTTTTGTACCGTTTTAATTTTTTAATTTAGCTGCAATTTCTTTGACAATAGAAATTTAAAATGTTGCAAGAATAGGCCTAAGATTCTGTGTTTCTTATTTTGCATCACAAAGGGAATAAACTCTATCGATGCAACCCTGTTTAAATAAATAAACTGTCCCGACACTTTATTCATATCTTAAAATGTGCGATGGGTTTTCAAACTTAATTAATTTTATTTTTATTTTACATTTTCATTGTTTATTTTTTAATTGAAAGCAATACTGTATTGAAAGTATTTTTCTGATTTGTTCGATCTGTTTTGAAAAATGTCTTCCGTTGATATGGCCGGGTATACTGTCAGTCATCTCAATCTCGTGAATGATTCACACACACACAAAAAAATAATTTAGCAGATTAAAGACGAGCTTCATCATCTTCATTTTCTGGTGCGATCGACTGACAGTCTTCCTTCATCAGATGTGTCGTCTTTGCAGCGGGAATGTAGCAAATTTATGTTGTAATGTACAATTGATAATTAAACAAGATGATTGACTTTAATAAACAGATACATATTTAAGCATCAACAACACTGTCGGCTACACTGAGATTCGATCTCAGATCGTTTGAAGCTCCGAGAGGCTCTTGTTAATGCTTTGACCACAGAGCTACCGTCTGAATCGCCAACGTCTACTATTTTCTCTGTTTTAAAAGTTTGTAACATGTAAGGCTATATTTAGTTCTGAATATAACAAAGAATGCTTAAACCGACTACATCGGTTAGGAGCTGCAAGTCCTGAAAATGTTTTAATTTCACGGTAAATTATTTTAATTTATTTCACTGTTATGTTTCAGTTAATAAATCTACAAACACATTAAAATAACACGAAGAAAATGACAAGTAACCTATTGACATAGCCTTTCTAAATTATAGAAAAACTGGGCACACAATGTTAACGTGTGTCTACTTTGTTTAAATTTAATGAATTTGAATTCGTTTAACCACAATATTTATCTTGAATTTATCTGTGACCTCAGCTCAGATTACTGCCGCGGCAGATTACGTCATAAAGAGAATAAACTGACACTTTTCAAAGTCTGTGATTACAGCGCCACTCAGCGGTAAAAGGCAGCAAATACACATCCCAATTTTGCCGCCGCGGGAACGGCGGCGGTAAAAGTCTCATTCTGGTTGACCACCATCTGTATTGAGGATACAAAATCAGTTGAGTTTGCTTCTCAAGCAGACACACAGGACACAAACATTTTCACACTCTGAGGTGTTAGCCCGTACACTTCAGAATGTTTAGCTAAGATAACATTCGTTTACCACTTTACTCTGAGACATTCAAGCATTTGTGGTCTGTTTATCGGAAACTTGGATTTTTGCCCTCATCTAAACAGGAAGTACAAATGTTCAACCAAAGCTATCAGCTACATTTGAGGCATAAAGATTAATGAAAGAAAAGCATTAAACATACATTTCAAATGATATAAATGATTAATGATAACATAAAACATAAGCAAATGATAAAACATAAGCAAGAAATTAAAAATATATATTTTTCTGATTCATCAGAACATGATGCCAAATGTACATAAATTCATAATTATCCATTTAAATATATTAACAGTACAGCTGATCTCTGTGTAACTTTCAGTGCATTCATCTTTGTTCCTGTTTTTCTGTTTACATTTCCATGCAGTCTTGAATCATCATGAGGAAGGAGTATCTTTATTCTACATCTGCTATTCCTCCTTCATTGCTGTTGGTCTCGTCATCATGACTGTGGCAGTGATCGTGACCACCATCAGGAGCAAAGCTAAAGGTGTGTGTTTTACCAATGTAACAGTTTACGTATTTAAATAGTTAAATATATATATATATATATATATATATATATATATATATATATATATATATATATATATATATATATAGTTTAAATATTATATATAGTTTTCTGAGCTGAAGATGAAGTCAAGGAACAGAATTTCTCTTCCTCAGTCTTATTGCTGATGACTAATGGCATCACGCATCAGGCCTACAGTCAGAGCTCAATATAGTTTCCAGCAAGTGTTCCTTAAAATCTCACACCAGTTGTTGCAGCGCTATATCACGTCACACTTTAGCTGAAACCTAATTATTACTGAAACCTTATCTTTAGCTGAAACCTAATTATTACTGAAACCTTATCTAGTGTGTATTTACCGTAAACCCAGGCTACTGCAACACATTCAAGCAAATCACACCAAAAGAATCGCCCACTCCCATGAAGCACTGTGAATGACATAAAAGTCAGTCAAACTACTTAATTCTTTGTAATTAAGTTCTTTGCAATATTGTACAATAAAATATATTGTTTCTATATATAAAATCAGCATCTTTAAATCAATGTTTTTATATTTATCCATCATTTTTAATTTGATTAGGTTGTTCATAAAGCTTTATGGGATTGTAGTTCTTAACCTCATTAAAGCCGTTAAGTACAGTTGGCTTGAGCCGACTGTATGTGCGTTGGTTTCGTTTTTACAGAAACCGTGAGACATGCAGTGTGTAGTGTTTGTGGGCACTGGGTCGTGGGCACATTCACTACATTTAATGCACAGTCGACATGAGTCGATTTCATGTGTGCGAGCCCTAAAATGTGGCAGGCTGTGCTTGTGTGTAGGAATGAGCACTGGGCGTGGGCATTTTACGAGAAGTTTTGGTGGAAGTCTGGCTGCAGCGGGACTTGAACAGTCGTTTTCCTAGGCGAGCTAGGAAGACTTTGCCTCGGGCTTTATCTCAATCTCAGGCCGGGGCTCACGCGGAGGAAGGCGGCGGCCAGCAGAGCGAGAGCGCAATAGAGAATGGTAGCGGATAGCCAGATAGCGTAATCTTGTCTTGTGACGGCGTTTGATTGCAGGCGTGCACGTATTAAAACAGGCTCGTTTACTGCAATATTGATATTTCCAGTCGCCTGAACTTAGGAGGGGACTGAGAAATGTGTGAGAAATGGAGGTTGGTCCGGCCTCGGCGGGACTAAACCGTACTCTGTTACTAACGTAACAGCCAGCGCTATAGCATCGACTATCCATCTGGATAGGCTCTGTTTCGACATGGCTGGTCCCTTAGAATGTCCGTTGAACGAGACAAAGAGCTGCTCTGTCTGTCTGAAGACAGATGAGCGAGACACATAAGCCCTTAATGCCCTGACCGGGCAAAGGAAGCTGGCGTCCTTCTCCTTGTTAGAGACCGGCAGGGCTGACAGGGAAATCACCTGAGACCTGAACGGTGTGTTGAGGGATTTAGGAACGTACTCGTGCCTCGGTTTGAGTATGACTTTCGAGTCATTTGGCCCAAACTCCATACATGTCGCGCTCATCGAGAGCGCTTGTAAGTCCCCAATACGCTTCACTGAAGTGAGAGCCAGAAGAAACACTGTCTTGAAAGACAAGTGTATGATATCCACTGATTGGATTGGCTCGAATGGGGCACCTTTCATGGCCTCCAAGACCTTGGAAAGGTCCCATATGGGAACTGAGGGAGGTCTGGGAGGATTTAACCTCTTAGCTCCTCTAAGGAAGCGAATGACCAGATCGTTCCTTCCAAGTGACTGGCCAAGCGTTGGTTTAGTAAACGCTGCTATAGCCGCCACGTAAACCTTGAGCGTGGATGGGGTCCTGCCCTTATCCAGTAGCTCTTGCAGGAAGGAGAGAACCTCCGTCACCCCACAATCTGGGGGTGATATGTCACAGGCTGTGCACCAGCTAGAGAACACAGACCATTTTGAGGAATAGAGCTGTCTCGTAGAGGGGGCTCTAGCCTGCGTGATCGTGTTTAACACTCCCTCCGGGAGGTTAGCAGGTACCCATTGATGGCCCACGCATGTAGGGACCAAAGCTCCGGGCGAGGATGCCAGATCGAGCCCCTGGCTTGAGAGAGGAGGTCCCTCCTCACTGGTATCGGCCATGGGGCAGTGCTTGTCAGCTGCATCAGAACTGGGAACCAGGCCTGGTTCTTCCTGAACGGAGCTATTAGTAGCACTGAGCATCCGTTTTCCCTGATCCGCTCTAATACCTGAGGTAGGAGCGCGACGGGGGGAAAAGCATAGAGCGGGCAGCGGGGCCAGACGTGGGCCAGCGCATCCTTGCTCTTGGAGAAAAATTTCGGACAGTGAGCGTTTTCTTGAGACGCAAACAGGTCTACTTCCGCTCTGCCGAATGTCTCCCACAGCAGCTGGATTGTCTGTGGGTGTAAAGACCATTCTCCTGCTGGAACATTGTTCCTGGACAGTCTGTCTGGTCCCACATTCAGGTGGCCGGGCACGTGCGCTGCTCTCAGCGAGCGCAGATTGTGCTGAGCCCAGACCAGGAGGCGCTCCGTCAGCCTGTAAAGGTTTCGGGACCTGATACCTCCCTGGCGATTTATATAGGCCACCACTGACATGTTGTCCGAACGGACCAAGACGTGGTGCCCTGCTATCTGGGGACAAAAAGCGCATCAGCGCGTTGTTGACTGCTATCATTTCCGAGCAGTTTATGTGTAGAAGCTTTTCCCGTTCTGACCACTGGCCAAAGAACGGTCTGCCCTCGAGCAGCGCTTCCCATCCCGAGGTGGAGGCGTCCGTAGACACCACCTTCACACTCGAGGAAGTCCCCAGGCTTACACCTGACTGGTACCAGTCGATCGCTTTCCAAGGTTTCAGAGCTGAGACGCATTTCTGATCAACCTTGAGGCGAAAAAGACCGGAGGTCCACGCTCGGCGCGGTACTCGCGCTTTTAGCCAGAACTGCAGTGGGCGCTTGCGAAGTAGACCCAACTGAAGTACTGATGATGCTGAGGCCATGAGACCCAGCATCCTTTGAAACTTTCTGAGCGGGACTATAGCGCCGCAGCGGAAGGTTTCCGTCATGCGCTGAATGTCCAGTCTGCGCTGTAGCGATAGCTGAGCTGTCATAGACAGCGAGTCCAGTTCTGTGCCCAGAAAAGATATTCTCTGACTGGGAGACAGTGAACTCTTCGCCCAATTGACTTTGAGACAGGTTCTCGAGATGTTCGAGTAATATGGTCCTGTGTTCTATGAGCTCTGAGTGAGACTGAGCTAGAACCAGCCAATCGTCCAAGTAGTTCAAAACTCACATTCCCCGAAGTTTCAGGGGAGCGAGGGCCGCGTCCATGCACATCGTGAATGTACGGGGTGCTAGGGACAGGCCAAACGGTAGGACTGTGTATTGATATGCCTGGCCCTCGAAGGCGAATCTCAAAAATCGCCTGTGACGTGACGCTATTTGTATTTGAAAATACGCATCCTTCATATCTATTGACACAAACCAGTCCCCTTGGCGAATTTGCGAGAGGATTTTCCTGGTTGTGAGCATTTTGAACCGGCGCTTTGCAAGCGCTTTGTTCAGCTGTCTTAGATCTAGAATGGGTCTGAGACCCCCGTCTTTTTTTTTTTTTTTTTTTTTTTTTTTGGTACCAGAAAATATCTGCTGTACAGACCCCTTTCGCTCTGAGCTTGAGATAAAGGCTCTATGGCCCCTTTGCTCAACAGTTTCGCAATCTCGGTTCAAAGTAGATGTGCTACTTCCTTTTTCACCGTGGTTTCGATTCGCGCTGCGCAACTGCGGGGGCGTCGAGCGAACTGTAGCGAATAGCCTCTTTCTATAATGCTCAGCACCCATTCTGATACCCCGGGAAGCTTTGCCCATGCATTCGTATGAATAGCTAGCGGTTGAATGAGATCTGGGCTCTGGCCGTGACATAGTGGCGGCCGGAGAGCTTCGGTATGCTGTAACATAGACGCCGTGCTTGCAGCGTTTGAGGCGGGGGCGCGCTGATCACAGCAGGCAGCCTGTCCGCGCTCGACTCTCTTTGGGCGGATAGCTGAGAGAGAGCGAGCGGGGGAACCCCGTGGGGTTTGTCATGTCTGTGAGTGAATGTGGGCGCAGAACAGTGGGCACATTTACTGCACTGAAAACACCGTCGGCCTGAGCTGACTGTATGTGTGTTGGTTTCGTTTTTACAGAAACCGAAAGACATGCAGTGTGTAG
This sequence comes from Squalius cephalus, assembly GCF_949319135.1. Classification (NCBI taxonomy): domain Eukaryota; kingdom Metazoa; phylum Chordata; class Actinopteri; order Cypriniformes; family Leuciscidae; genus Squalius; species Squalius cephalus. The sequence goes on from NC_137137.1 coordinate 4,765,713, forward strand.
TGTTTGTGGGCACTGGATCGTGGGCACATTCACTACATTTAATGCACAATCGACATGAGTCGATTTTAAGTGCGTGAGCCCTGTGGGGCGGGCTGTGTCTGTGTGTAGCACTGGGCAGTGGGCATTTTTACTACACTCATAACACCATCGGCCGTGACCGGACATTTAATGCACAATCGACATGAGCCGATTTCATTTGTGCGAGCCCTGGGCTTGTCATGTCTGTGAGTGAATGTGGGCGCGGGACAGCGGGCACATTTACTATACTGAGAACGCCGTCGGCTTGAGCCGACTGTATGTGCGTTGGTTTCGTTTTTACAGAAACCGTGAGACATGCAGTGTGCACTACATTTAATGCACAATCGACATGAGTCGATTTCATGTGTGCGAGCCCTGAAATGTGGCGGGCTGTGCTTGTGTGTAGGAATGAGCACTGGGCGTGGGCATTTTACTACACTCATAACACCATCGGCCGTGGCCGGAATACCAGAAATACACTCTTTATGACATTTTTCTGGGCCGACGTGAAAACGGCGTTTGTGTGCAGGCAAACGGGCTGTGGTACCGGCTTGTTTCTGCAAAATACACTGGGACAGTCGCATTTTCTGGAACTGAACGAGTGGGAAGTCTTGGTGAAAGTCTGACCACAGCGGGACTTGAACACTGTCGCTTTCCTAGGCGGGCTAGGAAGACTTTGAGGCCTCGTTTTTAGAAACGGTGTTTGGGTGCAGGTGAGCGGGTAGTACAACGCGCTCGTGGGCTGCAAAATACACATCTGCAGTCGCCTTTTAAGGGAACTTGACAGAGCGAAAACCTTGATGGCATAATTTTATCTGCCAGCAGACCCAGGATTTGAACACAGGTCTCTGGCGCGAAAGCCTAATATTCCGCCGCTGAGCCACAGGGGGAGACACATAAGCTTTCAGTTAGCGCGAGCATATAAGAGAGCGTCAACACGTCTTGTGACGCCGCTTGTTTGCAGGCGTGCATGTATTAACAGGCTCGTTTACTGCAATATTGACATTTCCAGTCGCCTGAACTTCAGAGGGGACTGAGAAATGTGTGAGAAAAAGGAGGTTGGTCCGGCCTCTGCGGGACTAAAAACACTCTCTTTCTCCTTTCGTCGGCGACACACGCGAATGGGCGCGAGGGGTGGGGTAGCTTTCTTGCACGTAAAGAAAACTAGCCCAGTGACTGCCCGTTTCTGACATCCCTTGCGAACGGCGCAGATTGCGCAACACGAGCAAAGGGAGAGAGCGGGAAGAGAGAGAGTGTCATGTTTTGCTCCGGCGTTTGTTTGCAGGCGTGCGTGTATTATCACAGGCTCGTTAGCTGCAATATTGATATTTCCAGTCACCTGAACTTAAGAGGAGACTGAGAAATGTGTGAGAAATGGAGGTTAGACCGGCCTCGGCGGGACTAAAAACTCTCTCTTCTTCTTACGCCGGTGAGTGACGCGTGAATGTGCAAGGACGGGGTAGCTTTCTTGTAACGTAAAGAAAAACTAGCCCCGGGACCGTCCGCTCTTGACCCCTCTTGTGAACAGCGCAGTTTGCGCGGCTCGAACAGAGGGAGAGCAGGTATCATCCCCCACAGACGCGGCTTCCTGGTCCATATCCACGACGGAGAGCGGCGGCCGCTGTCCATCAGGAAGAGACTCTAGCGAAGCGGGTGAAGCAGGCGGGCGAACCGGCGAGCTTTCGCGGGTTGGGGCAGGTTCCGAGAACGGCGCTTTTTACGGCGCGGTACCACGGCGGGCAGAGGTGCAGTCTCAGAAAAGGATGTCAGGCGAGTCCTCAGAGTCGCCATAGGCAGTAGCTCGCGAGAGCTGCGTGAACCTCACCCAGGCAGGAAAGGGGCATCTTGAAAAAGACGCCCGGCTCTTTTAGTGCAATGAGAGTGTGTGTCGCGGCGGCGAACTGAAGAGATGGAAAATCAGTATGTTTATAGCCCAAGGCCACGCCCGTTTCGGCGGGACGTGACGCAGTGGCCGCGAAGCGCCCCCATTGGCGCTGACGTCACGACGGGGCCTTTCGATAGGCTGCTGCAGTTGCCGCAGAGCAGCCAATAGGCGCGCGAGCTGTTTCGCCTATGTCTGCGTGCTGCCGCAACGCGTTTTACATTATTCCAAAATTAAGGATAGTTTTTGGCTTCAATATCTCGCGGAAAAGAGATTTCCCCCATAGCGTAAGACTTACGCAGTACGAGAGAACCTCTCGTAAGAGAACAGGCATAAACACCCCCCCTCCCCCCTCATTCTGAAATCTATTTTTGGGATCATTTTAGGAGCACTGAGAAGGATGATTTCTACGAGTGGAAAAGCTGGAGAAGGTTTCAGGGAAGCTCTTCAAAGACGCCCAGTACATGGTAAGCACAGACTGTACATATAGTGAGCAGTAAAAAGAAAGAGCAAAAGAAAAGTTAATCAGGTGCCATATGTTTACTGTAGGTCTATCCTGTGATGGGCTTCCCAGACTTTTCTGTTGCACAAGCTTCTGAGCGCTTAGTAAGAGACCATCAGGTGAAATACGCCCAAACCTCCCGCATATTACAACAGGTACAGCTGTATTTGTGTGATTGTGTGATTCCAGACCTTTTTATATTGTACTTTTTTATTCATAATTTATATGTTTTAGTACTAAAAATGTAATGCACAAACTTTACTGTACAATGTATACTGGAAACATGCTTAATCTTGAATCTGTCATTCTGTAATTTCATCTGTCCTGTTCCAGAGGCAGACCATTGAGCTCATTCCCATAACCAAAGTGAGCTACATGTGGAAAGGAAAATCCCATGTTTACTATGTGTATGGAAATGAGTTTCAAGTGAACGCTGAGGACTATCCCGCAACCTGCTGCTGTTCTGTGATGTAACATCAAATACACCTGACCTGACATACAGTAGAACTGCAATTTAATACAGTATATACATTAAGTTGAACAAATGTAATGATTCTGGGACGTATAGGCAAAATGTACTTCAATACTTGACAGACACAAAACAAAGGGTCATTGATTACGCAGCTTACGTCTATGCAGATATTTGTAACATTTTATATAGTATGTCACCATCATGTGATTCAATATGACCAAATGTGAATTACTAAACCTCTCTTAGATTAATACACTTTTTTATATCATTATAAATAATAACAATATAATAAACTGTGAGTTGAGAATCATGTCACCAAAAATGTTGTTTTTTTTACTGTGTAAGACTGGACATTGATGATTAAATAATTGTTTTTAATGAAATTTTGATATGTAAATATTATATCTTACATTTTTGGTTTGCCTAAAAAAATATAAAATGTGACTATGAAATTCATAATCACATTTTCATCATAATTCTCTGTTGTAGTAGACATGCACTCACACTTGCTTGAGAACAATGGAAATGTTACTGTGTGTAAGCTAAGAAGTGAAAGTTAAAAAGATGTTACACTATGATTGATCTGTTATTTTTTAATGGTTACAAACATACTAAAATCAAACTCGAGAACTACTAATGTGCATGATTTAAAAAAATATTTTTTTGCAGACATTCACAATGGTTTCAGAAACCTTTTTGCAGGCTTGTTTGTGGTATGTTGGCCATACTGTTTAATGGAAAATGTATTTTAAAGATGCATTGTGTAATATTTAGGAGGATCTGTTGCCAGAAATGCAATATCATATACATAACTAGTCATTTTCAGTGGTGTATAAAGACCTTACTAAATGAACCGTTGTGTTTCTATCACCTTAGAATAAGCCATTTCTATCTACATACACTGTGGAAAACCTGTGGTTATGGTTAAGGTCATTGGTGATCTTGTACTAAATTTTCATATAAAATGACCACAAACCAAAGCTGACGATGTACTGAAAAACTTTTTTTTTTTTTTTTAAACTAAACCGCAACAAAAAAATGACAGCTATAGCTTTTCCATTATATATAAATAATTACACTCACTTACACTTTATTACAAAAATAAAATTTCGTACATTTCTTTTCTTTTTTTAATTGTTTCCCTGTTTTATTAACTACCAATACATCCATCACCATCCATTTCACTGCCATCATATATTTTGTGGTACATGCGACTTCTGTGCTCCATTGTCTCTACAAATGTGTCAAAGAGCAAGCTGCGGTTGTGGTCTCAAAATGACCAGGAACAAAACAAAGCTAACAGGCAAAAGTCTAAAAGAGACTAAAAGTCTCAACAGCATATTTCCTTTCAACTTTCATGCACCATTTATTCAGAATCACTTATTTTATCACTGCTTGCATTAGTTGCATAGATCAGCAAATTTGTTTGTAATGTAAATCAGATTAAATTAAAAATCAGCATTGCACTCACAGACCTTCATTTCATATAGTTGTGGTGTATTAACTAAATAGTTGTTTTATTTGAAATCACCATCATGGTGATCAGTTTTTCCAGTTGTATTTACTTTTCATAATGAAATTCAAAGTAAAGTTGTTCTGAACCAGTCTGTTAATGTTGCTGAAGCCAACTTGTGCTCTATTTTTTTTTTAACCAATAGACTACACCACTCAGAAGCATCTTTCTCCTCCAATCATAACTCATAAGCATCAAATTATTTCCTTCTGTAAAGCTATAATCTTTATCCCTCTACTCTGATTTGTGCAGCAGCTCTGACAAGTAAAAAGGCAAGTCTTTGATTATTTCTGTTTTGAAAAAAACTTATTTGATCTAGAATATATAAATAAATTATAGTATGTAATGTATAATGTGTTAATGAATTGCAATATAAATAATTATATTTAGCATATGCAAAATTCTGAATGTGCTTGTTTTCAGCTGTTGCAGATCTAATGAGGGAACTTTCAAATCATTAAAACTAAACTTGGCCAATGTTTGCTATTGATTAGCTGAAATTAAGTTGCAATATGTAATTCATGTTGTTAAGCAAGTTGCCTTAATATGTTTGTATTTATATGTAGCAAGCATGTTTGACAGCGTCCCGGGACATGAAGGAACTTCGGGCGGCGGGGACGGTAAGAAGCACAATATTAATTGCTTTAATTTTTTACGACATATTATTAAATTTGTAGCTCATTATTATATCATATATCATTATTATTGCAATAATTAATAGGGCTCCTATTATATAATTTGTTTTTTAAGATACAGGACATAAAAGTGGCATAACATTCAGAAATTTTGGCTTGATAAAATGTATGTTTTTGAAATGAGTCTTTTCTGCTCATCAATGCTGCATTTATTTGATCAAAAATCTTGAAATATTATTACAATTCCAAACTACTGTTTCCTATTTGAATATATTTTCAAATGTAATTTATTCCTGTGATGTCACATGATCCTTCAGAAATAATTCTAATATGCTGATCTGCTGCTCAAGAAACATTTTATTATTAATGTTAAAAATGGTTATGCTGCTTCATATTTTTGTTATCATATTCTTTGTTGAACAAGAAGAACAGCATTTATTTTAGAATGAAATCTTTTGTAACAATGTAAAAGTCTTGACTATCACTCTTGATCCATTTCATACATTTTTTGCTGAATAAATGTATTATTATTATTATTATTTTAATCTTACTGACCAGAATGTTTGAAAGGTAGTGTAGGCCTATATGCTATTTTAATAAATTATTAATTATTAGGACAAAATATGAATTGTATGGTATTAGCTATGGATCCAATTAGATGCAAACTTTGTTTTTCATCTAATCATACTTTTATGGGTGAAACAATCGGGAATGGAAGAAAAACGGATGGTGTGCTGACTTTCATGGTTGCAATTGTATAGCTTTTAGATTTCTGCATAAAGTAACAGAATTTGGATGTTGAATGTGTTGCTAAAGTTATAACCACTGGTCTCTTATGAATGTCACTGATGTGTTGCTTTTGTAACAGGTGCGTATCTTCCTCCTCCAATTCCTCCTCCTCCTGAAGCCTCCAGCCATCCAGAATGGCAGTACGTTTTTCTCTGTATAGATTAAGTGAAGTCAAAATTCATAAATATCTTGCTTTCAATGCAGCTTCACATTAATAAACAGAAAAATAACATTGGGGCTGTTCACACAGAACATGTTTTAGGTTTTTACATTACTGCGCTACTTTTCCGTTGTTGTTTTTTTCATGTAACCGCGCAGGGACCATAATGCAACCATTGCGCTCGCGTCTAGTGCACGATGTGGTTTTCTAAAAAAAGGGGCGCTCAAGTTAAAATTAGTTAAATGTGTCTCTAAGCCTTTCTCTTTTTTCCTTCCACTGACCCGCTTTTTTTTTCTTTTCTTTTTTTTACATCAAAAACGTATTCGTAAACTGGCCCTGTTGCAAAATTCATCAGTTATGAAGGAAGTTTATTTCAGCAATAAGTAGCTCTACAGACGACAATAGTGTCATGAATTCAACTAAAATGTTGTTCTCATCTGAAAGTGCCAGTGCAGTAAATTGATAATATTACTGAATATGAGTTAAAATACTTTTTATAGATTTAAAAGTAGACTACTCCATGCGGAGAGACTAATCATAACCAGAGTTATCTGTGTTTCAAATGTCTTAATTTCCCAAACTGACTCCTGTTGCACGTAATTCAACATTCATGTCTATTAATATTTTCTTGTTAGCGACAACATTCCTTCCATCTCAGAGGGAAGAGCATGGGAAGCTTTTGAAGATTACGTCTCCAGCAAGTGCTGCTATAGTTCTGGCCCCGTCAGAGATGGAGTTATTACCAACATGGAGTCCTTTGCCACTTACAGGGTGAGATGTGAATCATTTACATTTTGAGCATCGTGATAACATCATTCTGTTTATAAGTAGACATGCATAAGTCTTGTTTTGGCTTTATAGAGCCGAATGTGGTTAGTAAAATCAATCTGAGGTCTGTCTTTTTGTCCTGCTTCTGTTCTCAGTATCGTTTGGCGACGTTCACAGAGTCCAGATCTACTGAATTGAGTCAGGAGCCTTACAAAGGTACCAAAAGTCAATCGAGTCTATCATTAGTGGTGCAAGCATCACCATCACTATTGCTAATACTTGAACAGACCCATATATCTTTTGTGATATACAGATATGGATGATATCTCAAATTGTGCAGCTTATTGAGTAGATCTGTGCTATTAGAAAATGGAAAAATCCCTTGGATTTACATGGGAGGGACTAAATAGGGAAAGAATATCATAAGCTATGTTTCCATCAACCTATTTTAATGCGAAATTTGGGTTATCACATAAAAAAAATGCTGGATGGTAACGCCAAGATGCGCATAAATTCTAAAAATGTGCAAAAAACCTTACATGAGGAGACATGCTCATAAACTAAGATGAAACCATATTTACTGAATAAACCCCATGATGCACAACAAAACCTCATGTGACTGCCTCAACAGAGGATGTGATTGGATCACTGGACTAGCCAGCAGACCAATCTCATCATGGCACAGCATCTCAAATGTTGGTTTGATCATTCTGAAATGCCTGAAACAAAGTCTGTCATCAAAATGATTTGGGACAGTTACCTTCCAGAGAAGTCTCGCATGAAAAAACAAAACCTGATTTCACCGAGTACAACTTTCCTGGATCAACATCTTTGTTAATCCTGGAACAACATTCCAATCAACCAAACAGATTTTGACAAGTTTACCGTTTATGTCACATCTAGGCTTACAACCAGGGTTAAGTGCTTCTACATCAGTGTTATTCACTATCATTTAGTACAATATGTTAACCCATGAACGCATCTAACTCTGCAAAATCAGGACGTGCCTCGATTGCGTTCCCAAACACCAAGCATCTGCCTCCGAATGCAAGACAGCGTTTATTGCGTTCCGTCTGTCAGTAATTTTTATTACAGACGTTTTGCACCAATTTCCAAGGAGACTATAAAGACTTGGGGATGGACATTTTTTAGTTTTTGACCACCCATAACACCCTAGTAATGAGCTAAAAACACTATAGCAACAGGTTTTGTGCAGTAATTTTTTTTTTTTTAGATTAAATCTAAACCTTGTTCCCTGGCTAAATCATTGCCTAAACTCTTGCAGGGCAGCGTGTCGATGCTGGGATTCAGCGTGCTCCTGGACTATGGGAGATTGCAGCTCAACCTCCGTCCTACTTTACTGAGCACGAAGACACCATTAGAGTGCCCTACACTTCCTCAGTCAAGGTTTGATCACTCAAGATCCAGAAGAAGGGTTCAAACAACAAAATGTGCAGCAACTACTATATCAGAACATTTTTGTATGAAACACCACAATCTATCATGGAGCTTTGTTAGCACTACATTTTAAAGTGCCCCTATTATGCTAGTTTAAGAGTTCCTCATTTTGTTTTGGAGGTCTCCTACAAGGTTTAATGCATCCAAGGTCAAAAACTCACTTTCGTTTTTGCATAATATACTTTGCAACGTCACCTCCTTTCTTGTCTGAAACGGTTCGATCAAGGATTCGGTCTCGATCAAGGACTGTGCCATCTTGACATGTCGACATCACAAACCTACCTCTTCCAGTCTCAGCGACAACTACAGTGTTTGAGGATCAAAGTAGACGTTGTTCTCCAACAGCCAGTGAAGACCATAGACTGGCATTATGCAAATTAGTTACAAACCTACATAGGTTTGAGCAGGAAGTAATACTGGAATTACTGACGACTGATTTCAGTCAGTTCAGAATCGGTTCTTTCGTTTGAGAGACAATAACTTAATTTATCATGACCTTTGAAACTTTGCAGACCTTTTACATTCACAAAAATAAATATTACACATTACATGAAAGGTAATATCCAAAAAAGCATAATAGGGGAACATTAAGATCTAATTTACATAGTCCAGTTACTGGAAAGTAAACAATAGTTTTTTTGTTGTACCCTAGAAATGTGAACCATGCGGTGGAATGGGAATAAAACCTTGTTCTTCTTGCATTGGAACTGGAACTGTAAGTGACGATTGACTGCCAAACACCAGGCCAGTTTTACCAGGCTTTTTATTATTCACTGAGTTGTTTTTGGTACATGGCTATTATAGGAGGTCATATAATGGGACATAAATCTAGAGACACTTTTATTTGTCTTTATGCAGAAAGTGTGCTTCCAGTGTAACGGTTCTGGTCGACGTCCTGATAACACGGCCTGCTATAATTGTAACTGTAGTGGACGTGCAAGGTAAGTCCGCCATTCTCCATGTACTGTAGTAACTGTTTGTCTTTTTTATATATACTGTATATATATATATATATATATATATATATATATATATATATACGAAATTTAAATAGGACTTACTTTTTCCACTCTTCAGCCTCTTCCTTAATTTTGTCTTTTTGACCAATTCATAAGAATAAAAAAAACTGAGACAATTGTTCACATTGTTGGTGTATTATTTTGCACCAACCTACCAGTCTTTTACTCTCATCATATTTGATTCAAGCTGCCATAGAGCCCCTTATGTCCTGAACATGTTTTACTAGTTTTACTACTTTTATCTGAGTGTTTGTCTGGCAACTTCCAGATGTAGTTCATGTAGCGGCTGCGGCTTCAAGAAATGTAACACCTGTGATGGAAAGGGAAAGCTACTCGTCTACGTCAATCTTAAAGTCAAATGGTATTATATGATAATACTAACCCTATGCACTCTGTCAAAGTGATCTGTCTCATTCTGAAAGCTACTTTTTGGATAATTTCAGGAGCACTGAGAAGGATGAATACGTAGCGCAAGATTCGAGCGGTCTGAGACTGGAAAAGCTGGTGAAGGTTTCAGGGAAGGAGCTCTTCAGAGATGCCCAGATTATGGTAGGAACAGATGTGTAGACAGTTAAAGATAAAAGAAAGAATAATGATGTGTGACGAAGATGATAAAAACGTGGTTGAATGTTTACTGTAGGTCTCGCCAGTGCTGGGTTTCCCTGATGTTTCTGTTGCACAAGCGTCTGAGCGTTTAATAAGAGACCATCAGGTGAAATATACCAAGAGCTCCCGCATATTACAGCAGGTACCTGTTGTTTTATTCACAATTTATTCACTATAATTTGGAAATTTTCCATATTCAATAATAATAATAATGCTAAAGTTTTGCTATATTTGACAGTAGACAAGGTCATGTTTACTTGCACTATAATATTTAGATTTGAATACAAATTCAGTCATGTAAACTGGTGTGCATGTCAACATGATTCCACAATACTGATGAAACCTGAATCTGGTTCTGTAATTCAATATTTCCTTGTTCCAGAGGCAGACAATCGAGCTCATTACCATAACAAAGGTGAACTACACTTGGAAAGAGAAGCCCTATGTCTACTATGTGTATGGAAATGAGTTGAAAGTGAACGCTGAGGACTATCCCGCAACCTGCTGCTGTTGTTCTGTGATGTAATGTTCATTCCAGACCTGTACATCCAAACATCATAACCACTGACTATACATCCAACATTCATCACCTCAAACTCAACGCACAAAATAAAACCTGTCAGAGATGGCTATTTTTAGGAAATAATTATCAAAACTAATTTCCTACTAGGTCAGGTGTTCCAGTGTTTAGCTTTAACCTGCTTCAGCAAATCTGCCAGGATGTTTCTAGCAGAGCCAGACTGCAGTACTGGCAACAAGGGGCCAGTTTAGTGGATGTCAACGGAGAAGATACTTAGATCTTTCAATGCTAGTTTAATATAATTTTCTGAGGGAAAGTTCCACAATATAGCCTTCAGTAAATGTGATGTAATGTAAGTCTAAATAAAATGTGAGCTTTGTAACACGAGTTTGTATTTTATTTATTTTTTACTTTTGAAAAAAACTTTTATAATGTCAATTTAATTATGAGACTTCTTTCAGCACACTTCAAGTGTAAGCTTCAAAAGTAAAAAACTACTCAGAAATAACTTTGAGTTTCTAAATATAGTTTAAATGGAATGGCTGGAGAAGTGTTAATCAGCGACCACATATTTTATCATAAATTGCTGATGTGAGTTTGAATCAATAGAATCAATAGAATCTGTTTGAATGTAAAGTAAATACATTAACCTTTTAACGTGCATTGTATTGTAACCGCACGTTTTACCTTAATCGCGATCAAATGAGATGGTCCTCACTGCAGAACATGAAATCCATGGGGAGGAGTCGGATCCAGATCCAACTCCTCCCACCTTACATATACCTAAACCTACCCATCTCCTCCCCCTGATCCCTAAACCTACCCATCTCCACCCCTTATATTTGGATCCAACTCCGCCCCCTGGATCTCGTGTACTGCATTGAGGTGCTACTGGATCAAATTGCTGTAGTTTAACTCGCCAAACCTCATTTTTGGCTCTTTGCCCATATACCCTTCATTGAAAAGACTGTGTAATGGCAATTATATCCACTGGGTGGCCATGCTGCTAAAGTACATAGTTACTGAGAAGCTGAAACAAACCCGGACGTGTATTGACCAGGTATTGACGCGACACCTCTCAAACACTGGCTGAAGTTGACGCTTAAAGTTGAGGAAGATTTTTTTTTTATTAATATAATTTTTTTATTTTAACTTAATATTAATGTCTATCTATTTAGAATAAAGTCCCTTTTTTTGTAACGATCGGGTGTATTAAATACTTTTGTCCATAGGCTATAGTGTATGTGTTTGATATTCTATTCTAATTTATTGTTTTGTACATTGGATGTGAAATATAATCAAAATATTAAAATGCATCTAATCTATAAGGATGAGAAGTTGTTCCTTTGTTTGGACAACAAAAAACAATGATTTGTTACCATATCATATTAATAATTTGTTTTATTATATTTCTGTAATATTACATTGACTATTTGTCTTTTACCATACATTTTATAGAGATTGTCACTAGATCTATTATTTATGTTTATTATTTATGCACTTTTTACAATGCATTTATTGTATATGTTATAATAAGAACATGTTTTTTAATACATTTTTTAATAATTAATTGATAATGTTAATGTTTTTATATGAAAAAACTTCAACTTTAGTTGCACAAATTAAAAATTCCATTAATGCCTAATAATACTCTTTCCTCTCGGACTGATACATTTGCCCTTACAATCAACTATAGGATAACATTCTCTAAAAACATCCTCAAAATGTTACATTTAAAATGTTCTAGTTTTGTTAACACGTCACAATATAAGAACGTTTTATAAAATATTTCTTTTTGTTTGCGCTGGGTTGTTTTCAATATCTATTTTTTGTAACAGTGGGTTTATTTTGTTGTTAATTCTGTATTGTGTTATTCTTTGTGGTTATGATCTATTTTGCAGCTTTACCATATTACTAAGCAGTTTTTCCCCCTTTTCCTGGTAATGTATTTTATTTTAAAGGGTTTATCCCCCTTTCACAGTTTTTGCTGTGTACCTTTTAGTAGGAGAACATTCTGGGAACCAAAATAAAACGACCCGCTGAAAACATTATTAGAACTGCATGATAATGTTCTCAGAACATTTTTAGAACAAAACATTTCTAGCTACTTTAAAATGCAGTAAATAGTGTTTATGATGAGAGAAATGAGTGAGAATTGAGTTTTCCCTGGTTGTTGTTTTAGAATTGTGGTCGCAAACTAAATTATATCACCGAATAGACAAACATTTCCAATTGTCTTTGATAAGGTTTATTTTCTTGCCAGCAGTCAAACAGTCACAGAGTGGCTGACAAAGGGAGGGCATCCTTCTTCTTTTATAGTCTTGACTCCCAGAATGTTATCTTTCCAGGCCAATGATGGTATTTCAACCATATGTTGAACATTCTTAGATTTGTTCATTATATTTTATCCTTGAGTGGAGGCCCTCCTGCCACGTACCAACACTTTTTACCATTCCAATACAATTCCATATTAGAATACGGTTTGTGTGTGTGCTCTTTTACTGTCATATAATGGTCACACACATCTTAAAGATCAAATTTCTTCCACAGGATATTAAGCCACGTTAAGCGTTTTAATGTCCCCTGACTCTTCTGAGAACATTATTGTCATTCACTTGTTTCTTTTCTTGGTTGTTTGCATTAACAGATTCACAGTATTTCCTTCCCTGTAAAAATCTAGTTTTTGTTTAAAACGTTCCTTTCATTTGATATTATTTTGGTTTTTGCTTTTATTATATTCAACTCTGCACATGAATCTTAAAGGAGAACTCCGGTCAATTTTAACAATGAGCTCATTTTTTTGTACATTTGGAGTGCTGTCAATACCGAGAACAACGACAAAAATCGGTGTTGCCTACACCGAGTTATTCTATTTTTAAAATTTGCACCCTGTTGACTTCAATGGGGCAAGTACTAAACCTGCTTTTAGCCTCTTAACATCCTTGATGTGTCATTACAAGTGCACAGAAAATGTGAGTGATTCCTTCAGAGTGAACACGAGTGACTCTGACTGCAGTAGATGTAAAAGATATGTATAAAAATGATGTTATTTAAGCCAGCGCAAATACCTGTGTTTACATCCTGTTTTCGGTTGAAGTCCAAAGTAGTCGATTGCCGAGTTCACGCGCGTGATCATAGGTAACTAAACCTATGCGCGTGAACTCGGCAATCGACTACTTTAAAAATAGAATAACTCGGTGTAGGTAACACCGATTTTTGTCGTTGTTCTCTGTATTGACAGCACTCCAAATGTACAAAAAAATGAGCTCAATGTTAAAATTGACCGGAGTTCTCCTTTAACACATATGACAAGTACCAGCCTTTAGCACAGGAAATGTGAAGGAGAAGAACTGAAGAGTGAAACTGAGCCAGTGCAAGAAAAATAGTTTGAGGCACGATGAAGCTCCTTTTTCAGCACCTTTTGCTAGTTGTAATGTTAGCTTTACGTAAGTATTATTTTCTCCCATGTTTTATTTTTAACTTACTATGCATCACTTTTACACATTTATAATGAACTATGGTATTTGTCATCTTTTTTATACAGAGAAATGTCAGACAACAGAAGAGAACATTTGGAGTAAAATCGTGGGTTATTCGTGGGTTAGTGATATTGATATGTGGAATGTCGATGTTATTAAGGTTCAAAAGATTTTTAATCAAATTCTGTTATGTTTTTCAATTATTATTATTTTTTAAGTAAATAATGTATAGCTGCTGAAACTAAATAGGGTTTTTTTTTTCTGTCAGCCCTGCCGATCTAGCATAGACAAATAATTATACATTGTATTTGTGTTTTTATGTGTCTTTATTGGACAGGACTATGACGAGATAAGTGGTTATTACTCTGAGGAAGGTAACTTTTTTTTATTTATTTTTTATTGAAAGAGCTTTGTTGAAGTGTGAAATGAAGTAATTCAGCCATTAATTCTGATGTCTTTGTTTAATAAAATGAAACACTATTTAAAAGTAACATTAATCACTTTCCTCATATTAACATCATTGTCTGTCTGGCTTCCTACTGACACATGGTTATTGATCATTAAAATTACATCTATTATTCCAAAGTGCCAACACATATTAGGAGTTCTGGTAAAGATGCAAATTTTGTTCATTTTATTTCAGCTGCATACATTTTTAGCATGTTCATGTTTCACCGGCATGTTTGTGTTTCAGATCACTCGGTGCCGAACATCACAGTGTATCGACAGGTGGAGGACAGAGAGCGTGTGATAGTGCTGTGCGAGTCTTCCACACTGTCTGTAGAGAGTAAACTAGAATACACCATAAGACTCACAAGTTCTCCGTGTTCAGATCTATGTGTGTATATGGTCACTGTGAGTCCACCTGCTTTCTTCACCTGTAAGCGTGAGGTTCATTCTAATGGAGAAGTCAAGAACCTGAGCAGCCAGACCTACACTTACGGTTTGTCAGGTAAAACAAATGCATCTCCGCAAGAACATTTAGATGTTACATGCTTGCCTAGATGCTGCAATATTTGTATATGCTTGTATTTTCATGTTTTGTTCAAACACACACATTTCACTCAACAAGATGCTCCACTACGACATTGATTGTAATCCATTCCCATTTTAAATAACAATTCAGTTTTGCTTTGACATGCTTTTGAACATGATGCATGGAGGAGATCCAGTCAGATGATTGTCAAATTTCATTTCTTAACAGACAATCAAATAATAAATGAAGAGTAAATTTAATTCATCCATAATAAGTATTAAAAGTTTAAAAAGAAACATAAAATGAACAATTAAAATTACTTCTAATATTTATTTAAGTAAAAAATTAACACAAGAATAATATTCTTGCCTAAAGATAATTAAAGTTGAGAGATCTCTCTATGAACAGACGGGTTGGGAAGGAGCAAGGTCTGAGACTGAGTACAAGGTATAGACTGACCTGTACAGAAATTGATCTCCCTATTATACAGTATTACAGTTACTTATCGGAACAGAGCTAAGTTCCTCTTTTCATATCGCATCGAAGCAGACACACAAGACACAAACATTTTCACACACTGAGGTGTTAGCTCATACACTTCAAGAAGTTTAGGTAAGATAACATTCGTTTGCCACTTTTTGCCCTCATCTAAACAGCAAGTACAAATGTTCAACCAAAGCTATCAGCTACATTTGAGGCATAAAGATTAATGAAAGAAAAGCATTAAACATACATTTCAAATGATATAAATAATTAATGATAACATAAAACATAAGCAAATGATCAAACTTAAGCAAGAAATTTAAAAAATATATTTTTCTGATTCATCAGAACAATGGCAAATGTACATAAATCCATCATTAGCCATTTAAATATATTAACAGTACGGCTGATCTCTGCAGTGCATGTCTCTGTGTATATTTCACTGCATTCATCTTTGTTCCTGTTTTTCTGTTTGCATTTCCATGCAGTCTTGAATCATCATGAGGAAGGAGTATCTTTATTCTACATCTGCTTTTCCTCCTCCATTGCTGTTGGTCTCGTCATCATGACTGTGGCAGTGATCGTGACCACCATCAGGAGTAAAGCTAAAGGTGTGTGTTTTACCAGCTGAAGATGAAGTCAATGAACAGAGTTTCTCTTCCTCAGTCTTATTTCTGATGACTAATGGCATCACGCATCAGGCCTACAGTCAGAGCTCAAATATAGTTTCCTGCAAGTGTTTCTTAAAATCTCACACCAGTTGTTGCAACGCTATCTCACGTCACGACCCATTCGCACGAGCGACTAAAAGGTGGCTAATTCATACGAATTTGTACGACCTCACTGATTTGTCTAAACCCACGTGATGGGTAGGTTAGGCGTTGTTGATGCCTTGATGCACCTCGCATTCTGATATGCAATGATTTTGAAGACATCTCTGGCATAAATACACATATTATAATCACATTTGTCCTTGATGAGATGATGATCTGATGAGGTTTAGTGTCCTGACTGTGTTTCTGATGAGCTTGTGTTCAGGATTAGATTCTTCAGGTTTAGTAGTTTTCCAGCACACACAGACTAACCCAATGAACTCTTACACGTTTGTTAACACAGACTCCATCAACCCCACCACAGCTGTTACAGACAACGACTACATGGATGCATAAATAATCACAAGACTTTCTGAAGAGAGAAGAGCAGACCTGAAGAGGAGAAACAAACTTCTACTGTACATTTACATTTTACATTTAATGCATTCTCCCAAGAGCCTCTCTTCCGTTCTATGACGCATGAAATGAATGCTTATACAATGTTCAGGATAATGCAGAAAGAGCTATTCTGTACTGTAATGTCAATGTGTCAAAGAAAAGGGATTCATTTAAACTATAGTCTCACATTGCAGATCTACAGTAGGCCTACATGCAAAATTGTCAAAATGCCAGTTTCGGTGAGTATCCTCGTAAACACAGTTGCTTATGGCTTAAGTGAACGTAAAAAATTGAGAAAGAAAACGGATGCATTTCATTATATTGGATCTATGCATTCCATGCTGTCTGTGTCATTAATGTTAATCAAACAACAAAATTCAGGAAATTCAAAGATTAATATTATACAGTGAAGATGAAGTGTTATTTTAAATTTGATTATTCCATTTCTATACTTGCATTTTTGTTCATGAATACTGCTGAAACTTACCTGAAAAACATAAAGCACTGTTTATTTCATTTGTATCTTTCTTCTATTGTATTTATCTATGGTTGTAATTTGTTTATTATTTTCTATGCAGATTCAATCCCTTACAAAATCACCCCAATCATTCTACAATGATTAATTCTTTACAAATAGAGCTATTCAAGTCATCTAGTGAAGTTGTTTTTTATTTTGTAATATATATTGCAGAAAAACGAAATATCGCAATGTCATCTATTTCCAATATCGTGCAGACTTAGTTGCAAGAGCAGCACAAAGAATTTCAATATATTTCCCAAATTCTTCCTGTTACGTAAGCACAGCATATAAAATGTTTAGGTTCAGAAGACTCTATGCCCTTTTCTCTCCTTGCATTCTGCAGATATCTTAATCCTTTTGGGCCCTTCTTTCTCTATACTCTTCACAAACTTCACCTGTTAGATACAGTACTATGGATATTAGTACTTAGATTTATTTTTTGCTATTTCAATTTTCAAATTTACTTGATTAATTTGTTTGTCATTATAATTTTACAATTGCTTATTTAAATTTGATCTCTGACATCATTTACTCATCTTCCTGGACCATACTACATCAAGAATGAACCTGCTTTATGTCCTTTTATTGCTCTTTTGGTCAGCTTTCAGTAAGTAGATCACATTTCTTTGCCTCAGATTTTGTCTATACTGTAAAGATAGGAGTCCAAAGAATTGTTACTGTGTTTGAGATTCATCTGATGCATGATATAAATTACTATATACAACGGCAGATGCATCATCAAATGACTTTAATCTATACATTTTTATCAGTATTCATCTGAAAAAATATTTTAAAGTCCAAGGATAGAAGTCAATTGAATTTTTCCAAATTTTTTTTTTTTTTTACAATGCCATCTAATACATGCGACCCTGATTACCTTTCAATGACAGGTGCATCGTCTAATGACTTTAATCTACATATTTTACTGCCCGTGTTCTTTTTTTTAGCACTATTTAAAATGGGGACGAACCTTGAAATATCAGTTGCTCTATAACAGTGTTGAAACTTTTTTTTAAAACATTGTTAATTGAATTAAAGCTAAAATATAATATAAATATTAGATGAAAAATTGTAAAGGAGAATTAGAAATGTTTTCTTCGCAACTAACTGAAATAAATTTATGTTGAAGTACTAAAATTACTAACTGGAAAAAACGAATACGGAAAAAACAAAATTTTAAAAACATGCAATTTCTAAAAAGTTATACTACGATTAAAATGAAAAAGCACTTCAAAATATTAATAGCATTCACACATGCACCGGAAGAATGTAGGGGAGAACACATTTTGGTTTTGGCTCAATTATTAAAAAAATAATTAAGTTAGATTAATCTTTTTTTTTACACAAGCAACATACACATCTCTGCTACAAATGAACACTTAAAGTTTTTTTCTAGGACCTACTATTTTCGTACAGTTGCACTGAAAATGACAGAAGTGCAAATCTTACAACTTACCCCTTATGCGGGGTTAGTTGTAACAGTTGTGTAACGCACATAATTCAGTACTATTTTATCTGTATAGTTTGATATTGTTTGTGCATCTTTATAAACAGATATCCATACATCCACCCCTCATCCAATCATCCTTCTTTATGGATAAATATCATGGATAGAGATATAGGAAAGGGCTGCACAGTTTTGCAATAAAAAAAATAAAAAAAATCATCAAATATTGTGATTGCAATTGAATTATATTTGTGTGTGGCAGCAGCATGCAAAATTATTATTAATAATAATAATGATAGTAATAATAATAAAAACAAGGGTTGATTGCATGAAAAACAGGCTATGTTTTTAATGATAATAATTTGTTACATTTATATTGCGCTTTTCTAGGTACTCAAAGCGCTTTACATGGGGGAATCTCCTCAACCACCACCAATGTGCAGCATCCACCTGGATGATTTTAATAAACAAGTGGTCAATGCATAGTAAATAAATGTGGAAAAAAAACTTTGACATTTAAATTCCAACATTGTTTGTGAAAGTCCAACAAAGTTAAATGTGGCAAAATAAATATATAAATAAATCCACAAACCTGAAAAATTGTGTGGCTCCCTGTTTTCATTTCATTACCACACTTAACACTGTACAACTAACCCCGCTGTGTAAAAAATATTTTAAGCCTAGCTTACAGTTTCTAGGAGTTGCTAATATGTTTCAATGTTATATTTATATGTTGTATTGAGACATAGCAATCAGCCTTAAATCGCAAGAGCTTTAAGAAAGTCAAAGACATGTTCCAATTTCTTCCATTATGAAGCAGCGTCTACTCAGGAAACCACCTGTGTTACATTTAATTAGTAATATAAATTTTGGCATGTGCTGCCTATTACAGTGTCTGATATCATTTTCATATATCCAGACAGTACCAGCTCCTTCCTTATCTACAACGAGGACCACAACAAATGTGTGTATGCCGCGAGTGCTACTGTAGTGCTGACTGCGCCATGCGACGCATCTTTCACAGCTCAGCGTTTCCAATGGATTTCCTCTTCACGAATCATCAGCCTCGCTTTTAATCTCTGCTTGGGGGCCGAGAAGATCGAAGACAGGTCCAAAGTTATCCTTCTGCCCTGCAATGAATCTAACCCTGGACAAACCTGGGAATGTAAAGATGAGACCTTGCTTGTGTTGAAGGGACATCCACTGCACTTGAACTATGAAGCTTGTGATGAGCCACATATGATGCTGTTTAATGGAACAGGTGTTTGGAGTCGCTGGCTGATTTATGGGACCAACGAAGATTTGTGTTCTCATGGATATCAAGGTATGACAACCAAACATCCACCTAACAGCCATTAAAACCTTAATAATAATGGCTGCCAAAATGTTAAATTCATGTCAAATTTAATTTCCCTGTATGATGTTAGCATTTGTTTAACTAGGTGAAAGACTTCTGTTTCCCTTAGTCATGTACATTTTTCAGATCATCAACTCCTTAATTTATTCTAAATTAAACTTAAACCCCTATATTTCATTTCTTATTCTTAGATGGCTAGTGACCCAAATGGGAAACCATGCTATTTCCCTTTTAAGTTTAATGGAGATGTGTACGCTGAGTGCACTGTGGATGGCAGGAGTGATGGTCTGCTGTGGTGCTCCACAGAAAATCAGTTCAAATACGGAACGGGGGTCTACTGCCACCCAATAAGTAAGACAACACAACTATTCACTACAGAAACATCTCTATTTATTACTTAAGCACCATAGGCACTTTCTATAGTCAAATAAATGCTTGACAAAACAAGCATTCATAATATGTATTTTAATAAAGTTAGCTGAATCAAAGTGGTGGATATTTTGTGGTGCTGTAACGCTGTTTTGAATGAAGCCTTAATTGTTTAAATTTAGTTTAGAGAAATGTGTAGCATTTGGGGGAAAAATAATCTATATAGCAGGGAATAAATAGGCATAATGGCTTTAAATTAGTGACATAATTAAGGGTCAAGCACTGAAGGTGTGAATCACCTATTGTTTCCATTAGTGTTATTTTCCTCCATCAGATCCTGTCTATGGTGTGGCAAACACTGCCTGTGTGAGTTTAGTCAAATGGCTGTTTTGGCGAGTGCTTACGAGAATACAGAACCTTGAATGGCTACAATTAAAAGCTAAAATTGGAAGAAAAAAAAGATGTAAAAAGATGTTTGTAAAAAGATGCCATTAAACACACATTTAAAATAAAAAGTCTTCAGTTGTTTTTAACGTTAATTCATGTTGGTGTGTTTTATTTCAGATGCCCCATTGCCCAACATCACAGTGTTTGGGCAGATGCAGGACAGAGAGCACGTGATAGTGAGGTGTTCATTTGGCTGGAGGTTCACTAAGAGCTCTTTCCAGCTGTCAGTGGCAGGTGAACACAACTACACACTGAAGAACCCACTGTGTTATTCAAATGAAAAGTGTGTGTTTGAAGTGAACGTGAGTCCACCTGTTTCCTTCACCTGTGTGCATGAGATTAATTCTGCGGTGAACCGTCAGAGTGAGACTTACACAGATCATCATGAGGAAGGAGTATCTTTATTCTACATCTGCTATTCCTCCTGCATTGCTATTGTTCTCGTCATCATGACTGTGGCAGTGATCGTGACCACCATCAGGAGCAAATAAAGGTGGTGTGTTAACCAGTTAGTCACAGTCAGATCAAAATCTATAAATGAGAATAATGAAAATGCATTCACAATGTGCTGAGAGCATCTCTAAATGCTTTGTTATGCAATTCATTTCATTTCCTTATTTCCTTAAAAGAAGCTCAAAGACTAACATGTAGCCGTGGTTTTCTGAGCTGAAGATGCAAGTTTCTCTTCCTCAATCTGATTGCTGATGACAATAATGGCATTACATATGCCTTCACATCTCAATATTAATTCCGTATGTGTTTCTATATTGCAATCTCACACAGTTGTTGGTGAGAAAAAACTTTTCAGAATTTGCAGTGTATAGTCTGTGTGCAGTGCAACAGCAAAGAGCTTATTCATATTTTAGACAAGTCAAGTTGTGATACACAACAGGACCACATGTTTGTGCTTCAATATAACAGACTCATTCATTCCCACTGGTTTGCTTTATTCTGGTGGTTTGAATTTTCATTTTTGGGTGAACTATCCTTTTAATGTTGACAGCCCAATTGTATTACATAATTTGCTTATGCTGTAACATTCCTTTTTTGTATGTTTAGATAAAATTGTCTTTAAATGAATTAATATAAAAATAAATGCTTCACTTACTGCTGTAGCTTTAATTTCTGTCTACATCAGTGGGCAGCAGCTGTATGTATATGTATATATATAATCTTTATATTGTCTAAAGTAGAAAATGTTCTATTTGTCCCATGCAATTTCCAATAATTATATGTCCCAGTTCTCATTTCTAACTATATCCAGCTAGTTTTCTGTGGCTTAATATTGCCATAAGAGATTCCTTTGAATCCTCTATGCTTCAGTTCTAGATAATATCAGAATATTCTAAAGAAGAATATCAAGAAGAAGAAAAAGTCTTGCAGGAATAGTTTCTATTGTGATGCATCATACCACAACAGTTACACCAAACCCAAACCACATGTACAGAAAGAACAAATGACACGTGTTGTTGAAGTGTTGCAACATTAACCAATGCAGTGCCACTGGAAACAATGATAATGGCCAAATCCTGAGCTCACAATGTGTGCAATAGGCCGTTTTACTTCTTCAAAATGTAATGATTTGTGTGAGTGGTTTCTTTCCTTTTACATTTTGATAAAACAATATTTGGTATATATGTAACTGTACTAATTAATTTCTTTATGATAACTTTTGCTACATTATAACATAGGCCTCGTTTCTGAAAAACTACTTTTTTGGAAATAAAGTGAAGTAAAAACCCAAACCCAGCTACTGCACAACATCCTTTGAAGCACAATAAAGTTCTTTCTTTTGCTGTTTAGCTGCTCAGCCTTACGTAAAACATGAGCATTTTGTAAATGCATTATAGAGAATAAGTAAATAAATAATGTATACTTTTAAGTTGAAAGAATTTCCAATGTTTATTTTATCCAGAGAAATGTGCTATATTGTATAAACCCTATTATGGATTAACAGAGCAAACTCTCCCTGTGAGTTTTAAATCATTTGATTCTTAATGGATATTTTCAATACTTATGAGAATCAAACATGTGAACAGAAATCTAACTTTTGCTCTTTTCTTTCTCTCTAGCCTCGAATATTATATACTATGTCAATTAAAGCTGCTCAGTTTAAGTCAAGAAGGAAGTTTGGTCAACAGTAAAAAAAATATATAAAGGCAACCAATTGCATTCAACAAAACATTTAATTCTATATTATATCTAGGGAGAGGGTATAAGTTTTCCTTGAATGTTCTGTCTTCAAAGAAACTTGTTAGACTTCCTACAGGGAGAGAAAGATGGCATGGTCCATACCTATTTGGACATTTGTTATGATTTCTGTTACTTTGGCTCTGTACTCTTGTACAGAATTTGAAATTAAAGGGGTCAAAAATGAAATAATATTTATGAAAATGAATCAAGATCTGAATCAAACCACAATAATTGAACTGAAATTGTAAAATTTGAATCAAAGAAATAATAAAAGCAATAGCCTACCAGTCATTGCACCATGTAGCCTAAACATGGTAATATCACTAAACTTAATGAAATTGTTTAGTTAGGCTACCAAATGCTTTGACAATCACAATAGCCTACACTTATTGTGATGCAAGTTTTTAAGTTGGCAGCCCTGGAGCTGCATGAAGTCGAACAAGCCTTTTCTTTCCTTGCGTCCTTCCCTTGTATCCTTCAGGGGTGGAGCTGAGAAGCGAGGAAAGGAAACTAGGATGCACAAATAAGAATTGAGAAGCACCCAGTGTGTTGGAAAGCACAATAGTTTGAGGTACGATGAAGATGAAGCTCCTTTTTCAGGCCCTTTTGCTGGTTGTAATGCTCACTTTACGTAAGTACATTGCTTTCTCCCGCGTTTTACTTCACAATGTGTACAGCTAATAAATCATACAATAAAAATAAACTATTGTTATTTGTTTTATCCAGAGAAATGCCAGGAAGACGATTACATGGCCGATTCAGATGATTACTACTCTGTGGATGCTAGTATGATCTAATTTCTCCATTTTCTCCTAATTTTCTAGTTTTCTCCATTCTCGAACTGTATTAAAAGTCTTTGAAATACAATTTAAAAAGCCCTAATCTCACAACTGCCGTGTTTTAAGTTAAAGTGATTCTGTTTTTTTTTTTTCTTCACTGTTTATGTCTTTTAGTAAACTAATACACTGAAAATAATTTAAAAACAACATTAATTACTTTCCTCAAAACAATGGCATTGCATCATGGCTTCCTTTTGGCACACATTACTTGATTATTTAAGAAATGAGTTGGCTGTTGATAGCACAATCACATTTATTTATATTGCCAGTTAAGTTGAAAACCCGCCACTAGGGTTGGGCGATGTCCCCTAAATTGGCAGTTGACGATGTTTACAGTAAAACATCGCGATGGACGATGATATCGCCGGGGGGGGGGGGGGTGTGCTGACGATCACGAAGAGACAGGGAGAGTGCACATTGTAGCTACTTACATCTACTGTGTTTACGCCACGGGAATACTCGGCTTGGCATTTTGAAATATTTCTATGTTTATTTGGCCGTTCAGGCGCGCAACCGAAGACAAAGACTACTTGACCATGTTGCGCTCGGAGCGCGCGCGCACCATCCTGTCAGTAGAATTCAGTTCTCTTTCGCGACTTATCGTGCTTTTAATATTTCTTTTCAATAGCACATCCTGCTCTTTTCTTTCTCATTCATGTTTTGTTATGAACTTTACATAATCGTCAACTGAAATTGTGCGGATTATCAACAATACGATACATTTATAGGACATAAAGGGTCTCTGCGGCAAAAGTGAAAGTACCAGCGGCCAACGGGTGAAATGTTTCTCTTTGCACAGCAAAGCACCCGTTTCAATAAAAGGATATATTAAAGTTTATAAAGCCTACTTTTACATTTTCATTGCTGTTTTAAAATGAATTTCGCCATCACCTTAAACAAGCTGTTCTGCTTGAATCCCAGTGCAGGAGCTGTAACTGTTAGGTTACCACAGAAACGTAAGCGTTTGGTTGATTGCTGTGGTGACTCGTGACACTCGCGAACAGCACTGAACACACACGTCTTCATTTTTTTTATCGTTTGTTGGTAAAGGGTGAGAGACCTTGCGAGCCATAGGTTCCCAACCACTGGTGTACACACGAAAACGAACTGCCGTGAGACTGGGCTGGTCTGACAGGGTGGGGGGCGTGGCATCACGATGGTGGCTCTCCATCGTGATGTCGGTCAGCCATCACGATGGACGATGATATCGTCCATCGGCACAACCCTACCCGCCACAGGGTGTCTGGTAAGAGACTGGTCAGTAGATGTCCGATATTTGGGAATAACCCGTTTGTTTGTCACCACTTGTCCTTAATTAGGGCGTATAAGTGGGTGTGTTTTTTCTATAAAAACAGAAATATAGACAAGTATAAACATACATGATAATAACATTTTAAAACAGGTAGCCTACATAATGAATATGAAAAAAAAATACAGAAATTAAAATAATAATGAAAGAAAAACAAACTTGCTCTGTCATAAATTAAATTAAACTGTAAACAGTTTTATCTGCGTCACATAGTTTGTCAGCGGTGCTCTGTGTATCTTAATGCACGTGCATTAAGTTGTTTACAACTTCAGAATACCTCAACCGCAGACTTTGACAACTGAAATGCACCAAACACAGATGAAATATACATAAATGACACGTGATTGCTAGAGATCGAATATAATACACTTACTTGCACTGACGTACAACATCCATTAAATGAACAAACTATATGTTATTTACAACGGCCAAGTTCGCATCAGCGCTCCGACAGAATCAACTTTCAACTTCACACTGATCCCTGTGGTGGGCGGGATGTTTGCATGCACGTAGATCCGCCAACGCTGATTGGCTGCTGTGCTGGATGCTGTGTGTCGATCAATCTCGGCAAAAGAAAAAGATTTTCAGGAGTCAGGAGGCATATTATTCTAACTAGTAATGGCCTTTTTAACAATTATTATGCAAGTTATTTTCGCAAGACTGGTGATATATGAACATAAATAAAGGGATCAAAATGTGTGCAGCTATTATTTAAATATCCAGTGCATTAGTTGAAGATGCACACAACTGTATAGGCACAATTTGAGCTGCAGAAATTTGTAACGTGTTCATATTTCACCAGCATGTTGATGTGTTGTGTTTCAGATATTGCAGTGTTTGACATCACAGTGTACCGACAGATAGAAGACAGAGAGCGTGATGGATTCATGGTGGTGTGCACGTTTGACCGAGGGTTTAAATGGGGACACAGTCGGTGGATAAATCCTTTTAAGCTGTCTGTGGAGAGTGAACTGAAATACACCACGGAAAATGCCCATTGCATTTCTTCAGATACTATAATAACATGTCTGTATATGGTCACTGTGAGTCCACCTGCTTCCTTCACCTGTGAGCGTGAGGTTTATTTTAATGGAGATTCCTTAAACATGCGCACCCAGACCTACACTTACAAGCGCTCAGGTAAAACAAATGCATCTCTGCTATAGGATGTTTAGATGTTACATCCCTGCCTAGATGATACAATATTGCCATGTGTTTGCATTTTCCTATTTTGAACATTTTTAAATGCCTTCTTCTCTCTACCTTTCTTTCTTCCTCATCTGGTGTTGTTTGGGGTGTATAATTAGCTATTTAAAAATGTACAATATTAATACAGCTGATCTTTGTATGTGTCTGTATGAGACTGTATATTTCAATGCATACAAGCCAAAACTTCTTTTTGCCTGTCATTGCATTTCCACGCAGTCTTGGATCATCAAGAGGAAGGAGTATCTTCATTCTGCATCGGCTTTTCCTCCTCCATTGCTGTTGGTCTCTTCATCATGACTGTGGCAGTGATCGTGACCTGACCACCATCGGGAGTAAAGCTAAAGGTGTGTGTTTTACCAATGTAACAGTTTAATTATTTATAGCAGCAATGAATATTATGAAAGTTCTGATGACCACAGTCATGTAAAGTCAATGAACAGAGTTTCTCTTCCTCAATTTTATTTCTGATGACTAATGGCATCACACATCAAGAGTCAGAGCTCAAATATAGTTTCCTGCAAGTGTTCCTTAAAATCTCACACCAGTTGTTGCAACGCTATCTCACGTCACGACTAATTCGCACGATCGACTAAAAGGTGGGAATTCGTACGACCTCACTGATTTGTCTAAACCCACGTGATGGGTAGGTTAGGCATTGTTGGTGTGACGTGCATTCTGACATACAATGCTATTGAAGACAACTCTGGCATAAATATATATTATAATCACATTTGTCCTTGATGAGATGATGATCTGATGAGGGTTAGTGTCCTGACTGTGTTTCTGATGAGTTTGTGTTCAGGATTAGATTCTTCAGGTTTAGTAGTTTTCCAGCACACTCAGACTAACCCAATGAACTCTTTCTACACGTTTGTTAACACAGACTCCATCAACCCCACCACAGCTGTTACAGACAACGACTACATGGATGCATAAATAATCACAAGACTTTCTGAAGAGAGAACAAGACCTGAAGAAGAGAAACAAACTTCTACTGTACATTTACATTTTACATTCAATCATTTAGCAGACGCTTTTTTCCAAAGTGAGTTAGCACAGAACACATAGCCAAGTTTTTATTATTTTTTTTATTTTTTTTATTAATAGATATAGAATAGTCTGTTTTAGTATTGAGTCAAGTGTTGCCAAAAAAAGATATATAAAAAATAAAAATATATTAATTATTCAGTTAACCTTTTGTATTAATGGATGCATATATGAATTGAGATTTTCTTTTTAAATTTTGTGACTTTTTATTATTAATGTCCACATAATTCAGTTACAACAAGCCCAAACCTGTGTACAAAACAATCATTGCAAAATGGCAGCAGCTGCATGTATGAAACAAGAGTGTGAGTCCTCGATACCCGGATGACATAATTAAATAATTGTTCACAAAATATTGATTTGAGTTTTAATATTTTATTAGCTCACCAAACACAGAACTTCCAAAAGCGCCGACTTCAGTGACAGTTACACGGATGAGCCTGTGTTATCCGTTTACGGGTTGTTTATTGGGGAATAACATACCACTGGATGGCGCAATTGACCAATCAGTATCAAGAATGCAGGCTCCCTTCCCCCACTCTTATAGTGCACAGATTGAGGGAAACACAACAAGTTTTCATGCATGTTTTTAAAAATATCATATTTCAGTTAAGCCCCTCAATATCTTAATATTGATGCTGATATGAGTATGAAGATGTGATTACTGTGATACTGTTATCTGTAAGACAAAGATGGAAGGAAACAGAACAAGTGTTCGTGTCTGTTCTTTAAAATATCACTGTTCCACTTCTCAGGGGGAAGATTACATTTGGCAGCGCAAATAGAATACTCTTCCCCCTAAAAAGGAGAACATAGATAAAAATGTATTAAATGAAATCCTGTGCTGACCAGCTGGCCCCTATCTTCTTCACAAACATCTTCAACAGATCACTGGAGCTATGCAAAGTCCCTGCTTCAAATCATCAATCCTGCTCCACCGTCATCCCTATCCCAGAAAAAACCAAAATCACAGGACTGAATGACTACAGACATGTTGCTTTAACGTCTGTGGTCATGAAGTCATTTGAAAGACCTGAAGGACATCACTGAACCCTTGCTGGACCCCCTGCAGATTACTTATTGGGTAAACAGGTCTGTGGATGATGCATCAACATGGGACTGCACAATCTTGACAGATCTGGGACCTATGTGAGGAAAAAAATCACGTCCAACACCTGTACAATCAGCACTGGTGCTCTCCCCACTGCATGCTCTTCTCCCTCTAATTACTGCCCTGCAAAAGACCCCTCTGTCAAGCTCCTGAAGTTTGCAGATGACACTCATTGTCCTTATCCAGGACGGTCACGAGTCTGCCTACAGACATAAGGTTAAAGAGCTGCCTGGTGCAGTCACAACAACCTGGAGCAGAACACACTCAAAACAGTGGAGATGATTGTGGGATTTAGGAGAGAGAAACCCCCAGCACTCCCCCCGCTCACCATAATGAACAGCACTTTGGCAACAGGGGAGTCAATAAGGTTCCTGGGCACTACCGTCTCTCAGGACCTGAAATGGGACACTCACATAGGCTGCATTGTGAAAAAGGTTGAACCTGCCACAGGAGCAACTTCTGCAGTTCTGCAGTCATTTTTAGTCACTTATTTTACTTTTATTATCTGCCTTGTCAGTGTCATTCTGCACTGGAAGCGTCTGTCACCAAGACAAATTCCTTGTATGTGTAAGCATACTTGGCCATAAATCTCATTGTCAAGCTTTGGCATTTTGTACACAATTTCCCCGCTTGAAAGGAACAGACACATCATCAACGAAGGCCTTAACTGGATTCCACTCTTCTTTTTATTACATCAATTATGATGAATGTTCAAATAGGTAGACAGAAGAAAGGTGAAAAACCTTTAACAGAAATAACAATACAAAATATGTAAATGAATTGCAAATAAAAGCTTATTAAACACCCATTGTTGTCATTTAAGTTTGTATCTCTCAAATAATTCTCAAATAATATTATTAACATGCTTAATACACTTTTAAGTGTAACCTGCAACATACACAATTCAGAAAATTAACATTAACACCATCACAATGTGTATATAAAATCAGATCACGTTATTTTAACGATCTGCTCAATCACACGTGAACTTCAGAAATAATATTGTATCGTCGCTATCTCCCGCGATTAAATCAAAATACAAACGAAAGTAACAAATCAATACACCAGTGACTTAATAACATTAATATTTGCTACACATAACTAAATTTAGCTTAAAATAGTCACGCAGTGAGCAGTTACAGAAAGTAGGTCACGCAATCTTTCCGTGCCGAGCACGAACAGATAGATATATGCTGCGTCACAAACTAATTCAGCATCTGGTGTTACACTAGCGTCATATTCTCCCAATCACAAAACCAACAAATTATTAAAGTTCTCACCGGCTGCCCCTTCGGGATTTGACGATGTATTCAATGTTTGTGCACTTTCTCCGTGTCCAGCTGTTCAGTTTTCGGCCGAGCTCGTCTCCGACTCGTCTCATACACACACTCTTTTCCGGTTTTTCCCCCTTCGCTCCGATTGGCTGAGAGACTACTATAGTTTTTTTTTCTTCTTTTCCCTTTCCTTTTTTTTCCAGAATTAATTTATATTTCCTCCAGTTTGACTTGACACCTCCCACTCGATTTCCTTGGATACAAGAAGAAATCGCGATGCTTTGAAGGCAAACTGCCTGGCACTATTAACTGTAGAGCAGTTACAATGTCACCTAAATTACTTGCTCATTTGCTCCTCAATTGGAAGGAGAACCACTAGTCGTCTGACGTCTCTGTGAAGAACAGTACTTGGGATCTTTACCTTGCGCCCTTTAGACACTGGATAGTCTTTTGCTTTAGCTTTTAAGGGCTTTGCCACAGGAACAGGGTAACTTGGGAAGGTTCGGACATTGACATCCCTTACAACACCCTTGCTGTCTTGATTGACACTAATTACTCTGCCAAGTTTAAACTGCCCTCTGAGTGCATTCTGATCTGCTATCCAAACAATGTCCCCAATTGCAATGTTCCTATGCATGGTATGCCACTTGGTCCTCAAGAATAAATTAGGACCCGCAAGTTGACTCCAGTGTCTCCAGAACTTATCCACCACTGACTGCATTGCTTGGAGCCGTTTGAATGGGTAACTGGAAAAGTCGAATGTTTTGACATCACCACTTTGAGATGCTCGCCCCAGCAGTAGTGCATTCGGAGTAACGTACTGGATGCAGTCTTCCTGGGTTTGCGCTCTAGCATCGATAGGCCGTTCGTTAGCGAGATTAGCTGCCATTTGAAGGGCTGTTTGGAACTCACTGTAAGTCAGAGTAGACTCGCCTCCACAGCATTGGAGCGCCCTCTTGACAATGCGCACTGCAGCCTCCGCAGCTCCATTCCTGTGTGGAGAATCGGCTGGATGGATTTTCCACATCCACTCTGTTCCATTTCGTGCTGCTATTTCCTCTAGAGCAGCCTTGTCGATGCCCTCCAGGAATTTGTACAACTCCTGCAAAACCGGTCTTGCTCCAATGAAATTGGTGCCTGGATCTGAATAGATCTTCTTAGGATAGCCCCTAACTGCAGTGAATCTTTGAAAGGCCATTAAGAAACTTTCAGTAGATTGGGTGTTAGCCAGTTCTGTGTGGATTGCTCTGCTCGACATACAGCAAAAGACAATCCCCCAGACCTTCATCAAAGCTCTTTTCTTAACGTCATCTTTCACAGAGTAGGGTCCAAAGAGATCTACTGCTGTAAACTCGAAGGGTGCTGCAGGCTGCGATCTCTCTGGTGGTAAATCACCCATCACTTGCCGACATTTCTTTGCTTTGGTCCTCCTACACTGAACACAGCTGTCGACAACCTTTTGGGCTATTCTTCTACCCCTGATGACCCAAGCCTTCTTCCTCATCTTAAGTAAAGTTTCGGCCAATCCTCCGTGGCTTTTTCTGTGAGATTCTCGGGCTAGCAGTGTAGACACCCAGGCATTATAGGGAAGGATCGGAATGCTAACTTGATCTTCTTTAAAGGCCTGCACTCTCCCACCACAAACCAATAGCCCAGAGTCTGGATCTTTATAGACTACCAGCCGGTCTCTGGTGGTGTTTGGAAAGGTCATGCCTACTTGCACAGCAAGGAAAATATCTCGCAGGGCATCTACTCTTTCTCTCACCGAGATGGTTCCTGCTGAAGAGACTGCCTCCCACTTTGGGTCGTTTAGGGTTCGATTTCTTCCAAGGAACTTTTTTCCAGCTCTCCAAACCCACGCTACTGTTTTAACTAGTCTGGTTAGATCACTGAACTGCTTCATATCAATTAAGTTTTGGACAGCCGATCCTGCAGGTGGTCTCTTGGGTTCAATTTGATCTTGGATGACATCCTCATTTTGTCTTGATACTTCAGCTGGTTCCTGCTGTTTTGCTTTAGATCTCGTCAGTGCAGCTGCAAACGCCTTCTTTTGAAGCTTACTGATGCTTTCTCGGGCGTCAGCTGCTAGATCCTTAGCTGACCTGATTGGCCATTCATCTACTGGTAAGCTCAGGAACTTTGGCCCATTTTGCCACTCCGAATTTTCATCAAGATCTTGAGGATTAGCTCCCCTAGTGATTACATCGGCTATGTTTTGTGGACCTGGTATCCACCACCATTCTTGCGGCTTGGTAATTCCTTGGATCTCTCCAATTCTATTAGCGAAAAATGTCTTATAACCATAGCTTTCTCGCTGTATAGCACCAAGAACCGTTTGGCTATCAACCAAGTGAAACCACTTCCCAACTCGAATTCGGCTATGCTGCTCAAAGTACTTCCGCAGCCGGGAGGCAAACACTGCTCCGCACATCTCCGCTTTGACAGCGTCTCCTTTGTGGTCTAATGGAGTTAATTTGGCTTTGGACTCCACTAGCCTGGTGATTGAGCCGTTCTCAGAATTCCACCTGAGGTACATTACCGCACCATAAGCATTCTCGCTTCCATCTGAAAAGGTTATCGCCCAGGGTTCATCACTGAAATTTTGGGGGGTTATAGCTCTAGTGAATTTAATCTGGCCAAGCTGGACGTATTCCTCAAAGAGTTTAACCGCATCTCCTCTGAGATCATCCGAGAGGGAGGTATCCCAAGTTTCACTGACTGGAACTCTTCCATCCTTTGCCTCCTGAAAAGCTCTGCGGACTAGAATTGCTCCTTTCTGCTTGGCTGGAGTCACTAGACCTACAGGATCATACACCCCCGACACCTGACTCAACAACTCCCTTCGTGTCAGTGGATTTGGTGTTTGGACTCTGACTTGCTCTTGCAAGAGATTCTGACCAAGTCTCATTTTCTTCTTTCTCTTCGAGAAATTGATGGATGTCATCACATGGAGTTTGTCTTCTTTCACATCATATCCCAGACCAAGTGCTTTGTTTTCATCATTGTGCATTTGGTTTGGTAAAACCATGATCTTATCTTTGGTTCCCAGGGGCTCATTCTCTGCCTCGCTGCTCCCACTTTGACCTGAGAAGACCCATGGCTTGAGAAAAAATCCTCCTGCTGTTAAGATCCGTTCCACATTTGACACAATGGACCTCAGTTGATGAAGATCATTATGGGACGTAAGAATGTCGTCAACATAGCTGTCTTGATGGAGCACTCTCCGTTCTTCCTCAAGGTGAGCAAAGGATGGCAAATTGGCAGTTTCACGCATTGCCAGCTGTGCGATGCAGCCTGCTGGTTTGTCGCCAATGTTGACTCTTGTGACTGCGTATTCCTCCAGTTCCTCATCTTCGAAGTCTCGCCAAAGGAACCTGTGCATATGCATTTCACGGTCCTCCAACCAAACGGAGTTATACATCTTCTTGATGTCTCCTAATGCGGCGTACACTCCACTCCTAAATCTCAGCAGGACAGCACGTATCTGATTAAGAAAGTCTGGGCCCTTTACTAACAAATCGTTCATACTGACACCTCTGAATTTTTGGCTGCTGTTCCAAACAAGCCTCACTGGCGTTGTGACTGAGTGAGGGTTAGGAGCAATAAGATGGCTAACGTACCACACAGGCCCACTCCAGTTAGCTATTGTTTCTTCGGATAACTTTACTGCAGCCCCTCTATCAAGCATGTCCTTCACTTGAGCGCTATAGGCAACCTTCCATTCAGGTTCTTTGGCTAGCTGTTTCTCCATCCTCAAGAACGTAGCCTCAACCGCACCCCTGTTGTTTGGCAAGGAAGCTGGGTCCTCCAACCAAGGATATTTTGCGTGCCAATGCGGCTTTTTGCTGTGGTCGTCCTCCGTGACGTAAGTGAGGCCCTCTCTTACCATTTCGAGTTCCCTCTCCTCAGCAAGAGTCATCTCTTTCCCACCTGGTTGGCAATTTCCACAGCGGCAACCACCACATTTAGGCTCACACGCCGCACCAATGGAATCCCACTTCCACCACTCCAGAAAGTCTCGGCTGCTGGTCAGAGTGCTTGATTCATGAAACCTAGCTAATGGCTTGTTTGGTGGATAGTACTCCGTTATTTCCTCATATTTCACAGCTGCCATTCTCATCGACCTCGCAAAGTGCGTTTTGGATTTGTGGGCCGATACAGCTACCTCTTCGAAGAGCTCGGGGTGCGTTCCTCCAACTGTCTTTCCTAGCGGGCCGTCCCACAGCACAAGGTCGCCGACCACTCGGACCCTCTGCGGGGCTAGTTGCCCCTCTCGATGGCTTATAAGCAGTTCGACCACTTTAGGCCTCGCAAGTTCGATGAGGGGAACGTCTGGAAATAAATTCTGCAGTCGTTCAGGTGGTACTGTTTTGTGAATTTCAGCAATGCTTTCTAATCCATAGCAGGCCAACTGATGTGACTTGAAAGTGCCCTGAGGAGTTTTTACTCTGATTTTTAGCAGATATCGTTTGGTCTTTACGCGAACTTTCATCCCTCCGACTCCATGGATGACAAGAGTAATTCTTTCACCATTTAGGTTTAGACGGCTTGCAGCACTGTGTGTTATATAATTTGTGTCTGATGCTAAGTCAATTAATGTCCCAATTCTCTGTCCAGCATTAGCTGTCACATTGAGAAGCATCATGATTACGGGAAGTTCTAGCAACCCATCTTCTGCCTGCAAACTTAGCTGTTCTTTTGTGACGTTGAATGCTCTTGCTGCAGTGTTTGAGAACACACTTCTGCATTGCTGCGCTAAGTCTGGTGGAAGCCTACAGAGGAAGTCCTCCTGATCCTTCGTATAGCCCTTCCTGCCCTTGTCTCTGTCGGGACAAAGCTTGCTCTTTCTCTCATTAGCGCCTCTTTCCTTTCTTTCAGCATTTGGGCATAAGTAAAAGTGATGCTCAGGAACACTCTCTTCTTCGCAGTCTTGGTTTTTGCATAGATAGCTGGGTTTACAGAATGAATGGTCCTCGTGGACTTCAAGGCACCTATTACAAGCTCCCAGTTTCCTCACTGCAGTCTTCCTGTCTGCCAGCTTTAATGACCGGAATTGTCTGCAGAAGTAGAGCTTCCTTTTGTGCTTAACGTCACCACAGACGACACACCCTGATTGGTCGTTGCTTGATTTTGTGGACTTTGTTCTTGCCCATCTTGGCTCAGTTCTTAACTCCCTTTTGTTTGGTTCCTCATCCCTTAGTTGTTCAAGCTGCTCATAAATGCTCTCTTGCTTTTTGAGGAATGCTAACAGATTGTCAAAACGGTTATCTGGTGTGACAGAGCTCTGCTGGTCAGAGATGTGGATAAGCCATTCCTTCTTGAGAGACTCAGGAAGTTTTCCTTCAATTGACTTTGTCACTAGCGGATTTTTAATAGCGCCAGTATTTCCAAGGTCACTCAAATCTCCAAGTGCCTTTTCTACTGCCTGAATTAATTCAACTATTTTCCGTGGCTGGTGACTTCTGATAGCAGGCATTTTTTGCAAGTCTTCCACTATTTCAATTGCAATTGCTGTCACATTTCCATAGCGGTTTTCCAAGACACGGAAAATGTCATCTGCTGTGTTATAAGTGGTTAGGCGGAGATCTCTTACAATCCTCTCATCGAGACTGTCTAATACCTGAATCTTCTTAACCTCCTTGGAACCGGTAGGCTCACCCTGCTTCTGAAGTGCTTCCCAGTCTCTCTTCCACCTATGAAAGTCACGTTTGTTACCAGTGAACTTTGGGAGGGCTGTGGGCTTTAACTTAATTGTAGCCACGGGGTAGTTGGAGATCATTGGTGGAGGTGTTGTTCTCTCTTTTTCCTCCTCTCGTCTCGCCCGAATGAAATCAGCTTTTCTCGAAACTAATCTGGTAACGGTGAGTTCGAGACTCCTCAGGCCTTGGCGGAAGTTATTCTGATCACCTGGTGGGATGCACCGCTGCCAATGGCTGTACAGGTCTTTTGCAGTCTTTGCTAAATTTTGAAGGTGACTGAGCATGAAGTCGTATGCTTCGTGATTGCCATCTGGAACTACTGCTGCGACACGTTCACTCTCAGCTTCGGCAACCTGCAGTGCTGTGGACAGTTCAACATCTCCATACTTAGCCCAGAGAGTTTCTTGAAGAAGACCTTTAACCTCCTTTAGCTTTAACTCACATTCGCTTGCAGTTTTTTCAAGGTCGGCTCTTTGCTGTCCTGTTAGCACATCTGACTCGTCTGTGTCCAGCTCCTCCTCTAATCCTGCAATGATGCCTGCTTCAAGATCGTCATTTGCTTCCATGACTTTCTCTGCTTGCATTGTGAGTTTATTTAAACTGCTCTGAAGATCCTCTTTTGTCATCTCTTTATAGGCTCTGGCTATGGTGTTGACTAGTCGTGTGAATCCTCTTTTCTCCACTGTCCTTTCTGCTTTGAGCTGCTCGAGTGACTTCCCGATCGCCTGCTCTGCCATTTTGAATTATCTTGTGGTTGGGAAGGAATGTATAATTCTTCCAATGATGTCTCTTTGGGTTTCACAGGTTTCCAGTTCCTACTGGTTTCCCGGTTTTTCACTGTCAAGCTTTGGCATTTTGTACACAATTTCCCCGCTTGAAAGGAACAGACACATCATCAACGAAGGCCTTAACTGGATTCCACTCTTCTTTTTATTACATCAATTATGATGAATGTTCAAATAGGTAGACAGAAGAAAGGTGAAAAACCTTTAACAGAAATAACAATACAAAATATGTAAATGAATTGCAAATAAAAGCTTATTAAACACCCATTGTTGTCATTTAAGTTTGTATCTCTCAAATAATTCTCAAATAATATTATTAACATGCTTAATACACTTTTAAGTGTAACCTGCAACATACACAATTCAGAAAATTAACATTAACACCATCACAATGTGTATATAAAATCAGATCACGTTATTTTAACGATCTGCTCAATCACACGTGAACTTCAGAAATAATATTGTATCGTCGCTATCTCCCGCGATTAAATCAAAATACAAACGAAAGTAACAAATCAATACACCAGTGACTTAATAACATTAATATTTGCTACACATAACTAAATTTAGCTTAAAATAGTCACGCAGTGAGCAGTTACAGAAAGTAGGTCACGCAATCTTTCCGTGCCGAGCACGAACAGATAGATATATGCTGCGTCACAAACTAATTCAGCATCTGGTGTTACACTAGCGTCATATTCTCCCAATCACAAAACCAACAAATTATTAAAGTTCTCACCGGCTGCCCCTTCGGGATTTGACGATGTATTCAATGTTTGTGCACTTTCTCCGTGTCCAGCTGTTCAGTTTTCGGCCGAGCTCGTCTCCGACTCGTCTCATACACACACTCTTTTCCGGTTTTTCCCCCTTCGCTCCGATTGGCTGAGAAACTACTATAGTTTTTTTTTCTTCTTTTCCCTTTCCTTTTTTTTCCAGAATTAATTTATATTTCCTCCAGTTTGACTTGACACTCATTCTGATTCTAGATTTTTTCTATTGCGGGTCCCACTCTGGTTACACTAATCCCATCCTATAAATAGTCATTAAAGGGATAGTTCACTTCAAGTTG
The DNA here is from genome assembly GCF_949319135.1 of Squalius cephalus. Lineage (NCBI taxonomy): Eukaryota > Metazoa > Chordata > Actinopteri > Cypriniformes > Leuciscidae > Squalius > Squalius cephalus. Next base: position 4,802,879 of record NC_137137.1, read on the forward strand.
TTTCAAACCTGTATGAATTTCTTTCTTCTGCTGAACACAAAGGAAGATATTTTGAAGAATGTCAGTAACCAAACAGTTAACTGGACCCATTGACTTCCATAGTAGGAAAAAAAATACTATGGAAGTCAATGGGTCCAGTTAACTGTTTGGTATTGTATTAAATACAGAACTTGTGTGCTAAATGTGATAGACAGATGTGTCACAGTGTCTAAAAATGTGCAGCTGTAAGTTTGTGGTTGTGTGTTCAGAGCTGCATGTCCAGAAAGCCACAAAGAACAAACATGCAAGTTTAAACTGTAAAGAGCTATATACATATTGAGCTTTTAAGTTTAATGGAGATGTGTACGCTGAGTGCACTGTGGATGGCAGGAGTGATGGTCTGCTGTGGTGCTCCACAGAAAATCAGTTCAAATACGGAACGGGGGTCTACTGCCACCCAATAAGTAAGACAACACAACTATTCACTACAGAAACATCTCTATTTATTACTTAAGCACCATAGGCACTTTCTATAGTCAAATAAATGCTTGATAAAACAAGCATTCATAATATGTATTTTAATAAAGTTAGCTGAATCAAAGTGGTGGATATTTTGTGGTGCTGTAAGGCTGTTTTGAATGAAGCCTTAATTGTTTAAATTTAGTTTAGAGAAATGTGTCGCATTTGGGGGAAAAATAATCTATATAGCAGGGAATAAATAGGCATAATGGCTTTAAATTAGTGACATAATTAAGGGTCAAGCACTGAAGGTGTGAATCACCTATTGTTTCCATTAGTGTTATTTTCCTCCATCAGATCCTGTCTATGGTGTGGCAAACACTGCCTGTGTGAGTTTAGTCAAATGGCTGTTTTGGCGAGTGCTTACGAGAATACAGAACCTTGAATGGCTACAATTAAAAGCTAAAATTGGAAGAAAAAAAAGATGTAAAAAGATGTTTGTAAAAAGATGCCATTAAACACACATTTAAAATAAAAAGTCTTCAGTTGTTTTTAACGTTAATTCATGTTGGTGTGTTTTATTTCAGATGCCCCATTGCCCAACATCGCAGTGCATGGGCAGATGCAGGACAGAGAGCACGTGATAGTGATTTGTTCATTTGGCTGGAGGTTCACTAAGAGCTTTCCAGCTGTCAGTGGCGGGTGAACACAACTACACACTGAAGAACCCACTGTGTTATTCAAATGAAAAGTGTGTGTTTGAAGTGAACGTGAGTCCACCTGTTTCCTTCACCTGTGTGCATGAGATTAATTCTGCGGTGAACCGTCAGAGTGAGACTTACACAGATCATCATGAGGAAGGAGTATCTTTATTCTAAATCTGCTATTCCTCCTGCATTGCTATTGTTCTCGTCATCATGACTGTGGCAGTGATCGTGACCACCATCAGGAGCAAATAAAGGTGGTGTGTTAACCAGTTACTCACAGTCAGATCAAAATCTATAAATGAGAATAATGAAAATGCATTCACAATGTGCTGAGAGCATCTCTAAATGCTTTGTTGTGCAATTCATTTCATTTCCTTATTTCCTTAAAAGAAGCTCAAAGACTAACATGTAGCCGTGGTTTTCTGAGCTGAAGATGCAAGTTTCTCTTCCTCAATCTTATTGCTGATGACAATAATGGCATTACATATGCCTTCACATCTCAATATTAATTCCGTATGTGTTTCTATATTGCAATCTCACACAGTTGTTGGTGAGAAAAAACTTTTCAGAATTTGCAGTGTATAGTCTGTGTGCAGTGCAACAGCAAAGAGCTTATTCATATTTTAGACAAGTCAAGTTGTGATACACAACAGGACCACATGTTTGTGCTTCAATATAACAGACTCATTCATTCCCACTGGTTTGCTTTATTCTGGTGGTTTGAATTTTCATTTTTGGGTGAACTATCCTTTTAATGTTGACAGCCCAATTGTATTACATAATTTGCTTATGCTGTAACATTCCTTTTTTGTATGTTTAGATAAAATTGTCTTTAAATGAATTAATATAAAAATAAATGCTTCACTTACTGCTGTAGCTTTAATTTCTGTCTACATCAGTGGGCAGCAGCTGTATGTATATGTATATATATAATCTTTATATTGTCTAAAGTAGAAAATATTCTATTTGTCCCATGCAATTTCCAATAATTATATGTCCCAGTTCTCATTTCTAACTATATCCAGCTAGTTTTCTGTGGCTTAATATTGCCATAAGAGATTCCTTTGAATCCTCTATGCTTCAGTTCTAGATAATATCAGAATATTCTAAAGAAGAATATCAAGAAGAAGAAAAAGTCTTGCAGGAATAGTTTCTATTGTGATGCATCATACCACAACAGTTACACCAAACCCAAACCACATGTACAGAAAGAACAAATGACACGTGTTGTTGAAGTGTTGCAACATTAACCAATGCAGTGCCACTGGAAACAATGATAATGGCCAAATCCTGAGCTCACAATGTGTGCAATAGGCCGTTTTACTTCTTCAAAATGTAATGATTTGTGTGAGTGGTTTCTTTCCTTTTACATTTTGATAAAACAATATTTGGTATATATGTAACTGTACTAATTAATTTCTTTATGATAACTTTTGCTACATTATAACATAGGCCTCGTTTCTGAAAAACTACTTTTTTGGAAATAAAGTGAAGTAAAAACCCAAACCCAGCTACTGCACAACATCCTTTGAAGCACAATAAAGTTCTTTCTTTTGCTGTTTAGCTGCTCAGCCTTACGTAAAACATGACAATTTTGTAAATGCATTATAGAGAATAAGTAAATAAATAATGTATACTTTTACAAGTTGAAAGAATTTCCAATGTTTATTTTATCCAGAGAAATGTGCTATATTGTATAAACCCTATTATGGATTAACAGAGCAAACTCTCCCTGTGAGTTTTAAATCATTTGATTCTTAATGGATATTTTCAATACTTATGAGAATCAAACATGTGAACAGAAATCTAACTTTTGCTCTTTTCTTTCTCTCTAGCCTCGAATATTATATACTATGTCAATTAAAGCTGCTCAGTTTAAGTCAAGAAGGAAGTTTGGTCAACAGTAAAAAAAATATATAAAGGCAACCAATTGCATTCAACAAAACATTTAATTCTATATTATATCTAGGGAGAGGGTATAAGTTTTCCTTGAATGTTCTGTCTTCAAAGAAACTTGTTAGACTTCCTACAGGGAGAGAAAGATGGCATGGTCCATACCTATTTGGACATTTGTTATGATTTCTGTTACTTTGGCTCTGTACTCTTGTACAGAATTTGAAATTAAAGGGGTCAAAAATGAAATAATATTTATGAAAATGAATCAATATTGAATCAAGATCTGAATCAAACCACAATAATTGAACTGAAATTGTAAAATTTGAATCAAAGAAATAATAAAAGCAATAGCCTACCAGTCATTGCACCATGTAGCCTAAACATGGTAATATCACTAAACTTAATGAAATTGTTTAGTTAGGCTACCAAATGCTTTGACAATCACAATAGCCTACACTTATTGTGATGCAAGTTTTTAAGTTGGCAGCCCTGGAGCTGCATGAAGTCGAACAAGCCTTTTCTTTCCTTGCGTCCTTCCCTTGTATCCTTCAGGGGTGGAGCTGAGAAGCGAGGAAAGGAAACTAGGATGCACAAATAAGAATTGAGAAGCACCCAGTGTGTTGGAAAGCACAATAGTTTGAGGTACGATGAAGATGAAGCTCCTTTTTCAGGCCCTTTTGCTGGTTGTAATGCTCACTTTACGTAAGTACATTGCTTTCTCCCGCGTTTTACTTCACAATGTGTACAGCTAATAAATCATACAATAAAAATAAACTATTGTTATTTGTTTTATCCAGAGAAATGCCAGGAAGACGATTACATGGCCGATTCAGATGATTACTACTCGGTGGATGCTAGTATGATCTAATTTCTCCATTTTCTCCTAATTTTCTAGTTTTCTCCATTCTCGAACTGTATTAAAAGTCTTTGAAATACAATTTAAAAAGCCCTAATCTCACAACTGCCGTGTTTTAAGTTAAAGTGATTCTGTTTTTTTTTTTCTTCACTGTTTATGTCTTTTAGTAAACTAATACACTGAAAATAATTTAAAAACAACATTAATTACTTTCCTCAAAACAATGGCATTGCATCATGGCTTCCTTTTGGCACACATTACTTGATTATTTAAGAAATGAGTTGGCTGTTGATAGCACAATCACATTTATTTATATTGCCAGTTAAAGGGTTACTTCAGGATTTAGCATTAAGCTTTGTATTAGTAGAAAACCTGTAGTATTTTCGAATTACCATGCTTTCCCCCCTCATATCCCCCTGAGAGGAGAGATTTATGTATTTTTTGTCTGGAAAAAATCCTCCGATGACGCAAAAATCGTCATTTTGCGTCATCGGAGGATTTTCTGTCCAGAGGCTAAAGACTACAGCCAGTAGATGGCGTTGTTCCGCATGTTTACAACCCGCCCATAGAGGGTGGGATCTCACTCACAGAATGTACACAGTATCAGCCGTCTTTCTTTGGAAGCTAAGCTAGCAGGCTCTTGTTCTGTGGAGAAAGCTGAATAATAGGAGAAAGCTGAGTAAGTAGGGGTTACCATCTTCCTTTTCCCGGACTTGTCCGGCGGGCGAAACTGTTAAAAATGTCCGGGATTCGGCTTTTGCGTTCTGCGGTCGCCATTCATTGTTTACATGCACACCTCTCGTTTCAATCTAACTGAATTAATTCCGATCGGTGAATCTGACTGTAGTGTTTACATGAACGCTAAACAAGTGATCGGTTGATGTGCGTTTTACCCTTGCTAAGAAAATTTCCGCTCCTCCGTGAGAGATGCGAGACCCGGCGCGTCTCAGTAACGACGCCACCGGCCTCGCGCCGTTCTCCCGCGGCCGTCAGCCTCGTCCTGCTCGCCACAGTAAACATGATGAATGGCGACTGTAGAACGCAAAAGCCGAATCCCGGACATTTTGGGTCTCTAAATCCCTGGCAAACTCATCACTTACTTAGGCTAGCCTTGTTGTTTTCAACTGTGCTCTCTAACCGGTAGGCGTGGCCTCCTAAGGCAGCGAAGCAAGTGCATTCTGGGAGTTGTTGTCTTTCATCCACATAAGCCAAAAATACATTTTCTGGCTTTTCTCAGTCTAGAAAGCTCCAAATTAAAAAAATTCTCCACATTTCTTCTACTTAAATGACCTATTTTAAATACACATTCATCTTCCCAGAGGTGAAGTATCCCTTTAAGTTGAAAACCCGCCACAGGGTGTCTGGTAAGAGACTGGTCAGTAGATGTCCGATATTTGGGAATAACCCGTTTGTTTGTCACCACTTGTCCTTAAGTGGGTGTGTTTTTTCTATAAAAACAGAAATATAGACAAGTATAAACATACATGATAATAACATTTTAAAACAGGTAGCCTACATAATGAATATGAAAAAAAAATACAGAAATTAAAATAATAATGAAAGAAAAACAAACTTGCTCTGTCATAAATTAAATTAAACTGTAAACAGTTTTATCTGCGTCACATAGTTTGTCAGCGGTGCTCTGTGTATCTTAATGCACGTGCATTAAGTTGTTTACAACTTCAGAATACCTCAACCGCAGACTTTGACAACTGAAATGCACCAAACACAGATGAAATATACATAAATGACACGTGATTGCTAGAGATCGAATATAATACACTTACTTGCACTGACGTACAACATCCATTAAATGAACAAACTATATGTTATTTACAACGGCCAAGTTCGCATCAGCGCTCCGACAGAATCAACTTTCAACTTCACACTGATCCCTGTGGTGGGCGGGATGTTTGCATGCACGTAGATCCGCCAACGCTGATTGGCTGCTGTGCTGGATGCTGTGTGTCGATCAATCTCGGCAAAAGAAAAAGATTTTCAGGAGTCAGGAGGCATATTATTCTAACTAGTAGCCTTTTTAACAATTATTATGCAAGTTATTTTTGCAAGACTGGTGATAAATGAACATAAATAAAGGGATCAAAATGTGTGCAGCTATTATTTAAATATCCAGTGCATTAGTTGAAGATGCACACAACTGTATAGGCACAATTTGAGCTGCAGAAATTTGTAACGTGTTCATATTTCACCAGCATGTTGATGTGTTGTGTTTCAGATATTGCAGTGTTTGACATCACAGTGTACCGACAGATAGAAGACAGAGAGCGTGATGGATTCATGGTGGTGTGCACGTTTGACCGAGGGTTTAAATGGGGACACAGTCGGTGGATAAATCCTTTTAAGCTGTCTGTGGAGAGTGAACTGAACTACACCACGGAAAATGCCCATTGCATTTCTTCAGATACTATAATAACATGTCTGTATATGGTCACTGTGAGTCCACCTGCTTCCTTCACCTGTGAGCGTGAGGTTTATTTTAATGGAGATTCCTTAAACATGCGCACCCAGACCTACACTTACAAGCGCTCAGGTAAAACAAATGCATCTCTGCTTTAGGATGTTTAGATGTTACATCCCTGCCTAGATGATACAATATTGCCATGTGTTTGCATTTTCCTATTTTGAACATTTTTAAATGCCTTCTTCTCTCTACCTTTCTTTCTTCCTCATCTGGTGTTGTTTGGGGTGTATAATTAGCTATTTAAAAATGTACAATATTAATACAGCTGATCTTTGTATGTGTCTGTATGAGACTGTATATTTCAATGCATACAAGCCAAAACTTCTTTTTGCCTGTCATTGCATTTCCACGCAGTCTTGGATCATCAAGAGGAAGGAGTATCTTCATTCTGCATCGGCTTTTCCTCCTCCATTGCTGTTGGTCTCTTCATCATGACTGTGGCAGTGATCGTGACCTGACCACCATCGGGAGTAAAGCTAAAGGTGTGTGTTTTACCAATGTAACAGTTTAATTATTTATAGCAGCAATGAATATTATGAAAGTTCTGATGACCACAGTCATGTAAAGTCAATGAACAGAGTTTCTCTTCCTCAATTTTATTTCTGATGACTAATGGCATCACACATCAAGAGTCAGAGCTCAAATATAGTTTCCTGCAAGTGTTCCTTAAAATCTCACACCAGTTGTTGCAACGCTATCTCACGTCACGACTAATTCGCACGATCGACTAAAAGGTGGGAATTCGTACGACCTCACTGATTTGTCTAAACCCACGTGATGGGTAGGCTAGGCGTTGTTGATGTGACGTGCATTCTGACATGCAATGCTATTGAAGACATCTCTGGCATAAATGCATACTATAATCACATTTGTCCTTGATGAGATAATGATCTGATGAGGTTTAGTGTCCTGACTGTGTTTCTGATGAGTTTGTGTTCAGGATTAGATTCTTCAGGTTTAGTGGTTTTCCAGCACACTCAGACTAACCCAATGAACTCTTTCTACAGGTTTGTTAACACAGACTCCATCATCAACCCCACCACAGCTGTTACAGACAACGACTACATGGATGCATAAAAAATCAGAAGACTTTCTGAAGAGAGAAGAGCAGACCTGAAGAGGAGAAACAAACTTCTACTGTACATTTACATTTTGCATTCAATCATTTAGCAGACGCTTTTTTCCAAGGTGAGTTAGTTAGTCCAGCACAGAACACATAGCCAAGTTTTTTATTATTATTATTAATAGATATAGAATAGTCTGTTTTAGTATTGAGTCAAGTGTTGCCAAAAAAAGATATAAAAAATAAAAAATATATTAATTATTCAGTTAACCTTTTGTATTAATGGATGCATATATGAATTTATGTTATGTTATATGATTATTTTAAATACAATAAAAAAAAAACATTTTTTGAGATTTTCTTTTTAAATTTTGTGACGATGCAATTTTATTTTCTCATAAGGATGAATTGCTTATGCTGTAACAGTCTACATTTGTATGTTTAGATAAATGTATGTTTAGATAAAAATGCCTGCTAAATGAATTAATATAATGCTTCACTTACTGCTGTAGAGGTCTACATCAGAGGGCAGTAGCTGTATGTTATATTACATAAATATTTCTTATATTAAGATCATAATGATTACTTGCATGATTTACTAGAGAATATGTTAATTACAAATAATGTGTGTGTGTTTATATATTTATTATTTTATTTTTTTTTCAGATTATTTATAACAATATTCTAAAGGAGAATGCCAAAATGTCAGAAAGTGGTTATACAGTTTTTAAAAAATCCTACAGAAAATTCTTGAGTATTATTAGTGTCCACATAATTCAGTTACAACAAGCCCAAACCTGTGTACAAAACAATTATTGCAAAATGGCAGCAGCTGCATTTGTATGAAACAAGAGTGTTAGTCCTCGATACCCGGATGACATAATTAAATAATTGTTCACAAAATATTGATTTGAGTTTTAATATTTTATTAGCTCACCAAACACAGAACTTCCAAAAGCGCCGACTTCAGTGACAGTTACACGGATGAGCCTGTGTTATCCGTTTACGGGTTGTTTATTGGGGAATAACATACCACTGGATGGCGCAATTGACCAATCAGTATCAAGAATGCAGGCTCCCTTCCCCCACTCTTATAGTGCACAGATTGAGGGAAACACAACAAGTTTTCATGCATGTTTTTAAAAATATCATATTTCAGTTAAGCCCCTCAATATCTTAATATTGATGCTGATATGAGTATGAAGATGTGATTACTGTGATACTGTTATCTGTAAGACAAAGATGGAAGGAAACAGAACAAGTGTTCGTGTCTGTTCTTTAAAATATCACTGTTCCACTTCTCAGGGGGAAGATTACATTTGGCAGCGCAAATAGAATACTCTTCCCCCTAAAAAGGAGAACATAGATAAAAATGTATTAAATGAAATCCTGTGCTGACCAGCTGGCCCCTATCTTCTTCACAAACATCTTCAACAGATCACTGGAGCTATGCAAAGTCCCTGCTTCAAATCATCAATCCTGCTCCACCGTCATCCCTATCCCAGAAAAAACCAAAATCACAGGACTGAATGACTACAGACATGTTGCTTTAACGTCTGTGGTCATGAAGTCATTTGAAAGACCTGAAGGACATCACTGAACCCTTGCTGGACCCCCTGCAGATTACTTATTGGGTAAACAGGTCTGTGGATGATGCATCAACATGGGACTGCACAATCTTGACAGATCTGGGACCTATGTGAGGAAAAAAATCACGTCCAACACCTGTACAATCAGCACTGGTGCTCTCCCCACTGCATGCTCTTCTCCCTCTAATTACTGCCCTGCAAAAGACCCCTCTGTCAAGCTCCTGAAGTTTGCAGATGACACTCATTGTCCTCATCCAGGACGGTCACGAGTCTGCCTACAGACATAAGGTTAAAGAGCTGCCTGGTGCAGTCACAACAACCTGGAGCAGAACACACTCAAAACAGTGGAGATGATTGTGGGATTTAGGAGAGAGAAACCCCCAGCACTCCCCCCGCTCACCATAATGAACAGCACTTTGGCAACAGGGGAGTCAATAAGGTTCCTGGGCACTACCGTCTCTCAGGACCTGAAATGGGACACTCACATAGGCTGCATTGTGAAAAAGGTTGAACCTGCCACAGGAGCTACTTCTGCAGTTCTGCAGTCAGTTTTAGTCACTTATTTTACTTTTATTATCTGCCTTGTCACTGTCATTCTGCACTGGAAGCGTCTGCCACCAAGACAAATTCCTTGTATGTGTAAGCATACTTGGCCATAAATCTCATTCTGAAGATTTTTTCTATTGCGGGTCCCACTCTGGTTACACTAATCCCATCCTATAAATAGTCAGAAAAGGGATAGTTCACTTCAAAATGAAAATTCTGTCATCATACTCACCCTCAAGTTGTTTCAAACCTGTATGAATTTCTTTCTTCTGCTGAACACAAAGGAAGATATTTTGAAGAATGTCAGTAACCAAACAGTTAACTGGACCCATTGACTTCCATAGTAGGAATAAAAAAAAATATTAAGGAAATCAATGGGTCCAGTTAACTGTTTGGTATTGTATTAAATACAGAACTTGTGTGCTAAATGTGATAGACAGACGTGTCACAGTGTCTAAAAATGTGCAGCTGTAAGTTTGTGGTTGTGTGTTCAGAGCTGCATGTCCAGAAAGCCACAAAGAACAAACATGCAAGTTTAAACTGTAAAGAGCTATATACATATTGAGCATGTGTATTTTAATTATAATGTCTCTTTTGAATGTAATAATACTGCCTTATTTGGCCTTTGTTGGTATAGGTATAAAATATCTTACAATTAGACAATTAGCTTTTACAAACCCAGCAGCAATGTTTAAAAAGTAGAAAGTTAATGTTCGTCTTGAGAGGCACTTCTGCTTTGCCACATCAACTCTGCAATATTTTGTTTTTAAGACAAGACATCACTATATCTAACACAGACTCAGTCACTGTCACACAGAAAGCTGCAGATCTCGAATCTATGACAGCATGACCTGCTTTATATACTTGTATTGGTTCTTTGGTCAGCTTTCAGTAAGTAAAGCACATTTCAGAACAGGGGTCAGTATAATATTTCTGTTTTTGTACAGTTCATCCTTGCAGGTGCATTGTCTAATAATAATGAAAACCTTAATCTATTTAATCTATACACTTTTCTGTAAGTTTTCAGTCAATATAATTTTATATATTCAGTCAATATATTATTTTTATAATTTAAATATCTGTTAGTCAGATATTTTGCTATGTTTTTGTGCAGTGCAATTTACCATTTTGCACTAGTGTTCTATTTAAAAAAAAATAGTGTAAAGACAGGAGTCAATAGAATTCTTAATCTGGTCTGATGCAGGTTACCCAGATTTCCATAAAATGACAGGTGAATAAAGTAATGACTTTAATCTATACACCTTTCTGTCAGTATTCATATAATATTCCAAAATATGTTAAAATACAAGGATAGCAGCAGTCAGTCTAATTTTTGTCCTTTTTCGGTTATCTCTAGCTTAAGTACAAGTGCTCATCTGTATCATCATCATCCATGTTTATTAAAGACTTTGTTATTTCTGCGTCAGCATTAGGATCTGTCATAATTCCTGTCTTGTGTTCCCCTTGTCTAGTGTGAACTTGTCCTGTCCTGTGCCATGTTTTGTAGTCCTTTGTAGTTTTTCTTGTTTATTAGTCTTCCCAGGTGTTTCTGTTTAACCACGCCCCCTTGTTATCTTGTTTAGCTTGTTTGCCTGTGTATTTATGCCCTGTGTCTAGTTCAGTCTTTGTGAGTTCTTGATGTTGTATGTTCCCTAGTCCTGTTCCCTAGTCCTGTTCCCTAGCCCTGTTCCCTAGCCCTGTTCCCTAGCCCTGTTCCCTAGCCCTGTTCCCTAGCCCTGTTCCCTAGCCCTGTTCCCTAGCCCTGTTCCCTAGTCCTGTTCCCTAGTCCTGTTCCCTAGTCCGAGTCTGATTTTGTCAAGTTTCACGTGGATCCTGCTTCATCCTATGTTTCAACTGCATTGTTACAGGATCACTTCATTCATGCATGTGACAGATAGCAGTAAATATAATTTTGCTGTGTATTTGTACAGATTCTCCTGATGCTACAGCTGTTGCCAAATGTTTGGGACGAGACATAAATTGTTTCGCAAAGGTTTCTGCTTCAGTTTTTCTGGTGTCGATTTACATTGTTTCTAGATTATTGTGCAGAGTGAGTGATCAGATGCATTTAAAATAACTGCAAAAATCTTTATAGCCCTGTACACACAGTGAGGCCAGTATTGTGGACAAGAGGCCTGGGCTGTGTTTCCCAAAAAGCATTGTAAGCCTAAATTGATTGTAGAGACCATTGGTGGCTATTGTTCTACGATCAACTTAGCCTTACAATGCTTTTGGGAAATGCAGCCCTAGTGTCAAGAAGGGCAGCAAAGAAGCCACTTCTCTCCAAGAAAAACATCAAGGGCTGACTAAAATTCTGCAGAAGACTGGTGCAAAGTTATTTTCTCGGAGGAAGCCCCATTCAGACTGTTTGAGACATCTGGAAAAATTAATTGTCCAGAGAAGAGAAGGGTGATACAAAGCTGATGATCAATTTCAACACATTCTCATACCCAAGACGTCACTTTTTGTCACTTTCAACCATGCTTCAATATCTGACGCTCAAAGCACCCTTTAGCGTCCATATGTGACGCTTCGGTTATGGGTAGGTTTAGGCGTCATGTAACTGACGCTTTCGAAAGCGTCAATATCCGACGCACAAAGCACCCTTAGCGTCAATATGAGACGCTTCGGTTGGGTAGGTTTAGGTCTGTGGTAGGGTTATGCGTCTCATATGGACGCTAAAGGGTGCTTTGAGCGTCAGATATTGAAGCATGGTTGAAAGTGACGTCTTGGGTATGAGAACGGGCTGTCAATTTGGAAATACAACAGAAATGTTAATGTTATAAAAAGCTTGTCATAAAAGAGCTACTTCCACTTTTCAGATCTACCGCATTTAACTTTTTTTCACAGAGGAAACCTGTTAAGTGTTAAGATGCATTCACTGGTATGCATGTGTCTCAGAAAGCTGTAGCTCTCTAATCTATGACAGAATGATGAACCTGCTTTATATCCTTTTATTGGTCCTTTGGTCAGCTTTCAGTAAGTGGATCACAAATGTATTGCCTTTTAATGATAAGTGCATAATCTAATGACTTTAATCTTAAATCTATTTACTTTAATTGCTATTTTATTGCCAATGTGTGTACAGCTTGTAACGTACTTAAAAATAAAACTTAAACGAGACTTTCCCAGACTTCCTAGGTTGTCTATGAAAGCCTGTAAACTGATTTGTATTTAAAGGACTCAGGACGTTTTTACTGGGAAAATCAAATAGATGTGACGTTAATGCATTCTCCTCTTCCATTCTATGACACATGAAATTAATGCTTATACAATGTTCAGGATAGTGCAGAAAGAGTTATTCTGTACTGTAATGTCAATGTGTCATGCAAAGAAGAGGGATTAATTTAAACTATTGTCTCACATTGCTAGATCTATGGTCTACAGTCTCACATTTATAATCAAACTATCATAACAGTGTAATTTTAATGACCTCGTCTGTCGACATGATGCCGGTGAACTGCAGAGCTTTTGCAAACACATCCACATAGCTACGATCAAATGCTTTCTTAACTGCTGTAATTTTTGTTGCGTTTATTTTGTTATTGAGAGGAGAGCACGCAACACATACAGTATTTACATATTCATCTAAATGTCTCTCAGAGCAGCGTGGACGGCGTTGAGATGTTCGTTAACAGTATACCGCTGCAAAGTTATTTGCAACTTCTTTTTACTTCTATGCAAAGAAGTCACATTCAGTCTTTTGTACGTAACGAATGCACGAGTCGAGTGTGAGAACGAGCAATAAGTTGCAGCTGCAGTTCACTTAACGGCAACTGGTATAGATAATAACAAAGGTTTCTGAATTCTACATATAGCCCCTTTAAAACTGGGCCAAACCTTGAAATATAAGTTGCTCTATAAGTTTTTTTTTTTTAAATTTAACTAAAGCTGAAATCAAATTTAAAATAAGCTGCATACATACATTTATGCATTTGGCAGCCACTTTTATCCAAAGCAACTTACATTGCATTTCAAGGTACACATTTACATTCTTATCAGTTCTTGCTTTCCCTGGGAATCGAACCCATGACCTTGGTGTTGCAAGCGCCAACGCTCTACTGTTTGAGCTACAGGAAAGTGCCTAAACAGTGTCTAATAATGATGTCTGGACCGAGACATTTAGCTACAGTTGATGAGTACATATATTGAGTGAAAACATTATCATACCTTATCATAGATAAACACAGATCCACAAATGCACAGGGGAATGCAGAAATATGTGCAATAATTTAACACATGCACCGAATGAATGCACAGTTTTTTTTTTCTTACTATACAATCAACAAATATGCAAAAGTCATGAAGTAATTTAATGCACAAATAAATGCTGAGCCAGTTATATTGAGATGTCTGTCTTAAGTCTCATAAGAAAGAAAATCACAAGAGGTTTAGGAAAGTTTTAGCACCACAGATATGTTCCGATGGATTTCATTATGAAGCAGCATCTACACAGTAAACTATGACATTTTTCTTGATTTGAACCCTTGAGTGCTGCCTTTTACTGTGTCTGATTGTGACTGTGTCATTTTTCATATATTCAGACAGTACCAGCTCCTTCCTTATCTACAACGAAGACCACAACAAATGTGTGTATGCCGCGAATGCTACTGTAGTGCTGACTGAGCCATGCAATGCATCTTTCACAGCTCAGCGTTTCCAATGGATTTCCTCTTCACGAATCATCAGCCTCGCTTTTAGTCTCTGCTTGGGGGCCGAGAAGATCGAAGACTGGTCCAAAGTTATCCTTCTGCCCTGCAATGAATCTAACCCCAGACAAACCTGGGAATGTAAAAATGAGACCTTGTTTGGATTGAAGGGACATCCACTGCACTTGAACTATGGAAATGATAAGCAAAATGTGATGCTGTTTACTGGAAGAGGTGTTTGGAGTCGCTGGCTGATTTTTGGGACCGACGGAAATTTGTGTTCTTGTGGATATCAAGGTATGAACAAAACAACCATTTATAATGGCAGCTAAAATTTTAAATTCACATCCAATATGCCTGTTATGAATTGGCCTTTATAATGTTGTTAGCATTTGTTTAACTAGGTGAAATACTTCTGCTTAGGGTCAGCTTTTGTACGGTTCCATATGTGCTTGTATTGTAATACAGGCAACTGAGATTTGTAAAGATCATACTCACCCCCTTCATTCTACTTTTGAATTGCTTCCCTCTGGGCATAGACTCAAAATTCCTTTGGCCAGAAGAAACAGGAATAAAAAAATATTTGACCCAAATACAGTGATTATCTTAAACAATTTTCTAAAGTGATACAATAGAATGGCTGGCATTATAGCATGTGTGTTTTTTTTGGAATGATGGAAACAGTGTTTAATTGTATAATTTTGTTAATTATGTGTTTGTGCTGTTAATGTGTGATGTGTTTTTAAGCATTAATGTGAATGTATAGCTATGTCACCAGTGTCAAAGACAAATTTCCACTCTGTGACAAACAAAATGGACAATAAAGTTAAACTCAAACTAAACTAATAAATAGCGTTATGACACCAAAAAAATACATATTCCAGTTGATACAACATCTAAAACTACTAGCCTAACGGATATAAATTTCAAACATTATTAAAGACATAAACAGTTATAAAATAAGAATAAAATAATCAAACTACAAATATAGATGAATCCTTATTAAAGTTACAAAAGTTATTCAGACAAGGACAGTGAATGATTTTTTTTCTTTGACTTTTTCTTTTGTTTGATTAACATTAAGTAACAGACAGCAGCAGGAACATTAGGCTGCTGTCGCTTTCAGAATCAGAATGAGCTTTATTCGCCAAGTGTGCGCAAACACACAAGGAATTTGTTGTGGTTTTTCAGGAGCTCTAGGTACATACATACATACATACATACATACATATATGCATACATACATAGGAAGAACATTTAAACAAGTAAATGAAAGAAAATAATAATATTAATAAATATAGCCGAAAGCAGCAATTATCGGGGCCAAGCACAAAGAACATGTGTCATGCTAAATTCATGGCTGGGAACATCAGACCAACTGCAACAACAAGCAATTAAAGACATTTTAAGATGATTTTAGGCAAAATGACTGAAAAATCATAAATACAGTGACTGGTAATTTGACTTAATGGTTTATCATGTTTGACCATTAGGTGGCGCTGTGATCAATTGATGTGCTGTAATCAGAGTGAGGTGTGTTACGACTGCTAGGGGTCGGCCGTAACAGGAAAAGGAATGAGTCTCACTACCAGAGAGATACCAACAATAAATATGTTTATTTCCAAAAGGGCTTAGTGTCAGGGGCAGACAAGGCCAAAATAACAAACAAAAACAATATTTTGTTTATAGTCAACCCTATAGTCTATCGAGCTGGGGACTATTTTCAGGCGCTGCGTCATATCATTACGCCTGCTGGAGCCATGGAACGGCAGCAAAAAAGAAAACAAAATACAATTTAAACTTACACCTCCCTAAACCAAAAACAATGTGAAAAGAGATACAAAATAAAATGGCGTCAAACCCCCTACCACCCTTAATTTGACAAAAATATATACAAAAATATTTACAGGAGATAAATGTACAAGTCCGTAGCAAACAATGCAAAACAGAATCCAAAATCGTAGTCAAACAGGCGTGGGCAGGTTAACAAGGATAAACAGAGGTTCAGAGGCGAAAGCAGGGCTCAGGCAGCTCTTTCATTCACAGAGCGGACATCGACAGTTTAAAAGAAGGCATCATGCCAAATTTCATAACTTTTCCGCAAGCGGTTCCCACAAGCCATAGACTTCGAGAGCGGAACAATTACAATAGATGTCTACAATCTTCTGTGCTTGGCCCCTAATAATACTAAACTGGTATACAGTACATCTGGAACAGAAGACTTGTGTACAGATTTGGTCATTAGGTACTGTTTATAGTATATATACAGTGGCATAATAGTACAGGCTCATTTTTTAATGTCAGATTTGCTGTTAATAATTTTGGTTATTAAAGTAAGAGCTGAGTTTTTCATCTGAACATACATGTTGCCTGTGTTTGCTCATATTTTGCTACAGATCATCATGAGGAAGGAGTATCTTTATTCTACATCTGCTATTCCTCCTGCATTGCTGTTGGTCTCGTCATCATGACTGTGGCAGTGATCGTGACCACCATCAGGAGCAAAAAAGGTGTGCGTTTACCAGTTACTCACAGTCAGATCCAAACCAAATAAATAAAAATATTGAAAATGCATACACAAAGTGCTGAGAGCATATCTAAATGCTTTGTTATGCATTCAATTAATTTCATTATTTTCTTACAAGAAGCTCAAAGACTAACATGCAGTCATTGCTTTTCTGAGCTGAAGATGCAAGTCAGTGAACAGTTTCTCTTCTGATAACTATAATGGCATCACGCTTTAGGCCTAAAGTCAGAGAGCTGTGTTCCCTGCATACATTTCTATATTAAAATCTCACACCAGTTGTTTGTGTGAGGTGCATTTTGACATGCAATGCTATTGAAGACAAATCTGGCATTAAATGATATGAGGTTTGTTTTGGGGTGTCCTGACTGTGTTTCTGATGAGTTTGTGTTCAGGATTAGATTCTTCAGGTTTAGTAGTTTTCCAGCACACACAGACTAATAACCCAGTGAACTCTTTCTACACGTTTGTTAACACAGACTCCATCAACCCCACCACAACTGTTACAGACAACGACTACATGGATGCATAAATAATCACAAGACTTTCTGAAGAGAGAAGAGCAGACCTGAAGAGGAGAAACAAATTTCTACTGTAAAAATATAAATGAAAAATATATGAATTTAAGTAAGCTTTTGTATTTTTATTTTATTTCAAATACATATATATGGTTGAATTGCTTATGCTGTAAAATTCCTTATTTGTATGTTTAGATAAAAATGTCTGCTAAATGAATAAATATAAAAATAAATTCTACACTTAATGCTGTAGATTTAATTTCTACATCTACAGCAGCTGTATGTTATTACACATGATATTATTACATTAAGATCATCACAATTACTTAAATGTGAATTGTAGATGTTAATTACAATTAATCATACATGCACTAATACATACATACAAAAAACAAGGTGGCAATGTTTTTAGGAAATGGGAAAATGATATGCAAATAGTCTATATATACAGTCTGGTGAAAAAGAAAGTGCACATTCTTTGGATTCTATGGCTTTACGTATGAAGACATAATAAAAATCATCAGGGGCCGTATTCACAAAGTATTTTATCTTACCACTAGGAGTACTCCTAAATCGCACTAAAAGATTTTAGCTAGGAGTTTTCTCTTAAAAGTTATTCACAACGCCTTTCAGACCTACTCTTAGTAAAGAAAAATGACAACTCCTAAACTAAGAGTGAGTCTTCGTTGCTATGGATGACGTCATTACTCATGCACGAGCTTGACTGAAGTGACCACCTTGATTGGCTGATGATTGTAACGCGGGAATGATTCCAAACACCTCCCCTACGATGATGAGTGACAGGTGACAGGTCTGAGAATGCGTGCGCTACACAAGTAGTGCGAAGGACGGAAGATGATGAATAACTGAATAAATAGCCTAAATGAATAAAGAGTAAGGCAAAACAAATAGCCTAGTAGCCTAATGAAACATATGGATTGATGCAATATCTTTGCAACATTATTGAATTAATCTGTCACTATATGCCTCTGCCTACGTTTGCAAAGAGAAGAACATTTTAATTTGATTCACAATGAAACGTTACAATTAGTTTACATGCAATGAGTAGCCTAGTTTTGGTTGTTGTTGGTGGCGTTATTGCATCCCTAGTTATGCCTACAATGCAAAATTGTTCCCTCGCGATTGGAAGCTCCTGTAGCCGCCGCAAACGCATTTCAAAACACCGCAAAGTGAAATGCCACAAAAAGCGGTTTGTGAATAGGTCTTAGTGAGTTAGGAGTCCTCTCGACTTCTTTTAAGCTGTCCCAGACTTAGGTGCTACTTTTAGGGCTAAAATGCTTCGTGAATTACTCTTAGTCAAAAAAATTAGGAGTCCTAAAGTTAGGAGTGACACGCCCATTATTTTTAGGAGTTGCTCCTAAATTCGCCAGTTAGGAGCTACTTTTAGCCTTAAAATTCTTTGTGAATACGGCCCCTGATCTTTAGCAGGTCTTAAAATTAGGTAAATACAGCCTCAGATGAACAACAACGCATGACATGCTACATTGTGTCATCATTATTTATTTTAAAAAATAAAGCCAAAATGGAGAAGCCATGTTTGACAAACTAGTACACCCTTACTACTTCCATAGGAATTATGAGAGTAAGTAGCATTCAGGGGCTGCTAATCAAATCTCCTTAATTAATTGATCATCAGCAAGTGTGAACACCTCTATAAAAGCAGAAGATTTGGCAGTTTGCTGGTCTGGAGCATTCAGGTGTGTGTTAACACAATGCTGAGGAGGGAAGACATCATCAGCAATGATCTTAGAGAAGCAATTGTTGCTGCCATCAATCTGGTAAGGTTATAAGGCCATTTCCAAACAATTTGAAGTCCATCATTCTACAGTAAGGAAGATATAAATATTATTAAATATTCATATTTGTCATATTAACCATAATTATCATACATGTCCCAGTTAGATCCAGTAGGGGGCAGCTGTGTGTAGCTGTGGCTATATGTTTTCTGGATAATATCAGAATATTCTAAAGGAGAATGCCAAAATGTCAGTCTGTGAAAATAAGTTCAAAAGAAAGAAGTACAGTTAAAGAAATCCTTCAGAAATACAGAAAAATCTTGGGTATTTTTTATTTTTAGCCTGACCACATTATACAGCCCAAAGCACACCAATCCCAAACTATATCTGCATGTGTACATTAAAAAATATAGGCTGTAAGAAGATTTGTTGGTATAAAATCTGTGGTGTTGCAACGTTAATGCAATGCCATAGGAAAGAATGATAATGGCCACTTCCTGAGCTCAGCTTTTGTGCAATATGCTGTTTTACTTTATCAGAGTGTGATAATCTATTTTCTAACAATAAAAGTAACAGTCATTTATAAAGTTCAGGGACTAACTGTAAATATAGCAGTTAAAACTTTTAAAATATTTTTGTGACAAGAGAAAAACAAATCATTCATGTATATCTCTGTTCTTTCATGACAGTTTCCAACAATGACTGCATGGATTTCTAAATCATTTTGTTGATACCTGAAGAGGAAAAAACATACATGGGAAAAGAGGATCATCTGACAATTTATTTATTAGCAAGTACATGTCCATCAACAAACCGATTATTTTACTTTACTTGTACTTATTTATTCAGTGAGTATTTTTTTCTAATTTATTTCGGTGAACATGTGGAAACTGTATCAAAAACAGTGCATACATAAGCCGAGCATGAATTAAATTTATGAAACATAAACGTTGGTAAAACAAATCTTGCTCCATGCTTAAAGGGATACTTCACCTCTGGGAAGATGAATGTGTATTTAAAATAGGTCATTTAAGTAGAAGAAATGTGAAGAAATTTTTGAATTTGGAGCTTTCTAGACTGAGAAAAGCCAGAAAATGTATTTTTGGCTTATGTGGATGAAAGACAACAACTCCCAGAATGCACTTGCTTCGCTGCCTTAGGAGGCCACGCCTACCGGTAAGAGTGCGCAGTTGATAACAACAAAGCTAGCCTACGTGAGGAGTTTGCGAGGGATTTAGAGATCGTCCAAAATGTCCGGGATTCGGCTTTTGCGTTCTACAGTCGCCATTCATCATGTTTACTGTGGCGAGCAGGACGAGGCTGACGGCCGCGGGAGAACAGCGCGAGGCCGGTGGCGTCATTACTGAGACGCGCCGGGTCTCGCATCTCTCACGGAGGAGCGGGAATTTTTCTTAGCAATGTTAAAACGCACATCAACCGATCACTTGTTTAGCGTTCATGTAAACACTACATTCAAATTCACCAATCGGAATGAATTCAGTTAGATTGAAAGGTGTGCATGTAAACAATGAATGGCGACCGCAGAAAGCAAAAGCTGAATCCCGGACATTTTGAACGATCTCGCCCGCCGGACAAGTCCGGGAAAAGGAGGATGGTTACTTACTCAGCTTTCTCCTACTACTCAGCTTTCTCCTACTATTCAGCTTTCTCCACAGAACAAGAGCCTGCTAGCTTAGCTTCCAAAGAAAGACGGCTGACACTGTGTACATTCTGAGTGAGATCCCACCCTCTATGGGCGGGCTGAAAACATGCGGAACAACGCCATCTACTGGCTGTAGTCTTTAGCCTCTGTCCAGAAAATCCTCCGATGACGCAAAATGACGATTTTTGCGTCATCGGAGGATTTTTTCCAGACAAAAAATACATAAATCTCTTGTCTCAGGGGGATATGAGGGTGGAAAGCATGGTAATTCGAAAATACTACAGGTTTTCTACTAATACAAAGCTTAATGCTAAATCCTGAAGTAACCCTTTAATCTTTACTCAAAGTAGTGAGAACGACAGACAATCTGCATTAATATAATAGACACAGTTTTAGGTAGTGGTCCACATCACAACTGATTAGCAGAAGTATTTCAGTAAGACAGTAATAACATGAGTTAGAGCTTAGATCGGGCCCAACAAATCAAGCCCGACCCTACCCGAGCCCGAGCACGTTGTGTCCGAGCCCGGCCCGGCCCGACACATTCACTGTAATTATGAGCCCGAGCCCGATTTAAACCCGACCATTTTTAATATGTGGGCCGTTATAACCAGGGACGGCGTCAGAATATTTAACGCAGGTGCTGCTGTGTTTTTTTGCACATGTTTTTTTGCACATGTAAAGGAAAGGCATTTGTTTGTGCATAGTAAAACATATCTGTAACATTTATCAAGTTCATGTGCATTTATTAGGCTAATTATCTTATGAATAATGCGACAAGGAAGAAGCATGTAAACTGCATTGTTTGTTTATTCAGAAATAATTGAATGGATCGGAAAAGTAACAAAAGAGGACATTGAGGGCTGAGGCTGACTACTATCATAATTTCTGCCATGGCAAGACTGCTTCATGTGTCTGTTCATCGTCGAAGTCCCCGTTTTTTTGCTGTCATAGGCGAGCAGCGTGCCGCATTTAATGCACGAGACAAAGCCAACACATATTGTCACTCCGCACGACTAGTTTAAAATGTTTCCATACCTCCGATTTTCCTCCAAACTTGCTCAAAGTTAATTCTCCTGTTTTAATTTTTTTCTTTGCTTCTTCAAGCTCCATGCATGTTGCACTTAAGCAGCAGAATAGTAGCCTACAGCACGCACAGCAGGTGTGATGCGTCACGCGTGTGAGACTGCGAGTGAGAGTGGACGAGACGCTGCGCATGACACGTAACGTGCTTTATCAAGGGCCCGACCCGACCCGGCCCGGCCCGAGGACAGTGGCGGGAAATATCGGCCCGACCCGGCCCGCGGGTCGGGTCGGGTCGAGTCCGGGCTCGGGCTCGGGCAGAGAATCTAAGCTCTAACATGAGTTAGCCAGTTAGCAGGAGACCAACACAATATAAAACTCAAAACGAAGTATTTTGAACACCATCTTTCAAGAGCAAGCGGTTTGCGAATCCTGCATTGAACTCCGAGATTTGAGAAGCAGTCTTTCAGTAAAATAAAGGGAACACAGCAAAAGTTTAGGATAATACTGCTGTGGTATCGTGATAAAGATGATTTTTAACCACTGATTCTTCACATGCTCATCCTTGGGCAGTGTAAAAAAACTGGTCTTACCTTCACATTGTAGAGCACAGCGTCTTCTGGACATGATGCTGTCCAGCATCCACAGGAATCAGTTGCAGATTTGAGGGTGTTCAAGTTTTCCCTGGTTTCTGCGCACGCAATAAGTGGGAGGGCAATATGCTAATGTTTCGTCTTGACGTCACAACGAACGAAACGGGTTATGACTCATTTGAAAAACGATTAATTTCATTGACTCAGAGTTGACTCTTACTTTTGAAAGTGTATACAGTACACTTTCAGATTTAAAACTTTGTTTAAATTGTATTAAATTCAACTATTATTTGATATCCAGGCATTATGTTGTGCATAGGCATACGTTTTTTTTGACAGAACTTGTGTGCTATATGTGATACATGTGTGTAAAATGTTGTAGCAAAATGTTTATCCGTAAGTTTGTGGTTCTGTGTTCATTGCTGATGGTTCGGAGCTGGATGTCCAGAAAGCCACAAAGAAAAAACGTGCAAGTATCTATGTGAAGATATATATTAAGCATACATTATTCAAATATAAGGTCTCTTTTGAATGTTTTATTTATTTATTTCCACAATTTCACACATTGCATTTGTTGTTACATCAGAAGCAGTTGTTGGGGGTAGCATATTACAAAAGTGACAAGTTACAAAATATATTAAATGTAATATTAATACTGCCTTATTTGGCATTTGTTGGTAAACAGTAGGCTTAATTTCAGCCTGATTTTACAAACCAAGCAGCAATGTTTAGAAAGTAGGAACTACTCTACATCTACTCTGCCACATCTACTCAGCAATATTTTGATTTTAAGACAAGAAATCACTTTATCAGACTCAGTCACTGTCATGCATAGATCTCTAATCTATGACAGCATGATCTGCTTTATGTCCTTTTATTGGTCCTTTGGTCAGCTTTCAGTAAGTAAAGTGCATTTTTCTGGACAGGAGTCAGTAGAATTTTTGCTGCGTTTTTGTACAGATTCTGTACATACATGTGGCGTACTACAGCCGTGACCAAAAGTATTGGCAGTGACAAATTTTATGTTTGCTTCTTCAGGTGTTGTAGCAAAACGTGTGTTTGCATCTCTGCAATATGAGATAATGCAAGATCTGTGATATCCTCTTAAAGGGGTTAAAACCATAATTGTTTAATAATTTGTTTAATATTCTGTGTGCCTACAAGGAACATGGTGACCTAATAAGACTTGCTGGGGTAGGCTACACATGGTCTTAAATGGCATTCTTAAAGGGATAGTTCACTTTGAAATAAAATTTTGGTATGTTTTAGCTTACCTCAGGGGCATCCAAGATGTAGGTGTCTTTGTTTCCGCAGTAGTTTCAATTTTGATATTTTTAGGTCAAACCGTTCTTGTCTGTCAGTCATATAATGTTCTGTGTGCCTTACAATTCCCCATCGTAAGTACACACTGATGGCCTAAGACACGAAACGAGCGGTTTGCGTGAGAAAACGAACAGTATTTATATATATATATATAGTAGCTGTCTTACCTACAATCTCTGTTCTGTGTAAACAACGAGTGACGTACACGCGCGAGAGATCACTCCCGGCGCTTTCCAGCGCTTGCGCAGACTAAGCCAGAACGTACGCACACGTCACACACCAGGAAGCGCGCGCGCCCTCAGATCACTTGGACGTGGTTGTGTACAAGGTAAAAACAATATAAATACTGTTCGTTTTCTCACACAAACCATTGTTTCGTGTCTTAGGCCATTAGTGTGTACTTGTGATGGGGAATTGTTTAATTTGGGCTTCTCTCTGCATTTGCTCTTTCAGATAGTGACCATAGACCTGCATTATATGACTGACAGACAAGAAATGTTTGACCTAAAAATATCAAAATTGAAACTACTGCGGAAACAAAGACACCTACATCTTGGATGCCCCTGAGGTAAGCTAAAACATACCAAAATTGAATTTCAAAGTGAACTATCCCTTTAAATGTTTGCAAGTAGGCCTGCACGAGTGCACAATATATTGTTTTAGCATCGATATCGCATTGGCGCATCTGCGATAGACACATCACAGGATGTGCAATGTCAAGTAAGTACAGACTTTATGTGAGAGAGAAACAAGCTTGCAGCCATCTTTAGATGTCGAAGAGTAATTAGCTGGTGAAGTGGATTTACTTATTGTAGAGTTAACGAAAGTTACCATGACAATTGTAATGTTTGAAGCGGATGTCATAACATCATGATATAGGGATCATCAGTTGATCCGTACTGACCAGGCACCACGTTTCGAACTGCATGTGATTCTCGGATTGATTGCAAAGTTTAACCATCATAGAGCAAAAGTTAATAATTTCTGTCAGTTTAAACATTTAAATGATTTTAAACCATTCTAGCGCAAGAAGATGTGCAGAGAACTTAATTCTGAACCTGTCCGCTGTTTTCTGTGCACACACAGAACAGATAGCACGCGAACAACGAATTCCGTTCTCTTCCACGTCCATTCTTGCTTGAAAGGACACATGCATGCAAAATTATGTCAAAATGCCAGTTTCGGTGAGTATCCTCGTAAACCCAGTCGCTTATGGCTTACGTGAATGTAAAAAATTGAGAAAGAAAAGTGAGTGCTGTCTGTGTCATTAATGTTAATCAAACAACAAAATACAGGAAATCCCTTTTGTAGCTTTAACAAAGATTAATTATATTTCATTTATACAGTGAAGAATGCAGCAGTGTTATTTTACATTTGATTATTCAATTTTTGTTCCTGAATACTGTCAGTCTTGCCTGAAAAAGCACTGTTTATTTCATTTGTATCTTCTATTGTATTTATCTATGGTTGTAATTTGTTTATTATTTTCTACACAGATTTCACTCCCTTACAAAATCACCCCAATCATTCTACAATGATTAATTCTTTACAAATAGAGCTATTCAAGTCATCTAGTGAAGTTGTTTTTGATATTGCAATATATATGGCAGAAAAACGAAATATCGCAATGTCATCTATTTCCAATATCGTGCAGACTTAGTTGCAAGAGCAGCACAAAGAATTTCAATATATTTCCCAAGTCCTTCCTGTTACGTAAGCACAGCATATAAAATGTTTAGGTTCAGAAGACTCTATGCCTTTTTCTCTCCTTGCATTTTGCAGATATCTTAATCCTTTTGGGCCCTTCTTTCTCTATACTCTTCACAAACATCACCTGTTAGATACAGTACTATGGTTATTAGTACTTAGATTTATTTTTTGCTATTTTAATTTTCATATTTACTTGATTCATTAATTTGTCATTGTAATTTTACATTTTAAATTTTTAAATTTGATCTCTGATATCATTTGCTCATCTTCCTGCACCATCAAGAATGAACCTGTTTTATGTCCTTTTATTGGTCTTTTGGTCAGCTTTCAGTAAGTAGATCACATTTCCTTTGCCTCAGATTTTGTCTATCTACTGTAAGGATTTATAGTTTGAGATTTTTTACTTAAAATAACCATACAATGGCAGATGCATCCTTTAATGACTTTAATCTGACATTAAAATGACTTTAATCATTTCTGTCAGTGTTCATTTGAAAAATATTTTAAAGTGCAAGAATAGAAGTCACTATACATTTTTTTTTTATTATTTATAATGCCATCTAATACATGCGACCCTGATTACATTTCAATGACAGGTGCATCGTCTAATGACATAAAATAATGAATCTATTTTAACAATGTCTTTACTAACTTTTCTGGGATGGCAGAGATCTCGATTAGCAGCCTATGAAGGAGTGAGCCAGCTCTCAGATTTCATCAGAAATATCTTAATTTGTATTCCGAAGATGAACGAAAGTCTTACGGGGTTGGAACAACATGAGGATGAGTAATTACTGACAGAATTTTCATTTTTGGGTGAACTAACCCTTTAAAATCGCAAGAGGTTTAAGAAAGTATTTTGCACCACAGACATGTTCCAATTTCTTCCATTATGAAGCAGCATCTACTCAGGAAACCACTTGTGTTACATTTAAATAAGTAGCCTAGACATTTTTCTCAACTTGAACTCGTAATGGCATGTGCTGCCTATTACAGTGTCTCATATAATGTTTCATATATTCAGACAGTACCAGCTCCTTCCTTATCTACAACGAGGACCACAACAAATGTGTGTATGCCGCGAGTGCTACTGTAGTGCTGACTGCGCCATGCGACGCATCTTTCACAGCTCAGCGTTTCCAATGGATTTCCTCTTCACGAATCATCAGCCTCGCTTTTAATCTCTGCTTGGGGGCCAAGAAGATCGAAAACAAGTCCAAAGTTATCCTTCTGCCCTGCAATGAATCTAACCCCAGACAAACCTGGGAATGTAAAGATGAGACCTTGCTTGTGTTGAAGGGACATCCACTGCACTTGAACTATGAAGATTGTGATGAGCCACATATGATGCTGTTTAATGGAACAGGTGTTTGGAGTCGCTGGCTGATTTATGGGACCAACGAAGATTTGTGTTCTCGTGGATATCAAGGTATGACCAAAACAGCCATTAAGACCTTTATAATAATGGCTGCAAAATGTTAAATTAATTTCCAATATGCCTATTATGAATTTCCCTGTTTCATTTCTTATTGTTCTGCAGAGATGGCTAGTAATCCAAATGGGAAACCATGCTATTTCCCTTTTAAGTTTAATGGAGATGTGTACGCTGAGTGCACTGTGGATGGCAGGAGTGATGGTCTGCTGTGGTGTTCCACAGAAAATGATTACGAAAAGGAACAGTGGGGCCTCTGCCACCCAATAAGTAAGACAACACAACTATTCACTACAGAAACATCTCTATTTATTACTTAGTGTGCACCATAGGCACTTTCTATAGCAGTGGTTCTCAACCAACCTCAACCTCAAGATGACATACAATGATTTCAAATAAGATAAAACAAGCGTTCATAATATGTATTTTAATAAAGTTAGCTGAATCAAAGTGGTGGATATTTTGTGGTGCTGTTTTGAATAAATGCCTTAATTGTTTTGACAGTATTGAAATTAGTTTAGAGAAATGTGTTGCATTTGGGGAAAACTTTTTTCTACATAGCATGGAGTAAATAGGCATAATGACTTTAAATAAGTGACATAATTAAGGGCCAAGCACTAAAGGTGTGAAGCACCTATTGTTTCCATTAGTGTTATTTTCCTCCATCAGATCCTGTCTATGGTGTGGCAAACACTGCATGTGCGAGTTAAGTCATTAGAAAGTTTCTCTCTATGAAATTTACTTGCATTAAAAAAACACAATTGCGATTTCGGATGCAGCCTGTCTGTTGTTTTTTCACCAAACCAGATGCGCCATCAGATTAGAGATTAACTGTAGTGCAAATGCATGCCGAACCGTGGCTGGAAAACAGTCCAGGTTTGCTTTTTTACAGAGAACCGTTTATATATATCTTATATAATAGAATAACTCTATTCAGTACTCGCACTCTGTGAACACACACTCTGACACGTGTTTGAATGGACAAAACCACAGAAAATTAAAATGATGTCAAAATGGTCGTTTTGGCGAGTGCTTACGAGAATACAGAATGTTGACAGGCTAAAAATAATGGCTAAAATTGGAAGAAAGAAAAAAACTGTTTAAAATTCACATCAGAAGCCCCATCAGCTCTTTAGGATACACATATTATTTCTGAATCACCTGACTATCATTTCTGCAATTTCATTGGTTTAGATTGGGAAAACTGAATGTAGCAGTAGCAGTGATGATACTTGCCTTTAATCATATTACTTAGTAAAAAGATACCATTAAACACATATTTAAAATCAATAGTCTTTATGCTGTTTTTAACGTTAATTCATGTTGGTGTGTTTTATTTCAGATGCCCCAGTGCCCAACATCGCAGTGCATGGGCAGATGCAGGACAGAGAGCACGTGATAGTGATTTGTTCATTTGGCTGGAGGTTCACTAAGAGCTCTTTCCAGCTGTCAGTGGCGGGTGAACACAACTACACACTGAAGAACCCACTGTGTTATTCAAATGAAAAGTGTGTGTTTGAAGTGAACGTGAGTCCACCTGTTTCCTTCACCTGTGTGCATGAGATTAATTCTGCGGTGAACTGTCAGAGTGAGACTTACACAGATCATCATGAGGAAGGAGTATCTTTATTCTACATCTGCTATTCCTCCTGCATTGCTATTGTTCTCGTCATCATGACTGTGGCAGTGATCGTGACCACCATCAGGAGCAAATAAAGGTGGTGTGTTAACCAGTTACTCACAGTCAGATCAAAATCTATAAATGAAAATAATGAAAATGCATTCACAATGTGCTGAGAGCATCTCTAAATGCTTTGTTATACAATTAATTTCATTTCCTTATTTCCTTACAAGAAGCTCAAAGTCTAACATGTAGGCTTTGGTTTTCTGAGCTGAAGATGCAAGTTTCTCTTCCTCAGTCTTATTTCTGATGACAATAATGGTATTACATATGTCTACAGATCTCAATATAGTTCCCTGCATGCATTTCTATGTTAAAATCTCACACAGTTGGTGTGAGATTCATTTTGACTTCAAGAAAGATCCTAAGTTTAGAATAAAGCAATAAGCCTGTGAAACCGTGATTTACTGTGAATTTAGAACAGCTAAGGGGCGTTGTTAGGCACGCTTTTATAAAACGGTTACTCCATAAAAATATTAATTTTGATATATAATTTATTTAAAAAAAAAACACCAGCAACAAAAAATATAAAGTTATAACACATTTACTCCTCCGCCAAGCAATGTAGTTCCAAAGAGGTAGCCAAGCAACAAAGAATCACAAACGGCAGTTGTGCAGTAATACTAATGTAATGCGGTCACAGGTGGATGTTGAGTAATTTACAAGGGCTTCGAACGCGGCTCAACCTCAACCACTCAGAATCTACCCCCCTCGTTGAAGTCAGTACCTGATTGCCTAATCCTAACCCCACCCCTAATCCTAACCCCTCCCCAACAACTAATCTTACCAGTGCTAGGGGGATAATAATTTGGCGGGGGTCGAAATTCGGCACAACACCGGAACTATCCATTTTAAAATCCTATATTATCTGTTTGGTAACCATGGAAATTTCAATTTGGACCTCATTTAGGACAAAAGCTATAACAAAATTACATTTCTTTAGAGCATAATCTTATCTTAACTACAGATAGGAAAATGGTATTACAGAAACATCCAAACTCCACAAAAAATCCTAAAAACTGTCTTAACAGTAGGACAACCCTAATGGTGTCCTAACGTCAAAATTATAAAAATCACATAATAATAGCCCTGTCTGAGAATAACGTCATATTTTTTAATGATACAAGATGAAGAACAACGATGATGGTGGAAAGACTTTGTGAATTATCCAGTAGCTGTGGCTTAATACTGCCATAGGAGACTCATTTGAATCCTCTCCTATGCTTCACTATATAGTTCTAGATAATATCAGAATATTCTAAAGAAGAATATTAAGATGTGAATCTGGAAGTACAGAAAAAAATAAACCTTGCAGAAATAGTTTCTAGTGTGAAGACATCATACCACAACAGTTACACCAAGCCCAAACCATAGGCTATGTGTAAAGAACAAATGTCACGTGTTGAAGTGTTGCAACGTTAATCAATGCAGTGCCACGGATAACTCCTTTTTTGAAAATAAAGTGAAGTAAAAACCCAAACCCAGCTACTGCACAACATCCTTTGAAGCACAATAAAGTTCTTTATTTTGCTGTTTAGCTGCTCAGCCTTACGTAAAACATGACAATTTTGTAAATACATTATATAGAATAGCCTAAGTAAATAAATAATGTATACTTTCATTTGAATGAATTTCCAATGTTTCTTTGATCCAGAGAAATGTGCTATTTTGTATAAACCCTATTATGGTTTAACAGCAAATTCTGCCTGTGAGTAATAAATCATTTGATTCTTATTGATATTTAGATCTGTCACACACCTCAACGGCACTACACTTCCCATCATTCCCAATGATTCCCACCTGCACTCAATCAGCCATCACCTGATCACATGCACCCCGTCATCATCACTGTGTATTTAAGTTCCTCCTTGTGTTCACTTCTTTGTCTGGTATTGTTTGTGTTTAGCACACTGTCTCGCATTGTTGGCTCTTTTGTTAGTACTTGTTTAATAAACCTTGGATTTATCTTCGTCTTCTGTGGATATCAGTGTTACAAGATCAGAGTGAGATACAATTAGGGATGGGCAAATGAAGCCTCATGAAGCACTGAATCTTTTCCCAAAACATTCAGGGGAAAGCCTCAAAGCATCAAGAGTGTCGAAAACAGTGCCATCTTCTCAGGCAGGTAAAATTTATAGCAGCCATGTTTATGAGTAGCTGAGTGCGCAGCGCTGTTGTTTTATGTACAAATAAAAGTCTGACCACACTAAATGTTTAGTTTTCTGATAATATAATTCACATATTAAAGTGTGGCAATAAATTAAATGTAACAATTATATATGTTTGTATAAGAAACCAAGACTATACATTTAAATTCATATTATGCTACATTATGATGACTGTTACATAAAGACTTAACATCATTTAAAATATATTTTAGAATCTACTTTCCTCATTTGCAGATCATTTAAATAAAATTGTCTGTGAAATTAATTCATGTTTATCTGCTGTTTTCTTACAACTGTAGCTTCTGACTAGATCCAGTAGGGGGCAAAAGTGGTTTACTGTGGTTTCCTAATGCTGAGTGGTGTAATTGCCTTGAAGGGATAGTTCACCCACAAATGAAAATTCTGACATTAGTTACTCAGCTTCTGTTAATGTCCGCTGATCAAAGGTTAAATGTGAATAAAAGCCTAAATTAAATAATATAGGCCTAGGCCTGGTTTCACAGACAAGGCTTAGGCTAGATTAAGCCAGGATTAGGCCTTAGTTTAATTAAGACATTTAAATAGCTTTTATAAAACGTGCCTTAGAAAAAAAACATTACTGATGTGCATCTTTAGACAAAACAATGGCACTGAGATATTTTAAGATATGTCAGAGCAAGTTTATTTCAGTAAAGACAGTCAATGTGTCAGTTGCATAGACTGTCACTGGAGGGACAGATTTCATCAAAAAGCTCTTCATTTGTGTTCCGAAGATGAACGAAAGTCTTACAGGTTTGGAACAACATAAGGGTGAGTGTAATTAATGACAGAATTAAAAAAATAATAATTTTAAAAGCATTAGATCCCACCCTCCCTTCAGAGCATCTCCAAAGCCACGCCTCCTTCAAAACACATGAACAGAGCAGAGTCTGCAAAGCGTCACGAGAGATGGCGTTAAATTAACTCATGTCTCAAAGCACATAACATTACAATAATAATGAACGTAAACAACTTAAAGAGCTTGGACTTGTACCACCTGTTTCACCAATTGTGCTCACCTAATCCTTGTGTGCTCTGGTTGCTTTATATTGTGCCTCTTTCTGTCATGTCTTGGTTTCGTTTTGTGTGCTTTGTGGTGTATTCTTGTTTGCTTGCCTGTGTGTGTGTGTGTGTGTGTGTGTGTGTGTGTGTGTGTGTGTGTGTGTGTGTGTGTGTGTGTGTGTGTGTGTGTGTGTGTGTGTGTGTGTGTGTGTGTGTGTGTGTGTGTGTGTGTGTGTGTGTGTGTGTGTGTGTATGTGTGTGTATGTGTCTGTGTGTGGGTAAAAATAGTTCTTGTTCTAGAAATTGAGCTTGATCATTTCTAGCTGTAGTGTAAGCTATCCTTTGGCTTTTTTCCTTCAAGTCTTGTTCTAGTCATGTAGATTTGAAAATCATGCTTTTCCCCATTATTGTTGAACCACAGAAGCAACACCAGTTACTTTTACCAAGAGATTTCTTATTTTTATACATGTGTCAGCATAGGAGAGAAACAGGCATAGAAGAATAAAGCTACATGAGAGGTGGTCTTCATTCCAGATTTCTCTGTTCCCCATTTCTTTATTCTCTCACCCCATCATGCCAGCTGTACATGGTTTCTCTGTGTTTCTCCTCCCTCACGCCTCAGTTTCTCCTTCCTCTCACCCCGTCATGCCTTTATGTTTCTCTGAGTCAGTACAGTAAGGATTGAGCTTATATACACCACTCTGGGACTTACAACTTCCTTGTAAGGTAGCAAAACATGTTGCTTATGTTTAAAATGGAATGCATACCTCATGCTTACACATGGTACAATCCTCGGTGTAAACATTTGTGGTATATTTGCATCAGTTGAAACATTCTTTTCCTTGTAAAGAACATGCCAACTGTCCACATTTGAAGTATCATCATCAGTGGAATATCTCTGCTCAGTGAACATGTTGCATTGCACACATACACAATATATAGCTCATCCCAGATCTCTGCTCAGCACACATACAACGTACTCTGACTTCACAAAATACATTATGAAATTATGAAAATGAATAAAGAAAACTAATACAAAAAAATAGCATTAAACAAAATTTTGTCTTCAAGTTAGTTTTTGTCTTTTTGTTTTTTCTCTTTTGGTTTTATTTCTATTCTAGATTATCATTTCCAGTATCTAATTTAGTTCCCTGTAAGTTTGTTCTTTTGTTTGATTTTTTGACTAAGTTCCAGTAATTTTATTCCTTTCTTTTCTTTTGCTTCTCTAGTCATTGTTCAGTTTCAGTTTTTATTTTTAATTTGCCCATTTAATTACTCTCTTGTGCCTTGCCTTGTCTTGTTCATTGTTGGTATTGTTTTCGTTCCTACCCGGCCTTTGTGTCCAGAGATTTCCTGGCCACTGACCCTCACTGTCTGGCAGATAGACTGTGGGAGCAACCTGATACTCAAGTGTCAAGCCTCTGGTTCTGGGAGCATCTGCCTGGCAGCAAGACTGGTGTTACATTGAAGAGATCATCAAGCCTCGGTTTCCTTGTGTTCCTGCTTGTCTTCCTCACCATCATCCCGCCTGGTGCTGCCTCTTCCTCTGCAGTCCTCAAGCTCGTTGTCACCCCAGGACTGGTCTCAGTGGTCATCCTCCCTGCCTGTCATCGTATCGTCTGCCCTGCCGTACTGTTAGAACTGTTTCACGCCTCACTCTCCTTGTTGTGTCCTGTCTACAGTCTTGTCAATAAAACATCACTGCTCATTCTGCGTCTGGGTCCTCTCTCTTGCAGAACCTGACATAATTATGACATGGCGTGAAGCCGTGAACGCAGCATAAGCTTGTTGTTCTTGCTTGCTGTTTGCTAGCAGCGCTCTGTGACTGTCTGTCGTGTCTACAACTCTGCATAGCCACATCATGGAACATGCTGACGACATGAAGTCTGTGCAAATGGACAGAATGCAACAATTGGAGGTTGTTTGGTCCTGAGACTTCCACAGAAAATATATGTATATTTTTATAAAATCGCAAATGCTGCGATTATTTTTTATGCGCAGTTTGTCATTGATGTACGGCTCTGTAAACGATGCTCCATCTGAAAGCACTGAGTTTGAGTCATTTATAACGTGCATTTGAAAAAACAACATGCGTCAAACATCTTTCCAAAATATGAGAAGCATTTATGAACCTCGTCCAACAACAGACATTTAATAACATGCATTTACTCCAAACTCACTTCATAACGACAGCTGAGCTCCTCCTTCTGTGAGATGATGTGCCTTCTTACACAGAATAAGGCAGTTTTGTATTTATAAGTCATGTTTAATCAAAGTGTTTCAATCTTCTGTTTATTCAGCTACAGCGATAGGGATTTCCTGGAATGATGGCATTATTGTACTTCTGCGGCGCGGGGCATATTTATCGTGTTTGCATGAGAGCGCCCTCTGGCGTTCAAATGGGGCAGTATTTACTATCAATCAGCCGCACTCCACCGACAAGCTGCGCATAATAGACAATCGCAAATCGCATGCGGTTTTGTTGCGATTAATCGTTCAGCCCTAATACATTTTATATTTTTATTTATTTAGACCACTTCTATTATTAATTGCTATCAGGATATGAAGAGAGTTTCATGGCATTACAAAAAGTGTTTATAAAAACATACCTTTTTGCCTACCCTACCTTTAAGCAATCCTAAATAACATGCAACATGAAATGTTTCTTGCTGATCTTGCCATTTAATCTTTCTTCTGCACATACACAAACATGTTTCACATTCAAAAGCAGAGAGTAGAAAAGATAATTTGTTACATTATAAAAGTTAAATAGACTTCTTTCCCAGATGAAAAACTTATTCTTAGAATAATTTATTTTTTTAACAATGCTTAAACAATTTCTTAATAATCCAGTAATGTCTTTTTTTATTTATTATTGTATTATGTCTAGACTTTATTTAAAAAGCACATTGATTTAGATTTTTCTTTCCGACAAAGGTGTGAAGGCCTCAAACTAAAGTTGAGAAATGCAGACTTGATGGTTTCATATTTATACACTTTAGATTAGGGTCCAATTCTCAATATTAACTAACTATTAACTACGACTTTTGCCTCAATAAGCTCCTAATTACTGCTTATTAATATTAGTAAGGTAGTTGGTAAGTTTAGGTATTGAATAGAATTAAGGGTCATGCAGAATAAGGCATTAATATGTGCTTTATAAGTACTAATAAACAGCCAATATCCTAATGTGGATGGTAATACGCAACTAGTTAATAGTGAGAAGTGGACCATAGAGTGTCACCAGATATACATGTGGTATATTAAGGGGAAAAATAATCATCTGACAATAGGCCTGTCGCGATAGTCAATAAATCAATTAATCGCACGATAAAAAAAATGAGCTCGTATATTTTCCGGCCGCGATAATTCCATTTGCATGCTTGTTTGTTTTCCTTGTCTCTCTCTCTCTCTCTACCAAAGAGACTGGATGACCACTCTCGGTTCCTTAGCGTATAAGGAGGAGTGAACCCTCTTGTCAGTTGCATGGTCTTTGTGTGGGGAGGCGGCGCCGCGGCGCTTGTCAGTCACATGGTCTTTGTATGGGAAAGCGGGACTGCTTGCGTCGACTGCCGGGAGAGAGAGAAGACGCTAGTTGTGAGTTGGAGGGAAAAAAAAGAAAAAGATGGAATTGGTTTCAAAGCCAAACGCGACAGTGAGCCCAATCTCATGAAAATGCTTATCTATACCTCTAATGTTATTTCTCGTGCCATTTATATGCCAAAAATAGTTTTTGCGTGCATATGATACGCACTTTATGGCGTGTAATACGCATGCACTCCTCACCCCTAACCCTAACCAAGTATTTTCAGTGCGTAGCATATACTGTACACGCAATAAAGTGCGTCTCCGTCTTCCCGACAGTACACAATCACTCGGGCGTTAGTCGACAAAGTAACAGGAGGACAGTGCAAAATGGTGTGATATGGCCTGTTGAGGCTTTTTTTATTTGTTTACAAAAGTCCTAACTGGCAGTTTTGCCTGTTATGGAATGTATCACTATTTATGTCTGAGCCTAATGTTTAATATTTTTTGAAGTGCAATTTTGTTTACATTCATTTTATTTATTGTTTTTGGTATTTATTAAAGTGAATTTTTTTGTTAACAGATACTGAGAGTCCATTGCTTTTATTGTTTTTGGTTGTTTTGTTCATTTTTTGTGGATATTTAAAATGTTTTCCGTTTTCGATGTTTAATATTCTTTAGAAATAAAAGTTTATAGATCTTTGAAAAGGTGTACCTGCATTATTATGCCATTATCATTATATTAGATGAAAATGGTCTCAGAACGACAATATTATCGTTTATCGCAATAATTTCTTGGACAATTTATCGTCCAGCAAAATTTGTTATCGTGACAGGCCTATCTGACAATTTATTAGGGGTCTAAGCAGCGAAGATGCTGGAACCCTATTGTGTTTGAACTGATTGGCTTCTTCTGAATTCTTCTTCATTTTTCTACCCTAAAAGTCTATGCGTGTCAGAGGCCTTTGTGACACCTGTGTGTTGCTCCAACCTGTTTCATCAAACCCTAACTATCAGTGAAGATTCAAGATAGACTTTGCTGTAGAAAACACATCATAAGATACATTTCAATTGGATCACTATCATTCACATGGGCCACTGGTGCTTGGACCCCGATGATTGACACTTGCAGCTATATTTATATTGTATATAGGCCTACCTTATATATACAAATATTACTTTTACATGCATTTGATGTAACATAGACTTTTGCACCTAAAATATATTCAGTGGATCACTAAAGTACACACATGGCCTTGCTGATGTCCAAACAGAATAAGCTTTACTTTCAATTTAAATACTTTTAATCCTGTGTAATTTCAAAGTTAAGTGATCTTAAAATTACAGACTTATAAGAAGTTCTAGTTTACATTTATTACAGTTTTTTGACAATTGTGTGTGGTATGTGTGATACCAGGGCAAATGTCACTGTCTAAAAACTGTGATCTTGTGGTTGTGTGTAGGGAGCTGCATGTCCAGATCACCACAAAGAACAAATGTGCACGCAAGCATCTAAAAACTGTTAAAAATGAAGAGCTATATCCAGATATTGTGTATACATATTTCAGTGATAAAATATGATATTGTTTGCTGCCTTAACATATCTTGAAATTAGCCTGATTTTGGAAACCCAGCAGCAATGGAAAGAGAAAATTAATGTTTGTCTGGAGAGGCACTTCTGCTTTGCCTCATCTACACTGCCTTTCTCTTGTTAAGACAGAGGAAGTCAGTGTCAGACTCAGTTACTGTCACACATGCGTCTCAGAAAGCTGTAGATCTCTAATCTATGACAGCATGAAACTGCTTTATATCCTTTTATTGGTCCTTTGGTCTGCTTTCAGTAAGTGCATCACATTTCTTTGCTTCAGATTTTGTCTCTATATTCTTCTGTATTCAGTTAATATAATCTGCATAATGTTTTATATATTTAGTATATCTGTATCTGATAGTTAGTATATGATATATTTGGAATCTGCTACAACTGAGCAATGGTTTCTACAAAAATCATCTGAGCTGATCAATAAGGAAAAAGTACTTCATGTCTCTTTTTTATATTTAGGATCATCTTCCGAGCCCAGTTGGTGCAATACACCATGTTATTGGGCCACTAGTAGTATATGTGCAAATTTACCATCTTGTATTATTATTATTTCAACTTTAATACTGACACTATATGAGTCAGCATAGAAGTCAATTTAATTTATGCTGCGTTTTTGTTTTGTACTCACAGAACAGCTCAACATCCATGGACAGGAGCATTATCTAATAACCTTAATCTATTTAATATACACACTTTTCTGTCATTATTCTTTATTCTGTATTCAGTTAGTACAATTTTATATAATCTGCATATTTGTATATTCAGTCAATATATAATTTTTATACATTTTAAAATAATATCTGTCAGTCAGTCATTTTTTTTTTACTGTTTTTATTTTCAGTGACATCCGACGCATGGCGCATTAGAGATTACCCATCAACACCAGGTGCCTCATATAATGACTATATTTTCTGATCATAAAATCATCTGTGCTGATCAGTAATGTAAAAGATTTGGTCTCTTTTTATATTTAGGAGCATCTTCAGAGCCCTGTGGGTACTGGTACAATAAACCATGTTATTGGGCCACTAGTAAGTGTGCAGATAATAATATTCATATATTATCATATATTTTACATTCAGCTGTTCAAAACGTTTTCTCTTTGTTTCATTGCAGCTCAACCCAGTGACACGAGCACAACGCATTACCAGACACAGAGTAAGTCCGCAGATTTGCACTGATGCATAATTTTGGGTATCAAAGTAAGATAACTTTTATTTACTGAATATATTTTTAAAATGTATTTTTAAAAATGAATGAACATTACTAAAGCACCGTATTGGTACATCACAGGTATGTCTCATTTCCTTCTTATTAGTTATATTTAGTTTCTAAATTTTCCTAATGGTTTAAATGGTCATAAATTCAGCTCTTCAAACTGTAAAAATAAATCACATGCGTGCCGAACCGAATCTAGTGCGATCCGTTCCACCCCTAGTGCGTTCTCGTTGAATATCATTGCAGAATCGTAGAAATGCAGGATTAAGATCGCGTGGGGGGTTGAATCGAGATCACAATCTTTTAACGATTAATCGTGCAGCTCTACATACCAGTCATTGTACCATGTAAACATTGTGTTGTCACTGCACTTAATAAAATTCTGTTTAGTTACCAATTGTTTTGACAATCACAATACACTTATTGTGATGCAAGTTTTTTTTTTTTTTTCACATCCCCCCAAATCCCAGTCCCCCCATTTTATGTTACGTAACGTTATGTTATGTTACATTTTCACTGTTTACAAAGGCAGGGCCTGCCATCTTGTCTTTTTGGCTTGTTGTTTCTGACTGCACTTTAACCCCAAGGGGGAAATCCAGACCAAATCACAGAAGGGAAAATCAAAACAAAATAAAAAGTTAAAACTTGTTTTGAACAATTTCTTTGTCATCTGCAGACTGATTTTAAATGGGGGGGGGGGGGGGGGGGATCGATTTAAATCGTAAATAAAAAAATTGAGAAAAAATCTGGGATTTTTTTTAGGCCATATCGCCCAGCCCTACCATCTACTAACATGTGATATCCCTCTATGGCATGACTTTTTGTTTTTTGGGAAAAAAAAATCTTTCACCCCATTTTTTGGGAGCTTGGGGGTCCTTGATAACATATCCATCATAAAATGTGCCCCCCCCTCCACCCCTGATCCAGATATGGGTTTGTTGCCTACGTAGGGTGCTTTCACACTTGCATTTTTGGTGCACACCTGTTCGATTGACATCAGAGTTTGGTTTGATTGGATGAAAACTTCTCACCCTTTCTGAACCATACCCCAGTCTGAATAAAAAGTGTGGTCTGGTGTTCATGTGAATTGTGGAAGTGGCGTATGATTTAATAAAACTTTGTGTTTGTGTCAGTGTTCTCACTCCCTTTTCTGGCAAACGTGACTGACGCACTGCATACTTGGGGGTGGGGGTGGGGGGATACTCTTAAGCAATTAAAATGTCTTTTCCGTTGCTTTTTTAAAAAGTTTTTTACAGTTAAAATTACAGGAAAAAAATACAATCACAACTAACACCCCCCCATATGTATGTGTATGTGTAGTGTTTGGTGTAAATGTTCATATGAATATGAACATTTATACAAAGTGTTATGGGGGGTGTTAGTTGTAATTAGTAGTAATAGTTGTTTTTGTTGATTATTTGATGTTTGTGATAGGTTGAAACCATTTGTGATTGATGTTTGTCAAAATAAACCTTCTAATGCACATATTGCTTGTTTTCCCTATTCCACTTATGTAGAAAAACTTTGAGTTTTAGTACCCTCATAGCACAGTGTTGCCCTGAGGCAACGAACAAAAAAACACAGTTTTAGAATATAAATAAAAACAAAATAAATCTTTAAACAATCAAACATACTTCTTTACATACTGATGCACATGCATATATTTTTTAATAAAACAATATTTTAACTTAAACATGTTAAAAAGTGATATTTATCTTACTAATTGGTGACACTCTGTAGCATGTGGTTTTGCTTCATTAAAGCACAGCTCCACCCCACCCCCCACCCCCACCCCCAAAAAGGTCACACCCACTTCAGCCCCTCATTTCATTGAACAGACATGTCAGGTGATATTATATATTAAAAAAATAAATATAAAAAAATTAAAGGGGCGGTGTGAGGTCAAAAAATGTGGTTTGTTGCCTGAGGGCAACACCATGCCATAGAGGGTTAAGATATCTGCTTTAAACATTACAATCCTCATGATAACTTTTTGTAACTTTACAATAAGTAAATCCACTTCACCAGCTAATTACTCCTAGACAGCGATGCCATAGAGATATACAGAGCGACCACAAAAACAGAAGTTCAAAGACAATATTCGAACACGCATGTTTCTCTGGCGCATAAGGTCTATAGGGCGTCTATGTATTTATTATGTCTATGGGCTTGATGACATCATGCCACCGAAAGTCAAACAGCCACGAAACTCCTCCACGAAACTGTGTAAAAATGAAGAGCTATATCCAGATATTGTGTATACATATTTCAATGATAAAATATGATACTGTTTGCTGCCTTAACATATCTTGAAATTAGCCTGATTTTGGAAACCCAGCAGCAATGGAAATAGAAAATGAATGTTTGTCTGGAGAGGCACTTCTGCTTTGCCTCATCTACGCTGCCTTTCTCTTGTTAAGACAGAGGAAGTCAGTGTCAGACTCAGTTACTGTCACACATGAGCTCAGAAAGCTGTAGATCTCTAATCTATGACAGCATGAACCTGCTTTATATCCTTTTATTGTGTCCTTTGGTCTGCTTTCATGATGACATCATGCCACCGAAAGTCAAACAGCCACGAAACTCCTCCCCTCATTTATCTGATTGGGCGTTCGGAATGATTCCTGGGTAGGTAACTCGTATGGAGGGTGCGAAAGTGCGGGCTTCACCGAAGTCCGCATCGAGGGCACAAAGGCGACACTCGCAAGTACACTTCTGAGCGCTGAAATGCCGAATGGGACACTCTACTAGGGGTGTAAGAAAAAAAATCGATACACTTGAGTATCGCGATATTTTATTTTGCAATACTGTATCGATTTTCAAAAACGCAATATCGATTTTTTTTTTTTTTTACGTCCAAAAATATTCATGGTAAGACCGTAAGACAGTGGTTCACGTTTATGTTGTTTAAATCCCTACCACTAGATAGCTATGCTGAGACGCACCACTAGTGTCCTCGCCAGGTTCGCCTATAACGGTGCGTGTCCACTGGACATTTTAGGATTGACAGCGGACCGGAGAAAGCGTTGAGAGCGACCGAGAGCGTCAAAAAGTTGGGCAGTTCCTTTATACAAATATCAAGAGAAAAACGCAGTCGGCAGCCAATTGCTGTGAGGTTCGGGATGTGACGTCTGTCTTGAGAGTTTAAACATATGCAAATTGTGCCGGAGTTTATGCTGGATTTAGTGCGTAAATCATTTTGTTTACAAATTAGACGTTGTGCAGTTGTTATATATATATGTTAAATATTTCATTTTGGATGTGCTTATTGTGATTATATTGGCTGGTTTTATAAAAGTTTATAGGATATCTTTGCTTGGTGCATTTGGAAACAAAGCTTGTCTATTTCTAAATGTAATCGCGTGCATCGTTCACACCAAACGCGAATAGAGCATCTGGCGCGAGTGATTTCAATGTTAAGTCAATGCAAAGACGCGTTTACGCGCGTCTGGAGGTACTGCGGCACGAGGCGTTTAGCGCGGCGCGGCGCGGTTCGCCTCATTCGCGCGTCCAGTTCTTTTAAAATCTTTTATCACATAAAACTTGATTTCAATATATGACACATTCATTTTGTTCACTTTCATCCACTTTCATTCATTTTCGTCCAGTTCACGTTGTTGTTTTGTATTGTGACAGGGGCTATGTACCTATTTTCTTTTATTATGGCCTACGTGAGCATATAAAAATTTGCTCACTAAGAACCTGTGAACCACAATCCCAAACTGGCAGTTTGATTTTCTGTGTACTGAATTGTTTACCTAAAGTAAACTTCTTTGACTTTTATGCACATCATGTCTTTTTTAAAATATTTTTAATATATTTTACTTTAAAAAAATCCCAATATATCGCCTTATGCACAGTATCGAAATATATTGCAATATATTGAATCGTGACCCATGTATCCTGATACGTATCGTATCGGCAGATTCTTGCCAATACACAGCCCGACACTCTACAGACTCGTACACTTGGCAAGCACGCGCAATTTAAGGCCACGAGTCCACATGCAGTGTGCCATTTGGGATCCAGCCAATCACCTCGTGTTTGTCTCTTTGGCCCGGTCTCAAATGGCACACTCCATATGCACTTTTGGTTTTGTGGACTTACCATGACTGCCACACGCGTGTGTCCGTTAAGTCCATGAGACTGTAGAATGTCACAATTTTCATTTTAGGCCTCAGAAACGTGCTTGCGAGCGCCCCCTCTGCGGTCGGTATGCGCCCTCGATGCGCACTTTTGCCGAGCACTGATGCAGCAGACTTCTTCCCGACAGTCAAAGCGCCGTTACATCACGAAAATGCAGACTAGTAGGAAGACCGCGAGTGCTTAGGGTGCCATTTGGGACAGGGCCTTTGTTGGAATCAACTGAGCAATGGTTTCTACAAAAATCATCTGAGCTGATCAATAAGGAAAAAGTACTTCATGTCTCTTTTTTATATTTAGGATCATCTTCCGAGCCCAGTTGGTACAATACACCATGTTATTGGGACACTAGTAGTAAATGTGCAAATTTGCCATCTTGTATTAATTATTATTTCAACTTTAATATTGACACTATATGAGTCAGCATAGAAGTCAATTTAATTTTTGCTGCGTTTTTGTTTTGTACTCACAGAACAGCTCAACATCCATGGACAGGAGCATTATCTAATAACCTTAATCTATTTAATATACACACTTTTCTGTCATTATTCTTTATTCTGTATTCAGTTAGTACAATTTTATATAATCTGCATATTATCTCATATATTCAGTCAATATATAATTTTTATACATTTTAAAATAATATCTGTCAGTCAATAATTCTTTTTTTTACTGTTTTTTTTTCAGTATTTTCTGATCATAAAATCATCTGTGCTGATCAATAATGTAATAGATTTTGTCTCTTTTTATATTTAGGAGCATCTTCAGAGCCTTGTGGGTACTGGAACAATAAACCATGTTATTGGGCCACTAGTAAGTGTGCAGATAATAATATTCATATATTATCATATATTTTACATTCAGCTGTTCAAAACGTTTCTCTGTTTCATTGCAGCTCATCCCAGCGACACGAGCACAACGCATTACCAGACACAGAGTAAGTCCGCAGCTTTGTACTCTTGCACTGATGCATAATTTTGGGTATTAAAGTAAGATGACTTTTATTTACTGTATATATTTTTTTTATGTGAAATGAATGAACATTACTAAAGCACCGTATTGGTACATCACAGGTATGTCTCATTTAGTTATATTTAGTTTCTAAATTTTCCTAATGTTTCAATGGTCGTAAATTCTGCTCTTCAAACTGTAAAAATAAAAATAAATAAAACTGTGTGTCTCTCTTTATCTTAATGAAGCTCAAAACCCCTACAAGAGGAGACTGTATTACCAGACACCAAGTAACTCAGCGGGTGATGTATTGATGCATAATTTTTGCTATTAAAGAAAGAACTGTATTTTCTATTGTTCTAGAATAAACTACAAGCATTATAAGAATACATTTTACAATAACTCCACAAATGCAGCTGGTCTGGTTAATGTTCAGTTAGGCGTATCTTGAATTAATCAATGCAAGTTTTTAGTCTTTTGTTTCTGCACCAGCATTCTTAACCATCTTTTTATATACATATATATGCAGTATAATTTCTTTAATCATTATTATTTTAAACCGTTCATCTTGACTGTCAGTTTAGAACACAGTTTTGAATTAATAAGCATGTCAATGTTTCAGATGCCCCAGTGCCCAACATCGCAGTGTTTGGGCAGATGCAGGACAGAGAGCACGTGATAGTGATGTGTTCATTTGGCAGAAGGTTCACTGAGAGCTCTTTCCAGCTGTCAGTGGCGGGTGAACACAACTACACACTGAAGAACCCACTGTGTTATTCAAATGAAAAGTGTGTGTTTGAAGTGAAAGTGATGCCACCTGTTTTCTTCACCTGTGTGCATGAGATTAATTCTGCGGTGAACCGTCAGAGTGAGACGTACACCTACAGCCCATCTGGTAAAACATACTGTGAATACACTACAAATTACATTTTCAAAAGTATTGTAATCTTAATGATGTTATGATGGCATGTTAGATTTTGACACTTCAACATATGTCAATGTACCTAAACACTTTAAAATTATAGATTTTTCCTGTAGAGTGTTTAATAGGGATGTCCCGATACCACTTTTTCACTTCCGATACGATACCGATGCCGCAGCTTTGGCTATTTGCCGATACCGATATCAATCCAATATTTTGATTTTATTCTTGAACTAATACTAACTAGATGTACCGCATGGCGGTACAAAATATGACCGCCGCTCAGGCCTGCACTGGCTTTCCACAAAAATAAATGATGTGGAGCAATTTGGCT
Source organism: Squalius cephalus (assembly GCF_949319135.1). Classification (NCBI taxonomy): domain Eukaryota; kingdom Metazoa; phylum Chordata; class Actinopteri; order Cypriniformes; family Leuciscidae; genus Squalius; species Squalius cephalus. Next base: position 4,847,210 of record NC_137137.1, read on the forward strand.
GTATTGCGTGTTTATGTATATACCTAAAAAAAGTAGTAGTATGTGCATGTCTGTCTGTGTGTGTGTGTGTGTGTGTCTGTGTGTCTGTGCGTGTATGTATGCGTGCGTACATGTGTGTTTGTGTGTGTGTGTCTGTGCATGTGGATTTGTATGTGTGTGTATGGGTGTGTGTCTGTGCGTGTGGATGTCAGTGTGTGTGCATGCTTGCGTTTGTTTGTATTCCTGCATGTGTGTGTGTGACAGTTAGGGTTGCCAACTTCAGAAAAGGAAAATGCGGGACAATCGTGGTTATTTATAGGAAAATGAGGGACACTCAAAATATTTGTACTGTATCACACAGTGTACGTCATTTCAGTGTCTGCAGTTAAGTTTGTGTTTAAAAGGTTATCAGACATAAACACATTTGTATTGCTTAACCTATTTATGTATTTAATTCTAAAAATAATTTTAATGTCATACATGAAAAAAGTAACATTACAAACAAACCATAGTTCAAAATAACAGCATTTATCTAAAATAGAAAGCTTTTTTAACATTATACACTAGGCTTACAGTTCAAAAGTTTGGGGTTAGTAAGATTATTTTTTGGGAAAAAAAATAAAGAAAGTAATTGCCTACTTTTATTCAGCAAGGATGCATTACATTTAATCAAAAGTGACAGTTAAGATAATGTTACAAAAGCTTTCTATGTACTTTCTAAAAGCTTTAAAACATTAATAATAATCAGAAATGTTTTTTGAGCATATTATTCCCTCAGGTAGATTACATGTTTTCTTGCGTGGCTGGATGTTAGACTCATGAACAATAATCACGTTGTTTGCATTCGCCAAAATTGATTAGCCGAAATCCAAACGTGGACAGTGAAAGGAAATTACCGTTAGCGCGAGACGAGTCCGGCTTGAAGCGGAAGCGACCAGACGGCAGAGGATGTTCGCAAATCAAACAATGATTTGTCTCAAAACAGTGATTAAAAAAAGCTGTGATTGGATGATGACAGGTGTCGGGTGATCATTCTCAAGTGTCGTGGTCAGCACTGCTGCTGTTGCTGTTGTATCAGTCAGTGGTTTATCAGCTTGTCAAAAAACGGGACATGGGAGGTCACGCACGGGACAAATAAATTAGGCCCAAAATACGGGACGTCCCGCCTAATTCGGGACAGTTGGCAACCTTAGTTACAGTATCATCCTAAACCAGCAACAACCACCATCTACAGGCCGATGAGTGTACAGTCACTAAATGTGCACATAAATGAATTTATTTTATACCCCCCCATGGATGAAATTCTACGAAACTTAGCATACCCCCAGAGGATGTCAAGTTAATCATACACATGAAATATGGTGTAGTTCTGAACATCTCAACTGAAGATAGGGGCGATTAAAGCAGAATAATATTGCATTTCATTTTTTATGGGAGGGGCGCAAATCACAAATGAGTGATTATGGGCTAGGTTGATGTGGGCCCTTAAGAGCAACATACCATAAAAATTTCTTCATCCTCGGTGCCACGGTTTAGGTAGTTATTTAGGAAAAACTGCATTTTTGGGGTTTGGGGGGGCCCAGCGCGGGGGGGGGAGTGGCCCCCGGGGACCAAACGAAATTTTTCCGTAAAAGTCTAGTGGGGCTACATGCCCACCAAATTTCATGTTCCCCGGTGTTTCGGTGTCCCTGGTATCGTTGACGAAAAATTCAGTAGATGACGGAAAAAAAAAAAAAAAAAAAAAACTTTGACAATCCCTATATGACCGCTTTCGCTAGCTACGCTAGCGGCGGTCATAATAATAATTAAATATATGGAAGCACTTTGCTCGTAATCTGAATTATAAATAATTTATCAATTAGTCACATAAAAACATATCACTCAAATGGAGAACAAATAGCCTACTTCTCCAGTATATAGTCCACAACAACAGTTGATAATGAAAGACTGCCACCCTTTATTCAAAAGGCCTTGAGATATGTTTGGTAATTGTACCTGAATGAATTTAAAATTAATTTGTTATATTTCAGATCAATATATTTGTTTCCTTAAAATTTTAATTAACTTTAACTTTATTCTCATCTGAATTATAAATAATTTATTTCTGTATATTTGATTTTCTTTTTTAATCAATGTAGAATGTGTAACTTAAAAATAAACAGATTAGTGCTCTGTTTTAGGACAAGAAATGAAAACCAATGCAATGCAATATGATGAGTCCAAAAGATGAGATAATTTTGGCTTTTAAACTGTGTGTGTGTGTGTGTGTGTGTGTGTGTGTGTGTGTGTGTGTGTGTGTGTGTGTGTGTGTGTGTGTGTGTGTGTGTGTGTGTGTGTGTGTGTGTGTGTGTGTGTGTGTGTGTGTGTGTGTGTGTGTGTGTGTGTGTGTGTGTGTGTGTGTGTGGGTGTGGGTGACAGTTGTAGGTTACAGTTTGACAAAAGCACAATGTTGTTTTACACAAATATAAGTAGGCTAACCACTTTGCAGTTTTAATGTTGTCCTGTATGAACAAAATGACGGAGTATGTTTTTATGTTTCCACTGTTCGATCGCGCCCGTGCCTCTCTCTCTCTCTGACACACTCTGACACACACACACACACACACACACACACACACACATTCCAGCATTGTAATCGTGACATCGCAGCCTGTTCATTATGCTGCGTTCACACCAAACGTGAATAGAGCGTCAAATTCACGTCTATCGCGTTTAGTTCGACGCTTGAACATTCTGAATCCATTCACGATTAAACGTTTAATAGCCCTAGAATACATGTACCAAAGCAAATCGGACACGCGTATAAAGCGAGCGTTTGAAGCGAAATAGACGCGTGTTCAGAGCTAAGGCGGGGCTATATGTCTACCCGCATATGTCTATGCGCGTACCTAACATTAAGATACTTTAATTAATGTGCACGCGAGTTTATATACAGTATATACATGCAAATATTTCTTAAATATATACATGCATGTGTGCGTATTTATATATAGAAAATAATTATACACCGTACACACACATGTATTATGTAAAAACAAACTTTTCTTTTGGATGCGATTAATCACGATTAAACGTTTAACAGCCCTAGAATACATGTACCGCTCCACCCCTAATAGGTATCGTATCGGATCATATTTTTTCTCCCCTCCTCCGATCTAGCGTTCTGGGCCAGTATCGGCACGATACCGATGACATGGATTGGATCGGGACATAAGCTATACTTAAGTTTATTTGATTTTGCTAAAGTGGAACTATTGCAAGTATACTTTAGGTACACTTTAAATATCTTGCATTTAAAGAATTATATTATACAGTGATCATACTATCCTTAATAACAGTGCTATTAAAACACATTTTAGGCTTAATATTAAGAAATGTGCATTGTGCAAAAAAGAAGTACTCCAAATAAAGTTTAATTATAATATTTATATCAGTAAGTGTCAAGTGAATGAAGTGATATGTCAGTAAATATGTTAATAGATTTGTATGAAATAAATGTATTTTAAATACATTTTCGTATAGGTTTTTTTCACTAGGGAAGTTACTTACATTTTTCTTGTAACAGTTTAATGGCTATAAATACAGCTTTTCAAAATTGTAAAAAGTAAAAAAAAGAAGAAAAAAAACTCAAACCAGCCCCATCATGAGCATGTTGTATTACAACACGCAGAGTAAGTCAGCAGATTTGCTGTTGTACTAATAATTACATTATATTACTATAATAATATTTATTTTTGGTTATTAAAAGTAAGAAGTGATTTTATTTATTTATTTATTTCTAAATGAAATTAATTAACATTACTAATCACCATATATGGGCAAATCAATTACAGCGAGATCTATACAGTCTATCTGGTAAAACATAAATATGCTACAAATGGCACTTTCATTAAAGATAAAAGTTTGTAATCCTAATGCCTAATACTTGCATGTTGGATCCAGGCTCTTTGAAATAAATCTCATACTGTATGGGGCAGACCCTGTGTGTCTCAAGACCTGGGAGTGTAAATGTATATTTTTTCTATTACAGAAAAATCACATGAATTTCCCATGTTTTCCACATGTGATCACATAGATTACATGAACTGTTCCAAAACCACATGTTTCCCATATGCAAAGTATGTGTTTCACATGTGACCACATATGTTTTTGCACATATGAAATTCATGTGGTTTTGCTGGTCCATGTATTTGCTTTCAGATTTTCCTGCAGTCTTGGATCATCATGAGGAAGGAGTTTCTTCATTCTATATTGGCTTTTTCTCCTTCATTGTTGTTGGTCTCGTCATCATGACTGCAGCCGTGATCATGGCCACCTTTAAGAGCAATGCTAAAGGTGTGCATTTCACCCAAACAACTCATATTTCTGATATTCATTTGCTCATATAAAACTACTGTATACATTTATGTTGTAGCATTTGGTTTTAGAAAAGAACAAGAAAACATCTCAAAAGAGGTCTTTTTGTCACAAGAAAAAGATATTAAACCTGTTATAGTACGACAAATTATTTGCAACTTATTTCAATATCGTGATAATACTGTATACTGTATAAAAGCTTTAGCGATTATCGCAACATGAAAATTTGATATTGTCACATGCCTACCCTGGAGTTGGTTCTCCCTCCACACACGTTTATTTAGCTGTATGTTTTGCCACATTTATGCTGCTGTACACAACACAATCTTAAACTCTTGCATCAAATCAGAAACAAAATCAGCAGAATACATTTGTTTTTCAACAGGTTCAAAGATTACTGAGGCAGATAACGACTATACGAATGTATAAGGCGGCATCAGAGTTTCTGAAGAGGAAAGAATGGACAACTAATCAATGAATCAATCAATTCAGATTAATCAAATCATTTTCTGCATGCTGAACTGTAATACTCAAACTCAATACTCTTTACTTTCAACATTCAAGTAAAATCCTTATTTCATATACACACTGTAATCCCAATGTTCAAAAAATGACAGAAGGCACCTCTTCTGCGAGCAATTTATAACAATGAATTAGATTCTCTGCTGTTCCGCAATTACACCTTTTCACTGGCTTTTTATGCTGGGGTACTCCTGAAATTCAGCATTGCCAATATTTTTGTATTTTGCTTTTTCCCTCATTTGCTTGCAATTTAGATAGAAGTGTGAGAAAAATGAATATATACATTTTATGGATCCTATGCGTTTGACAAATTCATATTTTATGTTCTTAAGTGTGAAGTGTGAAAGTGTGAAATGTACTTACATTTGTATTGTTTTTACTAGATTTGTTTATTATTATTATTATTATTTTTCCTACTAAAGTCTTATAAATCTCTTGCTTTTTTTTTTTTATTGCACAATAAAAAAAAATTAAAAAAAGGCAAAATATTGCCAAATACCAATATTGTGAATTATTATTTTGTACAGCCAGGCATTAGTTACCTCATTACTAAACTCAGTACTGCAGTAGAAATCTTTCACCATCTGTAACATGCCATATCACGAGCACAGTGTCTCTCTCCCATCTCTCTCCTGAGTAACAGTGAAGCTCCTCCCCCTCCCTCTCTCTCTCTCTCTCTCTCTCTCCCTCTCTCCCTCTGTCTATCTCTGCTGGTGTTCAGTGGCAGCGTATCTCTTCACTGCAGAGGCAGCTACATTCTCTCCTTCAGGATGTCGGGCCTTCTGACCAACTCTGTTCTGCTTTTCCTCTCTCTGACGCTGTTCCAGATCCTCACACCAGAGGCAAAGGTAAAGCAAACACCACACCAGACCCTCATCGTGTGTGTTCGGTGAGACCGATTCCTCTATAGCTACATTTTAACCTGCATGCTTTCTTCCTTTTTGCCTCTATGCAGTTAGAATAAAGGTTTCAATTGGCTGGTAAATGCTGATTTCATTCTGTTTCATTTCTATTTCATTTTGAATATTTGTATCATTACACATGTATTATTGTGAATATGGGAAAGTACACTGTGTACTATTTAGTTGCTTTTTATATGTTACGCTTAGCTGCGTGTTCATTTCTGCTGAACTGATCGAGATCACTCAAGCCAGATTGCGTGAAATAGGGCGTACAATCATCATTGCCTGGCAACAACAGAGCATAATCAACAGGGCTTTACTGGCGAATAGAATCCTCATTAAATTCTGGAAATTTCTCTGAAAGGCAGTGTCCAGAAATTGAGGCTCTTGCAAATAACCAAAGATCACATTAAATATTACATGCATCGTTCAATTACAGAGCTCCATGTTATTTTATGATGAGAGACAGCATTTGTTGATTCTTCTGCTCTATTGCTGATTAAACCAGGACTGTACAATATTTCGTCATTAACTAAATGTAGGTCTATTCAGAGATTTTAAACATAGAATTGTTCCATTTAATTCAATAATAAGTGTTAACATTACAACAAGTCTTATTTGCAACAATAGGGCCTGTGGTATACTGGTCTCTAGGTCTCTAGATCTCTAGATAATGTATTGCAGCACTGATGCATTGGAGAGATCTGTGGGCAGCTGTTGTGAATTAAAGTAACTAGTAGAGTTTGTTTTGACCATCTGTTGCACTCATTAGCGTGTGTGCTCAGGTTTTCAGCACCATGGACAGCGGCTGTCACTGATACAGAGCTGAATATGAAAGCCACAGTGATTTTGGAAATGTGTGAAAGATTATAGGCCGTATCTGAAGGACAACACAGGACAAAATCAATAGTAGAGGAAGCACAATCTCATTAGCAGAACAAACAGCCAGTCTTTCACTCCGAGCGGAGGAGGAACGCTGCCATGGCAACAGCTTTCAAAGAGCACACTCAGTTTTCTCACATCCATCCATCCATTCATACAATCCATCTATACTGTAAAAATGCTTGTGCTTCATGTGGCATCATTTAATTAAAATTAAATTAACTGATTTATTAAAAGAAAAGGAAAAATTAATATGACTGAAACTTTATATTTTTTATTTATAAGCTGCACATATTATATATATATATATATATATATATATATATATATATATATATATATATATATATATATATATATATATATACACAATCATTTTTAAATCAATAAACTCCTTTTTAAATCAATATTTTGTGTCAAATTATTGATTTATTTGATGGGTAGCCATGTAATAAGCGGGATAACGTAGAGCGAGGCGGTTGTCATAGCGAATACATCAGCCTGTCGGGGTTGTATTCGCTATAACAACCACCTCGCTCTAGGCTACATTATCCCTTACATATAAAATAGTATTTATTAATATTTGAATTAACGTTTTTATATTTTCAGTTTGCATTTTAATTTTAGTTTAAGTTATAGTAATTTTATAATGTGCTTTTGTTATTTTTATTAGTTTGTTTGTTTTTATATTTCTATTTAGCTTTATTTAATTTTTATTTCAGCTTTAGTTTTAGTAGCCTAATTATCTCCAGTATTAATATTAGTATTTATTTAAATTAGTTCCCAAGACAACATTTCTATATGTGCTTCTTTTTTTTTTATTAGCTTTATTTTATTTTTATTTCAGTAAAAATTTGTTTACTTTAGTTTTAGTAGCCTAATTATTATTAGTAATAATTAGTGCGGTCAAATCGATGAATCACACCTAACCTATACTGTATATTATATATATATATATATATATATATATATATATATATATATATATATATATATATATATATATATATATATATATATATATATATATACTGTATATTAGGGCTGGGTAAAAAAAATATTGATTTCTCGATTTTAATCGATTCTCATTTTTACAAACCGATATCGATTCTTAAATCCCAAGAATCGATTAGTCATCCTGTTTTCATTGTAGCACGCATCCCATCCAATAAATCGCAATAATCTTTGTGCTTTGTTACAATTGATATGAAACAAAGTATCAGATTTCAAATTACGTCCATTTTCTTACGAAATTCAAAAACTTAAATACTAGGGGTGTAACGGTTCACAAAATTCACGGTTCGGTTCGATACGATACACTTGTGTCACGGTTCGGTACGGTTCGGTTCGGTACGTTTTCCATACAGCATTGCCAGAGAAATTTCCTTGAATTATTTTTTTATTATTATTAATTTATTTAATGAAACTAACATCATAAAGTATGATTTTTTATTTTTTTGGTGCTTTTTTTACTGAGCAATAATGGAGCTATACTTGACTCTTCTTATGAGCATATAAAACAAAACAGCTCCTTGGGCAAAATGAAATGTAATATTGTAGTAGGCTAGTTATAAACAAAGGTTTATTTTAGTTCAGATTAACATTTGAGGGCAGCAATTGTATTCATAATGTCAAAATAAAACCGACGTAATGTTACTTGAAAGCATTATAGCCCACTATTCCTGACAAACTTCCATACCTTGCAGTTAGTGTTACTACAGTAAATCCACGGTGAATGTTGCTGATCTGACACCGGCCAGTTCATTCATGGCACGATGTTTCCTGGTTTCCACGTCAGCGCAGTTTGATCCGTTAATAACAGAGAAATGTGCATGTTTCTCACTAGATCTCGCAGCGATGTTATTACTTCAGTGGCGAATTCAAAAAGCATTTGAAATTCAAATGTTTCCTTTACTGGTCTGGATCTCTTAGCGCTGTGTGGTGTTGCTTGATCAGGCTCGCGCATAGGGCTCGCGAGTCCCGCTTCACAGGTCAAAACTGATAAACGGTCCACACAAACACAATAAGAGTAGCTCAGTTTCGTTCCTTACATTGCATTTGCCAGTTGATGTGGTCGCGCCAGCCTCTAGAAGCGCGCTTGTCACCCGCGACGCGCCTTCATTTGAAGTAACGTAATTTTGGTCGGCAGAAAAAATTGTCCACGAACCGTTTGGTACGTAATGCGTACCGAAAACCGAACCAAAAGCCTCGTACCGAACGGTTCGATACGAATACGCGTATCGTTACACCCCTATTAAATACCGTTTTGGCGCTGTAGCGTGAGATCGCTCTGGCCCAGCTCAGCTCAAGAGAAGCAGCAGCGCGGAGCGCACATGATCTTCTCTTCCGCCTTAATAATACCAGTTACAGCGCGAAATAAACATGAATGAGCATCTGAAAGTGTGTTAAACAGGAGAGTACAACTTACCAAAATACATATCATGTGACATGGAATCGCTCAATCAGTCTTTCAACCGTGGAAAGATGTCAGTAAATCAGCTTGTAAACAATGTCATGTAACGTCACATTTACCAGTGACCATAAACTCGTTAGTCAGCTAGAAAAATGAACTCTAGAGAGGAGCATTTTGCGAAATATATGCACCATATTACATATTCATTATAATTTTAATTTTCTTACATTTTTAATGCATGTTTGAATAAATCTGGCAGGTTTTTATGACAGCCACCATTTAAATGTTTATATAACTTTATTATTATAAAAATAAATAAGTTTAATTTAAGTGTTTGTACAAATCAGTTAATTTTTACCTTCAATATTATAGTAGGCTAATGAAGCCTAGTAGGCTACAACTGACTCCCATAGTTTACAGCATTAGTTAGATTTGTTTTCCTTAAGAAAATTTGCCATGTATTGTATCTGATTTACAAAATAATCAATATTGAATCGAAATCGAATAGAATTGCAAGCTTGTGAATCGAAATCGAATCGAATTGTGAAATTTGTGTCAATACCCAGCCCTACTGTAGGCTATACAAACAGCAAACACATTTACAAACTTATGTTAGATGTGATTAATTGATTTGACAGCACTAGAGTTAATAATATTAGTATTTTTACATTTTTACATTCTAATATTTGTTATTTTATTTCAATTACTGAAAACGATTTTTAATAGTTTTAGTTAACAGTAACAACACTGATTGGCTTACACTTAAACTGTACTGTAAAATGTTTTAATGTAAACAGTTTATGTTACACTATTAATATTAATAATGTCTAGTACGTTTTACAATGACACACAACTGCAAACTGATGTGACGCACTTTGGCTGGAGTCTGCGGGAGTTTAACTAGCAGAGGGTGTTTGTAACTTTGCAGAAAGTTGTTCATGTTAGAAATCTCTCCATTGGTGCAGTAATGCAGAGTAGAGCAGATGGTAAGGAACCGGAGGACATCAACACCACTTGAACTCATGGACAACAAGATCTTCCCACCACCCACACACACACACGCACACACACACACACACACACACACACACATACGTCAGGGGCGGGACAGACGTCATAATGCGCCAGAGTGAGTCATCAAATACACTCACACATCAGCGCCCAGAGGAATCCTGTTCCTTTAGTTTCATACGTCACTATCTGCCTCATTTATTATGAATCATAACAGCCCTGAAATACCACACAAAGCTCAAACTGAAGAACTGACTCAACACAGAAACTGTTTCATTTATCATTCTGACACAACTGATGCAGAATATGATTTACAATAACACAAATCTTGCACAGAGGGTAGTTTTTGAACACCACTGTCTCTCAGCACTCGCTTTGTGATTTCAAATTACGCTGCACACAGAGGGTGAAGGCAATGTCATGACTCAGCACTTCGTTTCTAACCTCAGGCTTGAGCTGAGCTGTTCAGTGGCTAACATGAATAGAGAAACAGATTTAAGGCTCTCTAGACAATCAATCACTGCTGAAACGCAGGTCTCCTGTCAGTAATGGCTGACATAGATCACCAGAGCCAGTGACAGAACTAATATACGCTGAAGAGGAGCTGGTTACTCATACTGTCAGAATGTGCTTGCTTTGCACACTACAGTGATTTCAGCTTCTTGAAAAGCATCTTTCTTTTCTTCTCAATAGTGTGCAAGTGTAATTGAATGCCTGATTCACTGTGGATGGAGAGAAGTGTGAGGATGAGAACAGAAGAGAGGAGAGGAAAACCTGCTTACTAATGCTTCCTCTGAATGAAATGTGGCGAACTGTGACGAATGCATGAATGATTAGTATGTAAAGTGTCACATTGAAGAGGGAGGTGTGTGTTTCTGTGCTCTCAAAGGCAGATACTTCAGAACGTACAAATTTAACATATTCTACCCTTACTGCCATTCATCATACAGTTTGTCCTCTGAATATATTAACTGCTAAATAAGATTCAATTACATTATTAAATTGCATTAAATTATTAACAATACAAAATTAAATTGCATTAATTCAAAATTTGTTATAGATGATTTTCAATTTGGTCATTTCCACTAAATTTTAAAAATAATAATAAAATAAAAGTTACAAATAATGAAATAAAAAAATGCAACTCAAATCGCTTAGAGCATCTATAACTATTTTTAATTAATTAAATTTCATACCCAGACAAATATGCATCACAAATTTACTGTCATAGACCAAAAATGTAGGCTATAGTATATGAATGCTGAGCCCCATTCCATCATTATTGCTATAGATGATGCAAGCGATTTCAGTCACTATAGTACAAACTTTGTTGTTGTTTTTTACTAACAATCAGAGCTTGACATTAACCTTTTTTCTCACCAGCCACTGTGGCGCTAGAGGTTTTCCAAAATTACTAGCCACTCAACATTTTCACTGGCCACAATTTTGACATCGATACCATGGGGAAAAACTGCCATATAGATATTTTTAATATTACCTCATAATTTGGCAGCAGGTATATTAGGCTGCAGTCACTTTAAAGCCCCCCTGAAATCAAAAATTAAGTTTTTTAGCTCTTAGGATGAATATGTTACCCTTAATGTTATAAATAAGCTGGTGACTTCCAAAACAATGACAAAATTCGCATTTAGGAGATATAAGCATTCAAAACTTAGTCACTTTCTCACTTCCGCGAAAATGGTTCACGGATTTTTATGACATCTACGCAGACTTCAGCTTCTCATCACATCTTCTGTCCAATCAAATGCTCTGTAGAATCTGAAGCGTCCTGCCCCCCTATGCTATTAACACAACCTGGCTGAGTAACATATACTCTGGGATATTGTTTATTTCGAGTCGGAGTGACTGTCAGGCACGTTCGAAAGCGAGTAACTTTAGAAAACTGGATCAGCGCTGACTCTGTTTTGAACAATTCAGTTTGATTTGGTGAACTGGTTGACAAAAAAAGAACCGGTTCAAAAGAACAATTCGTTCACGAACCAGACATCACTACCGTTGTCACGTCACGGAGCATTATGGGTTGGAGATTATGTGTTCGGTTGCTCAAACGCTTGAGTTTCCGTTTTCAGAATGAAATGGCAAGAATTTATTCATACATCTAAGGTTACTATTGAATCCAACGTATCAGCGCTTGGTTTCATTTCCATGGCTCTGTCGAGTACGACTCGCAGTCTGTGAGGAAAACTAAACTCTATAGAGCTGGTAAGTCCCGCCCCCTCCGCTAACCCCACTGGACCTCTAGGTTGAAAAATCGTCAATGCAAGTGAATGGGAGAAAATAATTATTTTCTGGTCCCGTTTGAATTGTGCCATGAATGTGAACATATGTTGTCTGTGAATTTTTTATATAATCTTTCGTGTGAAGAATGCTACAATTTAGCGGGTAGAAGTTTGATACGGTTAGACTTTGTGTGAGAGCACTTTGTGGACTACAACTCTTCGCTGCTTTCGACGCGTTTGAAACGTCACCACCACTCGCATACGGACACTAGCTCACGGATCCCGCTAAACATGGCTGTGTCTTTGGTGCACTTCACCGCCTTCTTTCAGGGAGAGGACAAAATCATTGAGGTTGGCGAAAACCACGGGTAAGTCAACTTTATGGGGTGACGTCACATAGGCGACATGTAGTCTTTCTTGTTATGTCTTTTCCACAACTGCTAGCCAAAGAATCATACCATATACTGTCAAACTCGTAACATGAAAGATTATATAAAAAATTCACAGACAACATATGTTCACATTCATGGCACAATTCAAACGGGACCAGAAAATAATAATTTTCTCCCATTCACTTGCATTGACGATTTTTCAACCTAGAGGTCCAGCGGGGTTTTACGGAAGGGGCGCGACTTACCAGCTCTATTGGCTATTTGAAAAGGGGGAGGAGCCATTCAATATGTCCCGCCTTAGCTTCCTGTTTCAGTGGAAATTATGTCAATGCATCATACAAAGCTGCGCGTTTGAAGGCACTTCAGTGGGCCTTTAAGACCTGACACACGGATCCATTATACTGTTACATATGCGTTTTCTTTCTCAACTGTTTACATTTACTTAAAACATGCCTGACTGTGTTTAAGTCATAGACTGTAAAAAAAGTTTAAGTAAATACTTGCCAAGACCCGTAGTATGCTGGTGCATATAGGCTATTGAAATAATTACATCTGTGTTTATTGATGCTATTACATCAATGTCCCACTAAAGGGCAGTGTTACGAATGTTACGGAAGCAAGCATTAAAAGACGATGTCTCATGTTTTTTTATGTAAAAACCACGTAAAGAAACCAACGACAAGACCGGCATTTTTACATTATTTTGTGTGTATTTGACTGTTTAAGCGCAATAAGCAGGAAACAAATAACTCAGTTTAGTACTGAGAGCAGCTTTATGTGCGCGCACTTTGGGTGAGCATAAAATCTGCGGGAATGAGTAAAATTATGCGCAATACGCGTAATCCCAACTGAAATTCAAGGCCTGTAAGTGAGGAGAGATTTGTGTGTCAACAACTCACTGTCAAGATGAGAGAGCGCGTAAAATTAGTATTGGAAAGCTTTTCAGATATTTCAGTATAGATAAGTATAGAAAAATCGATATATATTTTTGACAAAACTACATTGCACTTAAGTTAGTTAATTATTTCAGATGCCTTTTTAAAAGACTACAATTCCAAAATGTATAGTTATATAAATTTCAACCCGCCAAAGTGACTAACGTTAGGCCTATAGCCTACCTTATCCACCTTATTCTGCTCAGTCTAAACAATGCGCGCTGCCATGACGACGACTCCGGTTGCCTACTTCCGTTCGTAGCGCTTGACCTGTACTAGCAGCGAGAGAATGAGTTCAAGCTCCTCGTGTGCTGTTGTTATTTGTTTTAACAATTCAAAGAAGATTTCAAACTTTTTAGAAACTGAGTGTTTCGAGCATAAGATAAGAAGGAGATAATGCCCATGTCCGATTCCGTATCAGATGCATTCAATAAAGTAAACGTTTAGAGTGGTTAGCGTTAAAACTGAACTTCTCTCGCTACTAGTACAGGTCAAGCGCTACGAACCGGAAGTATGGAACCGGAGTCGTCGTTATGGCAGCGCCCATTGTTTAGAGCAGAATAAGGTGGATAGTAGGAGTGACTGCATTAATGTTACACGTCACTGCTGAAATCCACCCTAATTTGGCGGGTGTTAATGTCAAGCCCTAACCAAAATAAAAATAAAGTTTAGCTGAAACTGCCAAAATGATTGAAATCGATTATAGTATCTTTATCCATTTTTAATTAATGTAATTTCACAAATTTAACGCTGGCTAAACCAAAACCCCGCCCACCAAAGACATGTCACCAGTCAACGGAACTAATCTTGCGGCGCCATATACAGAGTAGACCATAATAAACATAAACATTTATGAATGGAGAGCCCCATTCCATTTTCCATCTACTTACCAATGTGCAGACTCCATCCTCCACTCCATCATATCACTGAAAATGCAGCTCTGTCGTTCAACCTCACTTGTTTCGAGGTTTCTCTTCTTCACCTGGAGTTGTCCATCTCTAACCTAATAAACGTTTTTCAACGGCTCTGATTCAAACGAAAGGTGAGGTGATACTGAAAGCTAATTGGCTTGAATGGGCGTCATTTGAAAACTGATTGGCGTCATTTGAATATTCATTCTGATTGGCCAGTTTAGTAAGTAGAAGTGTTTTCTGATTGGCCAGTTTAGTAAGTAGAAGCGTTTTCTGATTGGCCAGTTTAGTAAGTAGAAGCGTTTTTTAATTCTGTCAGCCTCCTCTAAAATTCGAATTGAACAATCGTTCCTTCAGTGATAAAAACGTGCCTGATTTACCACGAACTAAAAAAACGTAGTGTAATTTTATGCTTTGTATTTATATTTATATTTATAACAAAATATATTGTTGTTCGTTATAGGGTTTAAAATATGGGAAACATGATAAAGATTGGTTAGGCAGATTAAAAAATGTATTTAAAAAATAATGAAAAATGATATGCGTGTGTGTGCGTGCGTGTTTATTAGTATATATATATATATGGCCTGTGTGTGTGTGTGTGTGTAGGCTAATATACTGTAGCTTTACAAATGGTATTTAAGAGTGCAATGCATGTAAATAAAAGTTCTCTGTACCAAAATGTGCACAAAGTTGTTTATATTGCTTTAACATGGAAACAGAAGACATTTTTCACCAATCAGCTGTTGGGTTTGTCTTCCTCCCTCTGTTTCTCAGCCTCTCTCTGCCATGCGTGGCGGAGGTCGCAGCTTTGACAGCCAGGCAGGAGGAGTGCGTCTCCGAAGAGACCTGCGGGATTCAGTGCCCTACGAGGCCCAGATGATGGCTTATCCAGCTGCTGACTTCAAGAGTCGGAGCAATGATCTGTACTACCAGCCAGAGGTCCTGAGAGCTCAAGGTCTGGGACAGGCCCTCCAGCGCTTGGTGGAGAACGATCAGAGGCGGGAACAAGAAGCAGCTTATCTGGCATCAATGCTGCGTCTCCTTAACCAAGCACAGAACAACGGACAGGGCAAACCAGAGGAAGATGAGGGGGATGAGGGGGATTTCCAGGCACCGTACCCTCCGGACTACGATGAGACCGAGCAGGCCGTGAGCATGGCCAAGCCCCAGGGACTTCTGGATCCTCAGCTTACTCAAGCTCTACTCAACCGCTACAAGCAGGAGAGACTGATGCAGGCTGGACTCGCTCCGACAACCAACAGGATTCCAGAGAGAGAGCAGGACAAAGACCAAGAGATGCTTAGGTAACGGAAACCAAACCAAGGCCTCAGAGTCAGGGTTATTAACTATTACAAACCTTTTTGTTCATTAAAATAAAGTTGAAATATATATATTGTTACTAGCTGGAAATAAAATAAAATATTAAATTATAAATAAATAAAGGAAGTAAAATACATTAAAAATAGATTAAACATAAATAGTAATGTTTAAATAATAATAATAAAATGAATCTTGAAAATATAGTTTAAAAAAAAGTGGTAACACTTTATAATAAGGTTTGTTAGTTAACATTAGTTAACTACATTAGTTAACATGAATTAACAATGAACAGCTGTATTTTTATTAAGTAACGTTAACAAAGATTAACAAACACAGTAACAAATGGATTGCTCATGGTTGGTTCATGTTAGTTAATACATTAACTAATGTTAACTAATGAACCTTATTGTAAAGTGTTACCAAAAAAGCTAATTCAAAATCTAAATATTAGATGAAAACCCAAACTAAAGGTAAAACTAAATCATATTTTAAAAACTAAAAGCACATAACAAAATTGCTACAAATATTAAACTAAAATTAAAATGATATCTGAAAATATTTTTAAATTTATTAAATCATTTTATTAAAGCAAAACATTTCATGTTAACTTTAAGCAAACAAACAACAGTATTTCTGTCTTTGCATTGTTAAGGTACCTTGTTGAGAAGATCCTCTCCGGCTTGGCATCGGGTGGCAGTCAGGGAGGCCCTTCAAACCAGCGTGCCAAACGGGACCTGAGCGCCGTGGAGCGATCCGGAGGACCCGTCCTAAAACGCTCCCGCCGCTCCCTAGACTCCGCCCCCGTCCCCCAGGTGGAGGCGTCACTGCTGAGGGTGAAAAGACTCGATGACGACGACGACGAGGATGACGACAGAACGCCACATGTCGGCCTGCAGAGAATGAAGCGCATAGACACTGACCTGCCGCCCCCCAAAAAAAACAGCCGCAAGCGCAGAGCCCTGACCTTCGACCCCGCCATGATCGCACAGCACATCCTCCAGTACCTGCCAGCCTGAAGAGTGCATGTGAGAGTCAGAGGAAAACAAGGGAAATGTGGGGAGGGGAAATAGAAGGAAATCTAGACAGACAGAGCGAGCTTACAGATACGCCAGCATTCATTGTCATCTGCCTAAATCTAATCTAATCAGGCCTGCTTGCCAAGGTACTCTGATATGATGTTACTCTGTTTCGATGTTATACTATAATAAATTCCACACACATAACAGCTTATGGAATATGCTTTTTGTTTTCCTTCTTTCTTGCCACATTGTACAGGCCTTTTAATACCTGTTGGTAACCAGATAAGGCTGCTGGTCTCTCACTCAGTTCTTAAAAACAAAACCACAGCTTGACCAGGGTCGTGCAAGAGTGCGTTTAGGTGACGTTTCTCATGTGAGTTTCTAAGGGCCATTTACATCTCAGCAACCCAGAATCCCTGAGCTTCTCCACAGATTAAAGGAGCCTATCATGCTCCATATATCCTCGTGTATCAGAGCTTTACTACAGCTGTCTGTGTGTGTGGAGAACCTCTTTGCCCCATTTTCAGATTATAAGCCAAGCAACAGAGCTCACATTGTACTCTATATGGAAAATAAAGTCATTTCTAGGTTGCTGTATTGAATATTTCCTGTAATAATGAACATAAATTAGCCTATAAAACAGCTACCCATTGATAATTCATAACTTAAACATTGTGAAATCTAATTTACATACACATACACTACCATTCAAAGTTTGGGGTTTATTTTTTTGGTCAATAAGTTAATACTTGTATTCAACAGGGATGCATTAAACTGATCAAAAGTGACAGTAATGTTACAAAAGATTTCTATTTCAAATAAATTATGTTCTTATGAATTTTCTATTCATCGTTGACACCGTTTTCAGTTATTCACTGAATAACTGTTTTCAACATTGAAAATAAGAAATGTTTCTTGAGCACCAAATCAGCTTAGAAAGATTTCTTAAGAATCACATGAAATATACCATTTTCCATATTAATAAATATATCAAAAATATATGTTCATCATGTGTAAAATACAACATATTAAAACTAAAGATTGTTATTTTAAATTGAAATAATATTTTTAAAAAATTTACTGTATTTTTGATCAAATAACTGCAGACTTGTTGAGAACTCCAAACTTTTGAACAGAAGTGACAAAGACATTTACATCCAAAAAGCAACAAATCTACACAGAACAAAACCCGAACATCAAACTGCTTAATCAGTCAATTCCACTTTTTTATTTGATTTCACAAATTAATTTAATTTTTATTTACAGTAACAGTACAGTAACGGTAACAGATCAGTTGGAAGTTGGAAGACATACCTAAATCTACTACTACATCTATTGTATGTTCTTTTAGAAATAACATTTTTGTTTGAAACAAATGATTGAGAAACAAAAATCTCTGAAATATTGATATTTATTGCAGAAGATATCTGGTACAGGTTTAAACAGCACAACACATCAGATCAGCTGCTTTATACAGCAATAAGCAGCACTATGTGAATTTAGGCTCGTCTAAATGTCAAACAGTGAGTTTCCTGTCCTCTCTTTCTCTGATTGGCTGTTATAGTGGTGTGTCATCTTAATGTCATTTGCATCCTATCCGAGCTTGATGAAATGTTTTTTGTCCTCCTTGGCTTGGCTTTGAAACACTCTGTCTGATAATAACTAACCACTGTCCCAACTTTCATGCCCTCTGGGTTTGTAATCTGACTATATGAATTTGTGAAGGAATATGAGTATAGTGCTCTGAGTATATAAACGCTTTTCGATATTCGTGCGGTCATAAAATCTTGTACAAAAATACATATCTCTGCACTGCAAGTTTTGTCAAACAACAAAAATCACTGTACGTGCTAATAAAGTGTATGTGAACACCAACAGTTTGTTTAGAACTTTGCATTGCTTTTAAACTGGAAGTGGATTGGAAATTACATCACATTTAACATTTAATGCATTGGCTTAATAAAATCACACAAGCACAACAAAGTGACGACTAAGAAAAGGACTTAAACGGTGGGTGAAGACGATTCAGACAGCATGTAGTTTTAAAGTCGGCATAAAACAGAAGTTGCAGTTGACTTTACTAGCATATTGTGACATTTCCATAGAAACATAATAATCACAGCAATAATGATCCAATCTTTAAATAAGCAAATAGACTATTTGCCTATTTAAATCTAAACAGCGACTTTTTTCAGGGCCGGGCAGTGTATATATATATATATATATATATCATGTGTGTATAATCTGTATAGACCAGAAGCATGCATTAAGAAAATAAATAGGTCAACAATAAAACTAATTAAACAGATATATAGAATAACAGGTAACACTTTAATTTAGGGTCCAATTCTCACTATTAACCTCTTGCTTATTAGCATGCATATTACTAGGATATTGACTGTTTATTGTTATAAAGCACATATTAATGCCTCATTTCCGCATGACCATATTCAACATCTCAATACCTTAAGAAACTTAACTAATTTACTAACATTAATTCTTTATTGAGGCAAAAGTCGTAGTTAATAGTGAGAATTGGACCCTAATCTAAAGTGTGACTGAATTATAACACTGAAACTGTGACTACATCTTCAGATCTCATCTTTAATTCATGCACAAGAAATGTCCAGAACACAGAACCAAACATCAAACATCATGTAATTGGAAACAACATTCATTTTGTCTGTTAGACTTGGACTATAACTCAAATAGAAATGCACTGAAGAAAATAACCTTTCCTCTTCTCTATTTAAAGCCACCATTATTAGATCAGACTAATGTTCCTCCGTCAGGGGAGAAAGGACTCGGATACAGTTGCCAGGTGACTGTTTCTACGCAGACAGGTTATGTAAGCTGACTTCACAGGATGATGACGGCGTTTCATGTCATCATTATTTGTCGAGAGTGAAGTTCACAGACGACGTGATGAAACGGCCACCTGAGAGGGAGAGAAAGAACAGTGATGTGAGCTGCAGAAGAGAGGAGAAGAGAGAGGGTGAATGCTAGTGTCCATTAAAAACATAAAGTAGATTCTAGTCTTACCAGCAGTTTCTGGCTCAGGCCCCTTTCATGCTGCCAGTAACAAGCCAGTCACTGAGGAGAGAGGAGAAAACAGCATGACTGAAACATCTGGATGTAGAGGATAACATGATAATGAATAGGATTAACATTTAGTACATTTTAAGAATTTAGTAAATTAAGAAAGCAAGAAGTACAGCTCCCCATATCACCTTATTACCACAGTATCACAATCAAAAGAAAAGTCAGTTTTATGTATGTCTGTATTAAAAGAAAAATAATTTGCCAACATTTATTAATATGAATATGTTAGAATATTATATGATAATGAATGAATATTCAATATATATATATATATATACACAGTGCTATGCATAAGTTTAGACACCCATGCTAAAGTTGACTAAAAAGAGGAATAAAAAATCATCTTTTGGAAATTGAACTTAATGCCTTAATTAAAAAAATTAGGAAAAATCCAACCTTTAAGGACACCAATTTTCTTTGTGAATGAATAATGTATCGTAAATAAATAAATGTTCTTCCTTAAAATACAGGGTGCATAAGTTTGGACACCCCTATGTTAAATTCCCATAGAGGCAGGCAGATTTTTATTTTTAAAGGCTAGTTACTTCATGGATCCAGGATACTATGCATCCTGATAAAGTTCCCTTGGCCTCTGGAATTAAAATAGCCCCACATCATCACATAGCCTTCACCATACCTAGAGATTGGCATGGTTTTTATTTCAGTTAGCCTAATAGCTGGTTTGATTTGCATTGAGAGATGATCTTATGGAAAGTACTCCATGCCAATCTCTAGGTTTAAAATATAAATTATAAAAAAAAATCTCAATTAATATATATATATGTATGTATATGTGTATATATATATATATATATATATATATATATAAATATATTAATTGAGAATTTTTTTTATAATTTAGTTCAAAAATCATGCTAACTAAACTCTCTTAAAATGGGCTGTAAAACATGAATTGATTTTCCATTTACCATCACCATCCTTGGCATTTTCTGGCAGCAGGGCATCTTGGCGGTTCCCTAATACAAACGCCAGCATGGAAAGTATGCCGGCATCCAGGACCCCCAGCATGGCCAGTATGTACGCCCAGTGAACGGAGCAGTTCCCTGGGGAGAAACTACTCACACGCTCTCCGCACAGCGCCCGCATCTCAGCACACGCCCAGGAGTCTGGGAACAACACACACGCCAGGGCCAAACAGAAGCCTGGGGACAGACAGACAGAGAGAGAGAGAGAGAAAGAGAGAGAGAGAGAGAGAGAGAGAGAGAGAGAGAGAGAGAGAGAGAGAGAGAGAGAGAGAGAGAGAGAGAGAGAGAGAGAGAGAGAGAGAGAGAGAGAGAGAGAGAGAGAGAGAGAGAGAGAGAGAGAGGAGAGAGAGAGAGAGAGAGAGAGAGAGAGAGAGAGAGAGAGAATGTGCTGCTTAGCATAGATCAGATTTCCAGTCAAGAAGGCCACATTTCAGTGTGGAGAGATTCTCAATGTAATATAGCTCTGCAAAGGATGGCAGTGCAAACTATAGGACTCGACAGCAAACCTACAGCCTGTGACCCCAGAGCCTCAGTTAACACGCAAAGAGGTTAGCCAATCATAAACAAGCTCATTTACATCCTTCAGAAGTCTTAAAGGTACAATAGCAAAATGGCATGTTTAAAGGAGAACTCCGGTCAATTTTTTTGTACATTTGGAGTGCTGTCAATACAGAGAACAACGACACAAATCGGTGTTGCCTACACCGTGTTATCCTCTTTTTAAAATTTGCACCCTGTTGACTTCAATGGGGCAATATTTAAACCTGCTTTTAGCCTCTTAACATCCTTGATGTGTCATTACAAGTGCACAGGTCATGTGAGTGATTCCTTCGGAGTGAACGCGGGTCAATCTGACTGCAGTAGATGTGAAAGATAGGGATAAAAATGATGTTTATTCAGCCAGCGCACATACCTGTATTTACATCCTGTTTTCGGTCGAAGTCCAGAGTAATCGATTGTCGAGTTCACGCGCATGATCATAGGTACTAAACCAATGCGCGTGAACTCGACAATCGATTACTATGGACTTCGACCGAAAACAGGATGTAAGTACAGGTATTTGCGCTGGCTGAATAAACATCATTTTTATCCCTATCTTCACATCTACTGCAGTCAGATTCACCGTGTTCACTCCGAAGGGATCACTCGCATGACCTGTGCACTTGTAATGACACATCAAGGATGTTAAGAGGCTAAAAGCAGGTTTAAAACTTGCCCCACTGAAGTCAACAGGGTGCAAATTTTAAAAAGAGGATAACAAGGTGTAGGCAACACCGATTTTTGTCATTGTTCTCTGTATTGACAGCACTCCAAATGTACAAAAAATGAGCTCAATGTTAAAATTGACCGGAGTTCTCCTTTAACTCTTAGGGTCATAACTCATAAGTAAGGGTCATGAGAAAATGAATTATGATTTTTTTGGTGCAAAAAAAAACTGAATAACATGAGGAACCTTCAGACAAAAAACTGCTTTAAAAAAGATATTATCTGAGCTCTTTAGAGGAAATCACAAGCTTGCTTACTACACTCATCTCTGGATCATACTGTATTTCACCTCAAAATCTATTTATCTATCCATCTATCTATCTATCTCTCTCTCTCTCTTTCTCTATCTCTCTCTCTCTATATATATATATATATCATAGAAGTTGCTACCTCCTTGTGAAACCATTCATTCATTATTTTAATGAGAATGAGTACAAAAAATACAAAAGAGGAAAAATGTGTGATTGCATTACAATGACTGTTTGAGGGAAAATGAATTGCTTGATTGTCATGAAAATAGTGTCACAATGCAAAACAACTTAATGGTCCTAAAACAGGCTTCTTTTTATACCAAGAAATTAAATTTGATTTAAATTATATATATATATAGGAGTCTGTAAGATTTAATACTTCTATTCAGCTAGGAGTGACAGAAATTTATAATATTAAAGAGGATTTCTATTTTATATAAATGTTTTATCTCGTGTTTATCTAAACCTAATTTTATAAATGCAACACTTTCCACAAAAATATTAAGCAGCACAAAAACAATCAGAAATGTTTCTTGAGCGTCAAATCAGCATTTTAGAATGATTTCTGAAGGATCATGTGACACTGAAGACTGGAGTAATGATGCTGAAAATGTAAAATATATCCAGAGAGAACACAGTTCTTTTAAATGGTAATATCTCACAATATTCCAGTTTTTACTGCCTTGGTGAGCATGAGAGACTTCTTTGACCTGAAGAAGCGTCTCACCTGCTGTGAGCTGCAGCCAAGCACAGATCTTATAGACCGTTGCTGTGTTGCAGAAGCGGAAGAGACACAGGCAGCCCACGCTGGCCCACACCATGGTGAGAGACATGCACACCAGCACAGCGGGAGACTGGAAGGCTGGGAGAGGGGTCAGGGTGTGAAGAGACCCACGGCATTCTGGGACGGGCCAGTCAGTCTCCATGCAGACCTCAAAGAGGCCCAGCGTCCCGCTCGCAGGGGCCGGTCCGCCTCCGCGGTAGTGCAGCTCTCGAGTGCCAACCCAGGACGGCTGGATGAGAATGACCACCTCGATGATAGCGAAGCAGAGCGTACAGATGGCCCACAGCACGCCCACCGCCCGCGCGCTCCGGATGAACTCGGTCTGATACAGACGGGACACCTCAGGCGAGTGATGCTGCATGCTGGACACAGCGGCGGCACGAATAAACTCGCTTCTGTTTAATATAAGACAAAAGAATCGACATATTATGCACTCCAGTGACATTCTTAAAAAAATTCTTCATGTCTACAACAACCCATATTTAAGGGATAGATCACCATGTACTCATGTCGTTCCAAACCTGTATGACTTTCTTTCTTCTGCGAAACACAAAAGAAGATATTTTGAAGAATGTTGGTAGGAAAACAGTTTGGTTCCCATTGACTTCCATTGTGTTTGTTGTCCATACAATGTAAGTCAAAGGGAACCGATACAGTTTGGTTTACCAACATTCTTCAAAATATCTTCTTTTGTGTTTCACAGAAGAAAGAAAGTCATACAGGTTTGGGACGACATGAGAGAGAGTACATTCATTTTACTCATTGGGTCTTTAAAAGTTTAGAAAATTTTGATTTTCCCCTTGTAACCGTATTTGATTTTGAAGGTCCTGATGCTGGCTGTCCATTTTTTTATTTATTTTTTTATCATACAAAATCAGATTTTACTCATTATTAGTTGAAATGTTACCCTTTGAAATCTGTACCCATGGTACAATGATTGTATCATATGATAATAATATGGTACTTTGAAAAATACTATTGTACTAAAATTCATGTACCATAGTTTTTACGGTAACACTTTACAATAAGGTACTACTGTATTAGTTAATGGTAGTTAATGCATTAACTAAAGTTAACAAACAAAGAGCAAATCTTTTGTTACAGAACTTATTCTTTGTTAATGTTAATAAAAATACAACTGTTCATTGTTAGCTCAGGTCCATTAAATAATATTACCATATATTAATAATGTATAAGTAAATGTTGAAATTACCATTAACTAAGATTAATAAATGTTTTAGACTTCTTAGTTTATGTTAACTTAATGCAGTTAACTATAATTGAACCTTATTGTAAAGCGTTACCGTTTTAATATAGTACTCTGTGGTAATACCATTTATACTTTTTTTGTAAGAGCATCATATTCATTTACATTACACTTCAAAGAATTCCGGAGCATGTCCATAAAAAACATGGTGTTACCATGGTACGAAGTACAACCACAGTAATTTTAACCCTAAAATATCACAAAGCATTGCCAAATGATAAAAAGGGACATGATGCACAAAAGAACATCTAAGAAAGCGAATGCCTACAGGAAAACGAGCACAAAACCTGATCTCAACATGGTAAACGATGTAAAATAGATGGATGAAGGGTGATTCACCTCTCTGCTCTGGCTGATTCCAGGTCTCTTCCTCCAAAAACAGGAACTGGGTGATAAAATCACATTCAAATTTAATTACTAGAGAGCAGCATCATGTAAAAGCGTGGGAGTGAGTGAAAGAGAGAAATTGACCTGAATGGAGGGATTGTTCTCCTCCTCTTGGTCCCGGTAGGATCACGGCAGGATGTGCGACATTAAAAACAGGCCCACGCTGGCTGCAACCATCTTCCTCGCACATATGGAGGGAGAAGAGAGTGGGAGAGGGGAGGGGGAGCGCAGGGCCATTCTGATTGGGGGGAGGGTCTCTGCGTGTACACACAAATACAAACACGCAATAGCAATGCAATCCAATGATGCACACACAATGAGAAAAGAGTTACAGCTCATTGATTCTAAAAGCATTACATTCCATGCAGAGATGAAAGAGGAAGTGAGAGAATAATACATGGTGCAAAAGTGATGCATTACAGATGAGAGAAAGATAAATAACACAGAAAGACAGCAGCAGAGAAATAGATGTTTGAATGGTCAAAGGAAGAAGCTCATCTGTGCATCATTTAGCAGGTTCACTGACAGCATATGCTGCGTATGTATGTGTATATATATACAGTATATATATATATATATAGTTTTTATATATGTGTGTATATATAATAACATTGATAATATTTAAGAGATTGTATAATGAAGAAAAATATTAATGTCATATATATATATATATATATTACAGTATAAATTGATATATATATATATATATATATATATATAAATTAAAAAGAAAATGACAAACTATAATGTACAAATATTTACGTAATAATGTGTAACACTAATAATAATATAATAATACATATTTTTGTGGGTTTTTGTACATTATGATAATGAGAATTAAGGGAGAATTGTCATTGATTGTCGTGAAAATAATAACAAAAAATATTTAATGGTCATAAAATATATAAAAACAAATATATTTATTTATTTATTTTTTTTTGCTTTGGGAAGAAATGCACTGAACACGTTTTTGGCAGGTCTTATGCTCTTTATCTTATCACAAATGCGACCATAGAAAGAACTGGCTTTTAAGAACATGGAACATACAGGTTTTATTTAGATTGCAACATTTACCAACGGTTACAAAGTGAGAGTTTCCAAACGTTTGTCTCACTATACTTGTGCAAAAAAATAACAACGGATATATACAAAAACACAAAATATCTCGGTTACATAGTCTTCAGACACTGTTTTGGGAAATATTGCACTTTTTATTGCTTTAAGCTTAAGGTTGTTTTGTAATTTCCACAGTTTGAATGTCTTGGCCTGGAGTGATACAATGAAAACAGGAATGCTTCACAACAGTGCAGTGCAAACACTGTTGGCTGTGCATTGAAAACATTTGAAACACTAAATACTACAGCTGGTACCGTGCTTCTGCAATAACTTAAAAATATACTATATCAATTTGCAGAGAGTGCACCTTTTAAAAACTGATTTTCTTTAACATGAAACAAATTCCATTAATAAAAAAATTATTTTGGCAGATAAACCTCATAATTGGTACAATGATAATCTATGAAATACGTTTTAGACACAAGTAAGGAAGAAAGACAGATGAACTGAAAAAAACTTGCTTCCACTGCAGCTCAGTTTGGTGTTATTTTCACTGCATTTATATGTATGCAAACAACACACACAACACGCAAACATACACACACACACTTCCTTCTATCTGTTGGTTTAGCTGAGAGGAGAAATCTCCTCTCCAAACTTCACGAGGTGAGCAGCGTTTTTGGCTTCATGGAGCACCTGTGAGTGCAGATACAGACAGACAGTCACACAGCTGTTTGTGCATGTGTATTAAAAATGTGCTGTTTTTCTAAATCCATCCCACCTTTGGAAAACATACAGTCACGCAGAGTCAAGTAGCAGTAATGTCAGAATAGATACATGAAATACACATATCAATCTTATGAAGTACATCATTTATTCATGTTGCAGAGCAACATTAATGTTGCCATTCATCATAACAGCAGATTACAGGCCCGTGATCTGGGCGGCACCTACCTTGTTGTGGATGTATGACTCACAAGCGTAGCACCAGACAGACAGATCAGCGAAGCTCAGCACCAGAGGGTGACCCGACACCTGCCCGTGGGTCACCATGTGCTGGTTCACATAACGCCCGCAGAGAACCTGAAAAAAAAGAGGGAAAAAACTCAAATAAAATAAAAGCACACTTTGCCGAGTGCTTGTGCAGTGTCTTTATGCAGAGGAACCTCAAGCTATAATGCTCATTTTCTTACTCTTTTTCTACATGTGATGACATTTAAGATGAACTATGTAGAAAATTGTATTAAATAAGTTATGTCACCGATTATGTGTTTTTTGTGTACATGCGCTTTCCATTGTTCCTACATTCTATTAGAAATGTGTCTATTTACGCTAAGTGCAAACAGCCGAGTTGTTTTCTCTTGTTGGCAGAGGCTATTTACACTAACTCCGCCCACTGACTCCTGGTTGGGCCAGACAAAATTTCGGAAGACGCTAGATTGTCAACAGTACCAATAGAAAGGGGGTAAGGCGAGTGGCAGAAAGCTTTAAAGCAAATCGACCCGAGTTCGAATCCGCCTATAAAATAAAGCATTTATTTTCCATAAAAATGTAGAAAATATTCAAAAAATGAAAATAAAGTGCCTAACGTGTGTTTAATAATAAAGAGTTTATCGGTTAGGGTTAGGAGTAGGTGTAGGTAGGGCTTTATTGTCCCAATAAGGTGACATCCATTTAATAATTTTAATAAATACATTCATTTACACTATGCTATAATTGCATACCATTTAATGTACAACAACACTGAGGTGCAAATAGTATCTGCCACTAGCATCTAACTACTATTTACACTTAGCCTATTGCAAAGAAAATAATGCTATTTATTTAAATAGCATCTATCGCTAAGTAAATGTTGCTATTTTAATTTATTGCAAATGGCCTCTGCCTTGTATGGAAGCTTGTTTCCGCCACAAAATAAAAAA
Source organism: Squalius cephalus (assembly GCF_949319135.1). Taxonomy (NCBI): domain Eukaryota; kingdom Metazoa; phylum Chordata; class Actinopteri; order Cypriniformes; family Leuciscidae; genus Squalius; species Squalius cephalus. The sequence goes on from NC_137137.1 coordinate 4,875,116, forward strand.
AATTAAATGATAATTGCGACTTTTTATCTCACAATTGCGAGTTTACATCTCGCAATTCTGACTTTATTTCTCAGAATTGCGAGATACAAAGTCAGAATTGCGTGAAATAAAGTCGCAATTGCGTATTATAAAGTCAGAATTGCGAGATATAAAGTCAGAATTGCGTGAAATAAAGTCACAATTGCGTGTTATAAAGTCAGAATTCTGACTTTTTTTCTCGCAATTGCGACTTTATATCTCGCAATTCTGACATATTTTCTCAGAATTGTGAGATATAAACTCACAATTGTGAGATATAAAGTCCAATTCTAAGGGGAAAAAAAAGACAGACTTTTTTTGTTTTGTTTTTTACCTCAGAATAGTTTATCTCACAATTCTGACTTTATAACACGCAATTGCGACTTTATGTCATGCAATTCTGACTTTATATCTCCCAATTGCGTATTATAATGTCAGAATTGCGTGATATAAAGTCGCAATTGCGAGAAATAAAGTCAGAATTGCGAGATGTAAACTCGCAATTGTGAGATAAAAAGTCGCAATTATCTCTTAAAATGTTTTATTCTGTGGCGGAAACAAGCTTCCATAGCCTTGTGTAGAAGTTATTGCTGAATGATGATTTGTTCGTGAAAATGTTTGCAGATTTCACACGTGGTTAGTGGATGAGACCCAATGTGCACCACTGTCAGCAGTGGGAAGTCTAAATAATTCTAAACCTCAACATGTTGTGATTTCGACTAGCGTTGTTAGCTGTTACCTTGTAGCAGAAGAGGCAGATCCAGTTTTCAGCATCACCTCCACACTCTTCACACGGCAGGAAGACATCAATGCCACCTGCAGGCACCGGTCGCACTGACTCCAAATGTGGGCACCATGGCAACGGGTTCACCACATACATGCCGTCCTAGCAACAGAGTAAAACTGAATGAGACGACAGACTGAAAACATGTAATCTAAAATTCTGCCACTCTATATATATGAGCCATATTTATCTGTAATGTTATTATGCTAATATGACATGAACACATTTACCACATCCGTGGGTTGTTGTCCGAAGACCTCTATGACTGTCTTCACAGAGTCACCACAAGCAGCATCCAGACCACAGCTCTCCTGCTCATTCATGCCAGCTGGATTTCCAGTGACCACAGACACTCGGATCGACTGGTCCTGGTAAACAGAGCATGTTTAATGATTGAATACATTATGAGTCACCAAAACATACTGCTAATGACATTTGAGATTGCCTACAGGTGTCTCTGCTTTTACAGCTGTAATCTCTGCATGTGTGCCGTCTCCATCTCCGCCTTTCTCTGACGAGGGTTTCAGGGGTGATTCTGACTCCTGGCCTGATGAATTCCTCCGTGGGTTGGGTTTCACCTTACGTCTGGCTCCTCCAATTGCAACTGACGCTGGGCTGGTGTTTGATGAGGTACTTGTGTTGAGATTCAGAGAAAGCAGATCCTCAGTGAGCTCATCAAGGCCGGACTGCTCAAGATTGTGCGGTTTCTGTCCGGGACTCTGAGCGGGGGTGGGCTGGCGAGGCGATTTCTTGCCCTTGCCTGCCGATGCCCGCTTGCCTTTCGGTTTAGGAGACGGCAAAGACAAACGAAGTGACTCTGGAACTGATATAAACAAACAACCAAAGCATTTTGCATTAAAATAATCATATTTTTCTTACATTTTTTTAATTCTTCAGATATGATATTGATGTGAAGTGCATGTCAGTCTCCGTTCTGAGATTGCAAACTCACTCTGTATTCTCAGCGAGCGCCAGAAGGGGGCGTGGGCACGCAGGACGTTGTTAATGGTGACAGCAGCGCTGGTCTTGGGAGGGGGCAGATGGTCTAGAAGTGGAGGGGAGTCTCCCAGCAACATACTGGTGCACATGGACATGGACTCAGAGATGGAGGTGAGGTTATATCCTCCCTATGGTGAAGAGGGTTAGATGACATCATTAACCAGCGTGTAGGACATACACTACTGTTCAACAAGTCGATTTTTTTAATATAAGTAGTAAGAAGTTTCTTATTTGTACCAAGGTTGCATTTATTTGATCAAAAATAGAGTAAAAAACATAATATTGTGAAATATTACTACAATTTAAAATAAGTGTTTTATGTATTTTAAGATTTAATTTATTCCTGTGATGCAAATCTGAATCAGCATCATTGCTCCAGTCTTCAGTGTCACATGATCCTTCAGAAATCATTCTAAAATGCTGATTTGCTGCTCAAGAAACATTTATTATTATAATCAATGTAGAAATCACTTAGATGCTGAATATAACGCTGCTTACTATTTTTGTGGAAACAGTGATGCACTTTATTCAGATTTTTTTGATGAATAGAAACAGCATTCTATTTGAAATTGTGGCTTGCAGCAATGTCTTTACTGTCACTTTTGATTCAATTTAATGCATCCTTGCTGATTGATTAAGTATTAATTATATATGATCAGACAGGTCAATTAATCATCTGATCTCAAAGGTCATTTTGAGATTGGGTATTAACCCTGGCCAGTGGTTGGTTCCAAAATCATTTGTACAAGTTCCAAAATCTACTAACAGTGTTGTCAATGAATAAACATTTTAACATGAACATTTAAAGAAATATTATTTAAGATATCAACTAATTTTATTATAAAGAAATTATGGCTACCATCAGGCACCATGTTCTCTAGATATTGACATCAGCATTGGCCACTGAAAAACTCAATAGTAGAAAGTGTAAACAGTGAATGTAAGAGTGAATATAACCCACCTCCAGTATGACTAGCACTCTTCCTGCTGCCAGACCCATCAACTGATGGGTGAAGTGGGCATAGCCCTCGGGGGTCACCTGATACCCTCCTAGCGGATCACCCCGTGCCGCATCAAACCCAGCAGACACCAGCACCAGCTCTGGGGCAAACTAGAACACAGACAACACCACTCACTTAGTATTTAACAACATATGCTTTGGTCATCAGGTAAAAATGAGCATATTTTACCTCTCTGGCTATTGGCATAACTAAGTGATGGAAAGCTGCCATGTATTCTGGGTCTCCCATCTTTCCTCCATTCCAGGGGATGTTGACATTGTATCCTCTGCCTTTCCCCCGCCCCACCTTATTATAGTTAGCATCTTCTGAGTTGGGGAAAAACGTCCCGTCTTCATAACGATGCAGAGAAATGTACAGGACGCTGGAAAAAGTGAAAGACATTGGTTAAAAACAAAGGTCTGCAATCTGACCAATGCTTATACGACTGATCTAAACAAATATATATTTATTTATAAATCAAATGACAACATTAAGAGGATCCATTACCCTTGTCTATTCACCCAGACTATTTTATAAAACAAATTAGCCTTTTTGCCATTTCTAAATGTTTGTGGTTATGAGGTCACAATGTAATGCTACTTTGCAAACAGGCTGTTATTGAAAGATGGCGCAGCTAAACACTATATTGGACCTGACTGCAAATCTAAGTTGTTACTTATAAAAATGCAAAGAGGTTGGCCAATTAAACACAAGGTCATTTGCATACAGAAGTCTCCTAATTACATTAGCAAATACAGAGAAAAATGTAAAAAATTCTCATGCAAACTAAAATACTACTTTATTGGTGAAAGGAACATCTTAAATTATAAATGGACTTCTTATGGATATCTGACTTTGGAATACATACCAGTGTTATTTTAGTATTATTTATATACTATTACAGTATATATTAATATTTTGAATAAAATTTTATTTTTTACATTTTAATTTTAATTGTGTTTAATTTAAATGTACTTTTGTCATTTAATAGTTTTTTATTTATTTCTATTTAGCTTTAAATTATCTTTAAATTTTAGTAATTTTAATACTTCAACTTAAATTTTAAGTTTCATCTAATTTATATTATATATTATTTCAGCTTTATTTAAATGAACAAAAATAATTTTTGATTGTTTTAGTTAACAATAACAGCACTGATCCAGACCACTATGTACTAATATGAGATTATAGTGGGACTAAATATGGGACTGGACAAACCTGTTATCCTCCTCAAAGATGTGCTGCGTGCCGTTTCCATGATGAACATCCCAATCGAGGATGAGGACACGCAGGGATTTGTGTGTGATGCTTTGGGCATAGCGTGCGGTCAAAGCGGCCGTATTAAAGAAACAGAAACCACAAGCTGTGTCTTTCTCTGCATGATGACCGGGAGGACGGACTATGGCCACGCTGTTTCTCACCTACAGGACCAAAGAAACAATTGAGGACACCTGGGAGCAAATTCAAGCAGTAATGTTCTAGTATACTTTATACTGAGACATGTAAAAGACACAAAAAGACAGACCTGGTCGGTGAGTATGGCCTGTACGGAGTTAAAGCATGAGCCAGCGGCCATCAGGGCACAGGTGTAGCTCTCATTATTGATGAAGATGGAGTTGTAATCGTTCCCCAGTCGGTGTAGATCTCTGGGTTTCATGTGCTCCGTACTCTTAATAGTGCTTATGTGATCAGAACTAGCACAAGAGAGATAAACAGACATGAATTAAATCAAATGCAATGTTGCATTAGTTTTACTAATACAGATTTGTATGTGGGTCAATGACGTGACGGGTCATTTTTTTGGTCCAAAGGCCTTAATAATAATAAAAAAACAAATATATAACATCCAAAGTATGTAAGGTAGTAGTACAACTTGATCTCTTTTACTGAATCCAAAAGGTTTTAATTATATTTTACTACATATAAAGGTATTTTAAAGATTTTGAAGTGTCAAAAGGTCATTCGGTAAAAACCGATATAGTAAATATTTAAATGGAATAATATTGTTTTTAATAACTAAAGGAACTACAATAATACAAATATAAAGCAGATAAGGCTCTTTTTTTACATTTCTCTTTTACTCTTTTTTTTACATTTACAAACCACAAAATCTTATTGTTAACACCTAGGTAAACAAAAAAAATGGTTTCAAAAATAGTTATATCTCCATTCGTTATATCTCTTATTCGTCAATGACCCATGTAACTGCATACATTAATGTGATCATTATTTATTTACTCATCTGAATGCATTTCACCTGTGACAGAGCGCCAGCTCCTCTTCTGTTGCCAAGCGAGCTGGTATCCGATGGCAACGGGACAGCAGGCCCAACTCCTCATGTCGGGAAAAGATCCGTGAAATTCTCTGAGGGAGCTCTGGATGATGACTGTAGGAATCAATACATCCTCATCTTATATATGCACAACCAAATAATCAAAACACACACAAGTGAGAAAATTGTAATTTTTCAGCTGTGTCACAGGTGTTTATGTTATTAAGCAGCAGTCACTCTCACCCATCCCACATGTTGTGATGATGCATCATTCTCTGGTCATAAACTAGCCCAGTGATCGGAGAGGAAACCTTCACTTCTGCACATACTGGAGCGGGCAGGGGAGGGACATTGGACAGAGGACCCCCCTCTAAAGGTCATCAAACACACATTCAAGAGCTAAGAAAACACAAATCTTTCACAAGGTGCCAGCTGTACCAAATGACTGGCAGTTTGAATGCTTGTGCAAATGTGATGTTGGGTAGTGTTTATTGGTTTGCAGCGGAACGCTTTCTTTTTATCTGAAGATGACAGGATAATATAATGTCCCAATGTAATCTCAATGACCAATGCATTTCCAATGCTGTTTCCAATAATTTAATAATTGATATATAGGCAAAAAAAAAGGGCTTTGGTCAGGACAAATTTTTGGACAGGAAATTAGCTAAATTTAAGAAAAACGCACTACTTAAAAAGCCATTGCTGTCTCAGGAATCCATCAAAGACAGAATGAAGTTTTTGGCAGAATATGGGAAGTTTGAGAGTGGTTAAGCAGAGTTGTGTGTGGAGTGATGAATCACAATGAAACACGAGTTGCATGGTGATGCTCCAGAGGGGTGTCTTCAAAAATCTGGTGAGAAATATAATAAATGCATCTCTACCACAGAGAAGCATGGAGGAAGAGGTGTCATTGTGTGGGAAGACTTTTTAGCTGCTGTACTGGTGAGCTACTTCACTGTGATGTTTTATAAACGCTTCAGAGTACAGGGAATATTGCAGAATGGCTTGCTTCCCACAATTGAAAAGTTGTCATCTAAAGAGGAATGATCAGATGTTTTTTCAAAAAGGCAATGATCCTGCCCAAATTGCAAAGACAACCAAGAACAAGTCCATCAGGCTCATGTTTTGGCCTGGTCAGGGTCCAGATTTGAACTCTTAAGTGAATATTTGGTCTCACATTAAAGTTAAACGAACTTGGAAACTTTTTTCCATTACTCAAACTCTTTCAAGTCATTAACATTGAGTGGAACAACACTGATTTTTTTTTTTACTGTAAAAAAACTATCTGCTATTTTATTAATTTGTATGATAATTTTCTAATTTTCATAATACCCTTTTCATATGTACTTTATGTATAAATAGTTTTCATTATGTTTCATGAGTGCACAAACACAATATGGTGATCTGATTTGTTTATTTGTAAATAAAAATTCTTGGTTCCTACCAAAAGTCTGAAGACTCTTCCAAAATGGATACAAGACAGAGATGGTCTTTGAGATGGAGTTCAGGGCACTGCAATAAAACCACAGGAAAAACCCACAGCAAATAGGGCGTAACAGAGAGAAATATAAGAAAATGTAGGCAGATGTGCTCCTCGGTTCACTCACCTCTCACTCGGAGCACCAGGAGAGGTCAGGTGAGGGCAAGGGTCACCCAGCAGTGACATCACACTAGCGCAAACACCCTCTGCTGTGGACTGGAGGTTATACCCACCCTAACAGATGAAATACTGTGTGTGAGATGTGAACCACAAAGAAGAATATTTAGTCCTCTTAAGGCATAATATGATCATACCTCCAGAGCCAGCACGAGTCGGCCCTGTGCTACACCTTTCAGCATATGGGTCAGGATGGAGAAACATTGTGGACTCACTTGCATCTCACCCTAGATACACAGAACATTTTAAATAATTAACATAATTGAATGAGGTTTGGAAAATGATTTTAAAGGAATGAAGCTGAGCATCCCACCTTTGGATCACCGATCACAGAGTCAAAGCCGGCCGCCACTAACACCAGTTGAGGCTGAAACTGTGCAGCACATACACACAAGAGATCTCAATATATTATTTCTTTATAATAAAATTAGTTGATATCAAAGGAGACGTACAACCAATTTTAAATAATATTTCTTTAAATGTTCATGTTAAAATGTTTATTCATTGACAACACTGTTAGTATGGAACGATTTTGGAAGCAACCACTTGTCAATTACTGGCCAGGGTTAATACCCAATCTCTAAATGACCTAAATATCAGATGATTAGACGATAAAACATTAAATCAGATGTGCAGGTGACCGATACAAAAGGTGTACCTCATGCGCCACAGGCAGGAGGAGCTGCTGGAAAGCTGTGATGTAATCTCCATCCTCCATCCCTACCTGGAGTTAAATAAAGAGATCAGGACACATTCAGCACCAGCCTACAAGCCTCATTTATAGTCCACTATAATGTTAGTCAAGGTGGTAATTTAGTTTTAAATGATCTATAAATCGGTTGACCTCTCGAAATGAGTCACTTGAACACTGAGGTGTACCTTGTTCCAGGGCAGGTTGATATTGTAGCCCTGTCCTGCTCCTGAACCCACCGAGCTGCTGTCAGACTTCTTGAGATGCGGCCAGAACGAGCCATCTTCATATCTGTGCACTGAGAAATACAGCACACTGCCACACAGGAGGACAGAGGTTAGATGCTCTTTATTTGACAGACATTAGTTGCGTCCCAAATGACACACTATACAATATGCACCTACTATGCACCATGTACATCCGTGTAGTGTATACATTTTATAAGGTTAATTTGTTATTCACTGTCGGAGTCTGATAGCCCCTCCCCCCCTCTACATAATTAAAGCTGTGACAGATGAGTTCCTGAAGTACATCAAGTTTCCAACATTACACACTTTTTCGATGAATTGATTTCATCAGTAGTAACTGAGTTATGGTCTGGCAAAGCTCCATAGACAAATCATTTCCAAAGGGGTGTCACCAACGGACGTCGCTCAAATGCCTCAGGGCGCAGTTGGATAGACCTAAAACCAATCAGAGCGATCGTCATCGTGTAAAGCCATATGCTGCGTCCCAATTCGCCTAAGTTACACTACGCCATAAAAGTATGTACTCTTTTTGTGAAGAAAAGGTATTTACTTTTGAATGTGTAGCAAAAAAGTAGGCAAGCTTTGGGACATACTACTTCGTCATCTTTATCGGACGGATCTGTCTCGTGCATCCTGTCACTTAAACTGCCCTGTCAATCATCGTGTCACAGTTAAGATCCTCTATTAAATCTAATTTAATTTCCTACCGTTTCGGAGAGAAATGTAGTAGCACGTTCATCTGCCAGTGGGTCTTTCATGGAGACTGTCCTCATGTGTTTGCAATTTGAATATAATAATGCATTTAAAAGTTGAACGGACGTTGCTCAAATGCCTCTGGGCGCAATTGGATTGACCTAAAACCAATCAGAGCGATCGTCATCGTGTAAAGCCCGCCTCAACGTTTCTGATTGGTGCCACGATTTCTAGGCCATGGAAATGGGCTTGAATGAGCTCTTTGCCAGACTACTTCTCGAGCAAATCTGAATTTGCCAGAAGTTGTCTGGGTTTTCCCAGGCTACATCAAGTGTCCAACATTACACACTTTTTCGATTAATTGATTTCATCATCAGGGTATATAAAGTGTACTTTTTCTAGTTGGATTTTTCAGTGTAAACACACTACTCACACTTTATTTATACTAAAAAACTTCATAAAATAGTGCACAAGCACGCAAATTGAGATGCACCTATTTATACATAACATTTGTAATATGATGTGCTGGTGCAGACAAATGTACCTGGGATCCTCTTCAAAAATATACTGGATTCCCTGTCCATGATGCACGTCCCAATCCACAATTAGAACTCTGTACGATTGGAAAAGCAACCATCCATGTTATAGATTCTCAAACCATAAACTTCTTTAAAGACAACGTGTAAATGCATTTGAAACACATTCAACTTCTGTAATGTGACATTTTTGGAATATTCAGTGAGAAATAATCCAGAACCAGACTTGATTTTATCAATCAGAATTTGATTGGATCATTAGGTTAATCTGACTGATATTACTGGCTAATATTTGAGTATGTCAAAGTCAATTAGTGGCAAAAGTCATTACATTTGATGAAAGACTTTGAAAACATTTTATCACTAGATCAAAAATGCGCCAATGAATTGCTGACAACAAGACCAGGAAAATATATCAAGAAACGAAATAAAGTCAATATCATATTTGACCCCCGGCTTCACAGACAAGGTTTAACTCTAGTCCCAGACTAAAATGCATGTTTTAACTCAAAGCAACTTGCACAGGCATATCTTAAAATATGTCAGTGCCATTGTTTGGTCTTAAGATGCACACCAGTAATGTTTATGAAAGCTAATTAAATGTCCTAATTGAACTAAGGCCTAATCCTGGCTTAATCTTAGCCCTGTCTGTGAAACCAGGCCATAAAGTGTTAATTAATGTATGATGCTAAAGCAAAATGCAGACTCTCACCGTTCAACTCCATGCTGTTTTTGAGCGTAGCGCGCCGCTATGGCCAGATTATTAAACATACAGTAGCCGTTCATCTTATCTGCATGAGCGTGGTGACCCGGAGGCCTGTGAATATAGGGAAAAAAACAGTAACTGTCAATGAATAAATCAATATAAAACAAAAAACAAAGAGATATTAGTACTGTTGAGAAGAACAGATGCAACAAGACCTGTTGATGGAGAAGCCGTTACGCAGCTGTGATGTCATCACTTTATCCACCAGCTGGAGAACTGATCCCACCGCCAGACAGGCAGAGGTGAAAAATTCCTGATGGAATTTAAAAAAATGAAATCTTCATAATTCTGAAATCTCTGAAAATGTTTTGCCACACAAATAACATATTTCTAAATATTTACATAACCTTCCCCATAAATGTTCTTTCATATGCTCAAATAGCATTAAAAAAAGCTTATATTTAAGACTGGACCAACCAATGCGTGAAGTGCTATCCTGAGAGCATCTCAATTGGCTCTTTAATTTATAAGGCGGGACTTGTTCTGCCTTTATTGTGCATTGCGCTTTCTTCCACTCTTAATAATGAGAACATCATCTTTATGAAACTGTGAAGTCTTTTATCATGTTGCTTTTGTCATCATTTGATAAAAGCACTGAATCACTTAGAATCATGATTAAGAACATCCCTTATGGTCAATATTGGTCAGTGAATATGGTCAGTATTGATTTCATGTTGACTTTAAGAAATATCAGTGCATGTACTGGATAATGATTTTGATTTTTATGAACAATTAAACATTCCAGGACTGGAAAAGACACGTGATTGGGTGACTTACAGGATGTAGATAGACAGAGTCGTATTTATCAGAGAGAGACTTCAGCTCCTCCTCTGTCATTTTCTGTGTGGATTTCATCAGCTCTACATAATCCTTTCTATAACACACAACACATTTCCCCTTGTCACATAAGATAATCATAAAACAAAAGCAACAGCATCAATCTTTATTTAATCATGCGTATAAACTTACGTATGAACGAGTAATAGCTCATCTTCTGTTACAGCTCTGGCCTGAAACGCAAAGTTAAACTATTTTAAACTGCTCAAAGACAGGAGGAATTGTAAAATAATATCACTACAGGAGTGTCTCTACCTCTACTCGTACACAGCGTCCCAGCACCCCCTCCGTCTCCAGTGTCTCCATTACAGTGCTCACTCTCGCTGGACACTCTGGGTGACTGCAAAAAAACATCCAATCTGCTGTTATTTAAGAACTTTTATAATCCTATACTAAGTAAACTATTTGAAATAAAATTAAATATCAAGAATAAGTGCAGCTTTTATTGAAGCAATGACAACAAATACTTTTTTATGCCTACAAATACTTTGATTCTTTCCATTTTGTTTCATTTTAACGCATCTACATGTATGCACAAACTTAACACATAAGACCAGGAGATTCTGTCTTTTGCTTCATAGCATCCACTGGAGAGTCTTAAAGTCAAAAATCTAAATTGACCATTTTTTTTAATGAAATACTAGAGTATTTATTACAAATGATTTAGTTTTGTTCATATGCTCTCGTAATATTTAATCAAAATAACTTCCCCTTCCTCTGATGACATGTTTACTGACATGTGGGCGGGACAACCTGTCACTCACATGAGGTCACAGCAATAGCAAATGAGAACGATGTAACAATCCAATGAATCCTCGATGGACAAAATTAAGTCCCACCCTACAATTTTTCTTGTTTCACTTGGATATACATCAAATAGGGAGGAAAAGACTATCTGAACTTCTGTTTCATGCTGACGCATGACTCTCTCTTTATTAAAATTCAAAATTAGATGCCAGAATTTTGACAGAATTTTCCTTTTTAAGCAAACTATTGTCAATAATAATTTAACCATTCTGAAGCATCACCTGGCATCCCAGAGGCAGTGAAAGTGAGTGAAGGCATCTATATAGACAAGACCTGTTCCTGTTGGTTGAGTCTTCCCACACACATCCTAAAAAAGATGGCAAGAACAAAGAAAACAGCTGTTTCAAAAGCACTCGCTCCCTGAGCATGCAATCCCACAGTGATAAAATAAAATACTACGTGCACATTACTGAATTTGAAAGGGATAGTACTCCCAAAAAATATGTCATTAATTACTCACCCTTGTGTCATTCCAAATCCGTAAGACTTTAGTTCATCTTCGGAACACAAATGAAAATCATTACTGATGAAATCTGAGAGCTTTCTGTCCCTCCATTGACAACTACCCAACTAACACTTTGACACTTCAAAAAGTTCAGAAAGAGAAACTAATCCATATGAATTGAGCGGTTAGATCCAAAGTTTCTGAAGAGACTCGATCGCTTCATTGGTTCTTGCTGAAGCTCAAAAGTGCTGCGTAACACGAGAATGAACCTCATTGGTTCTCACACATCAAGCGAACATGCTTGAGCTTAAGTTTATCATAACAGATGTGTGTGCTGATGAATGTTCATATGTAGAGGTGTAAAGTCCAGGGGTCAGAAAGTAAAAGTCCTGCCATATGTGTATTCCACCCATGAACTCAGCCAGCTGATTTCACTAATTAGTTCTCCTGGTCGAAAAACTGTGCTAATTAGCAAATCCAGGTGATTGGAACAGAATACTGAGGAGGACTTTTACTTTCTGAACCTGGGGTCCGTTCTTCGTACGTCGCTAACTCACTTAGCTGGATTTGATTGTTGGCGATTTGGCATGATCTTGGATTGTTTGGTTCTTCAACGCTCATCCTGGACTTGCTGCCATAGCAACATGTGCGCAAACTTAAACCTGCTCGGGAGCAGGCTTATTTCATGTAAACAGGATTAGATCCCGGCTTCATAAACGGAGCTGATAGTGATACGGGAAGTCCAGCGCAGCGCGATAGTGCACTTTCTTTCTGAGATATAGATTTTTTCTCGTGATTCGTGAGATTGTCGTTTTTTCGTTTTTTTATGTTTAAAAAACAGTTTTAGGGGGTTTTTTTTGTTTTTTTTTTGTGGCATTTCCAAGCCACTTAAGACCCAATGTTGTAAAGCAGTTTTTTTTTGTTTTTTTTTAGGCTATCATAATTTTTTATGAAGATCATACAATCATGACCATGCCGATTACAGATATGTCACTCAGGCTTCACTAACGTGATTGGTACCATAGACTATAGGCTACCATAGACTGCCATCAAGGCTATGAAGGGGATTATGTGAACAGAAAGGGGATTCACAATGTAAATGTGCAGCCCAGTTACTATTGTGATTCTTAATATTCCAGATTAGTAATATTATATCAAATAAAAAAAAGGCAGTTGACTAAAATCTTCCATATCACAAATGTGAAAGCAAAATGGCCAGGATCTGTGCATGACTTAAGCATTTTCAGAGATTCACATTTATGCCTTATTTTAAAGTGGTAAGAAAAGTTCCACAATTAAATATCAAGCTCACTGTATTACATACACTTATGCTGATCCTAACAGAACTGCATTTTTTCATAGGTGATTATGACATGTTCCTGCAGACAGGTGTTTTATGACCCCATTCCCTGACCCAAACCAGTTACAGTGCAGCTCTAGCCAGGACAAGGGCACACAATGAAATGAACTTTGGCTAACTAAAGGGAAGATTTCAGTGTCTGAAAAGTCTGAGGGTTGCACACCTGACAGGGCCTGTGACATTGTTGCATGTGCCATATTACACAACACTGCCAAAAAAAAAAAAAAAAAAAACACTTTTCATTAAATGTTTAATAAAAGACAAATATGCTTAGTTCCTTGAGTTTTATTTCAATTGTTCTTTGTAAAGAAAAGCCAGTGGTCAAGTGCCTGCAACAAGAGATATTAGACACATGCCTCATGCAATAAATAAAAAGGAAAAGTTGGCTATATACTGCCTATGTCTCCTCTGTGTGTGCAGACTCTTCTGTAGGCCTTTCTGTAGATGTGGAATCCTACAACTTATATTGCAGCCATAAAGCATACAAGTATAAATGAAGTAAAGTTATTTATGCACTTGCAGGTAGGCTAGTTCCTCCATATGACAGTTATCTGAGAGGGTTTATTCACTGTCCAGTGCAATGGAAACAAATGGACATTACAAAGTCTTATATACTTTCTTTCCTTTGGAAAATTAGAAAATGTCCACTTACTGCACATATTTCAGCCACCACTTTCTTGGGAACAGATACAAGTGTTGGTGTATTGTGTAAAAGTGCACAAAAGAGGAAAACACAGTGTCATTACAATGAACTACACTGGGGAAAAATGTGATCAATAACTCATGGCAAAATATTTTTACATTAACATAAGTTTATCAGTTTTCACTTTCACAAGTCAAAGCAATTCATCATTACTCAAGATTTAACAGTTGAAATGACTATACGGCCTTAATTTAATGCAGCAAAAATTATTTTACAGTGTAGGCTACTAAGATATTTTCTATTTTCTCAGCCTTTTTCTTGGTTGCTTTTATAAACCGACAACCATTTATTTAACAGTGCCTTTTATAAAAGAGACTATAATATAACTAAAAATGACCATTATGTAGAATATTTTTGTACTTCACTTTTATTTGTTCCCATGTTCTAGTATGGTGACTGACATTACAATGCACAAAGTAATTATGCAATTATTAAAATACAAAAATATAGGCTAATAAGTGATAAAAACATCTAACATGGCCACTTACGGATTTAAATTGTCTGCTACTTTTTGCCAGCCCTCTCTCCTGTAGACTTTGAGGTGTTCCCTGGCGTTTTGATTAAACATTAAAATTCCGAATAAACTTCGACTATTTGTTCTTGCTCTGCTGAGGAGAAAAACTGAGCCCGCTCTTTGGCCACGCTGAGCAGCCAATAGCAGCGTTGCTGATCAATGTTTCTACTATCGATACATATCCCCTTTTAACCAGCGCATGAACGCGCAATTATCTCAGATAACTCAATCCAGCGATACTAATCATATCCGGCAAGTGTGTTCGAAGAACCGAGTTAGCCAGATCATGATTCGCACGATGATATCATCTTGGATGTGTCATTTGATCTCGGATGTAATAAGCAACGTACGAAGAACGGGCCCCTGGACTTTACACCTCTGTTTATACGTGAATAAAAGCCTAAATTATATCAGTTCATCATATAAAGTGATCATGTCTCTCCAGAAAATTTGGACTAAACCACTCAATTAATTAGTTTTACGATCTCGTTATGAACTTTTTGAAGAGTGGTAGTTGAGTCGCTGTCAATGGAGCTCTCAGATTTCATTGAAAATATCTTCAATTTGTGTTCCAAAGATGAACGAAACTCTTATGGGTTTGGATTGGAATGACATGGGGGTGAGTAATTAATGACAGAATTTTCATTTTTGGGTGAACTATTCCTTTAATAATCAACTCCATACACAACACCATAAACGTGCATCACTGCCAATGTTGGGGAGCTACTTTTAAATGGTCTTGCCACACTATAAGCTACTTGTAATTTGAAGTAGTTAAGTACAGTAAAGCTAGCCTTTTGAGTACATAAGCTAAATGACAAGACAAGAACTGGGAGAATTGGTCAGGAGAAAAAGGATAAATTGTTAGAAAAATTATGTTGTATTGATAAAAATCTTAATGTTTTGTTTATGCAAAATATATTTAGCTTGTGTGTATGTATGTGTATATATATATATGTATATATATATATATATGTTATATATATATATATATATATATATATATATATATATATATATAAAAGGGAAAACAAACAGTGACTGTAATTAAGTGTTTATTTACCAGGTTTTGTAGATCATTGCTCATCTGCTCCACTTTGCTCCGGTCCATTCTACCCTTCCTCCGTGCCTCCTGTAGACTCTTCTTATGGTTCGGGTTGTTGTTTTCTCTCTGAAGAGCACAAAGGTATTTTAGAGAGAATTACACACAGCAGAGGCCAACACTCTCAAAACAGGAATCCAAATAAAGCACTAGCACCCACACCTGACCTTTAAAAATTTGCAAAACAAAGCACGACACAGAGTAAATCAAGTGGGCAAACTTCACGAATATCTATGAATTATTAACTACTCATGTACACACTGACTAAAACACGCAACACAACATTTTGTCATATGGACCCAGGACTGGGTCATTCTCTCACTTTGGTTTCTGGTGTTCCTCTTGGAGAACGAGTAGAACCTTTGGAATCTGGAACAGGATCCATCAGTGGAGGATTTTACAGATCCACACCAAAGTCCTTGAAAAGTGTTAGTGACAGGAGCTCAAAACATCTACATCAAAAGTCCCAACTTGGGTAAACTGCATGCATGTATAAGAAAGTTCAGGTATATGGAAGATATAATAGTTTAATAATAAAACAGAGTTCATCGCAGATGCTACACCTGTTTTTATTGTATATGCAGAATAAATTACCCATACATTTGCTGTGTAAAGTTGTGTTTAAGTGTGGCTATGCATGAAATATATATCACCGGATGGCTATTTTAAGGGATTTCATTTTTGTTTTGTGATTCTTTATTACTAATATAATAATAATAAAACAATTACACAAAATGAATCAAAAGAAAAAGTTACTAATTATTTAATTGAAAACAAAATAAAATCATCCACCCATTCTGCTTCTGAATCATTCCACTCCACAAATTCAATATCAAGATCAAAATATTTAATGAGATTAGCAAAACAGACCATGTCATTTTCTTTATTGAAAATAACGCCTATAAAATGTCAAAAAGTGACAGATGTCACAAGAATGCATAACAGGTTTTACTTACTGCTTTCAGAAATGTGTGAGGTGTATGAGAAGATAAGAACAGAACTGTTGTCAGATTTTTATGTCGTTGGCACAAAAAAAAACACACTTTGAAATGTTAAGAAAAAGACGGAGCTGCCAGTCATTTGAGCCTCAAGCTTTTTGCTTTCTTAAGTTTCCGTGGCTGTTGTTATTCTCTGGATTGGACATAAAAGTGGAAAATGGACGTAGCAAAATGGGGACCGCATAGCAAAAACAACTGCAAGGTAAATATGCATTAAAAGGTGGATACGAAAGAAAGCACAATGTTCTTATTTGGAGATGCTAAAGGCTAACCCACGCCCAACTCTGCACAGCAGAAGCGGACTTTCTATGAGACATAAGGCGGTTCCTCCGCTACGGGGCGCGTGAAGGCTCAGACTCAGCAGAATGTGACAGTAGAGCTACATTCAACGGTCAGCACGTCTCACTGGCAGCATTACAACTCTTATTTAAGCGTATAAGCGTAAAACAAGTGGTTTATAGGAAAATCCTTCACACCACTGTCTATAAAATTATCATTTATCAATGTTGATCAAATGATCATTTCCAGTAAACACAAACGACTGTGATCGGTCCATCCTGAGTGACAATGCTGATCTCATCGATGTGTTCATCTGCAGTTTTGACCTACAAAACTTGGTCCAATGAATAGAGAATGGGACTTTACTATGTGAACTAGTGAACAGTTAAAACACACGTCGCAGAGGGCTTAGCTCCGCTCCTTTCAGGATTCATCTTTAAGTCAAGTTCAACTGCCATTCTTCCCACTTATTTTTCTACGAGCAGGCGCACTAAAATTACGTCAGTAAAAACCAAAACGCACAGCGCGTGCTCGCTGTAGTCAGTGCTGTACGCAGGAGGTCACTGTTGCATATTTAACGAGCGTTAACAGGAAAATGTGTTTATGAAACGACAAAATTGTTATTTCGCTTGGCACAAGAGATTTTACATAATAATTAAATTCTCTCTCTCAATTTTTTTTTTTTTAATTTATTTATTTGTTTTCTGTTTTCTTTTTTCTCAATTTATGTAAGGGGTCTGGGGCCAAACTGCACAATAAGACAATATTCAAAGCATCCCATATGGGAGTTTGAAAACTGAGGTCCTCAAGGGAGTTCTAGGGGGACTGTGAAAAAAAAAGGTGAATTTTCCTTATTTATAAAATAAATAAGGGTGAATTCAGGTTGATTGGGACACTTTTCCCAAAAAAAGTGTCCCAATCAACCTGAATTCGCCCTAAATTATGTTTTAAGAAAAAAGAAGATAAGTAAATAAGTAAATCAATAAATCTGATTACAAAACAAAACAGGACATTATTAAAATAATAAATAAATCATAAAAAATACAAATAAATAATTAATAACCAAAATCTAACAATACAGTATATAGTGAGTATAAATGTATAAATTATACATGAAAATATATAGCTTTCTTTTACATTTTGTGTTGTACCCTCGCACAAGGATGATAAAATTTGGGGGTCCGTTGCATCTAGAAAATTTAAACAACCTAAGCTAAGCTATTTTCAGTAATTTTGCTGTAATTATGACAAATCTGCTTGTCAAACTTTTTTATTAACAGAAACTGGTGGATTATAGATATTAAATGAAAGAAACTGTATGTTCTTCAATAAAATTATTAGTTACTGATGGGGTGGGAGGAGAGAAGAAATGAGACTTCATTTACATCTTGATCTTGTTTTTTTTAGCATTTTAATTTAGATTAGAGTTCAGTTATTTGAATATATTAATTTAATATCTTAATACTTTTAAATCATCCTGCGGCCCCCCATAAGAACCAGTGCTCTATAAAACAGTCGGCACTGATAAAACAACTACAATAATTCAATATTTCAAATCATATTTCATCAGAATGCACAGTTACTTTTGAATGGCTGTCAAAGGAGTAAGATGCGTTTACTATGGGGTCAACCAGCAGTTTCTTGACCCATTGGTGGAGTCCATCAAAAGGAATGTGTAATGATGACAAACTAATCATACCTGCAGGAACATTTGGTTACACTTTATTTTGTTGATCCACATTAGACATTCTATACTGACTATAAGCAACTTTGCAGCTACATGTCACCTAACTCTCATTAGAGTATCAGTAAACTGTTCGGTTTGGGTTAGTAGAATAAGTTGACATGTAGTTGCAAAGTTACTTAGTCAATAGAATTTCTGTTGAGGGAACATCAAAATAAAGTGTCATCAGATATTAAGCAGACAGTCTACTAATACTCTAATGACTGCTAGTTGACATGTAGTTGCAAAGTTACTTATAGTTAGTAAATGTCAAAAGTGGACCATTGAAATAAAGTGTTACCGACCATTTTCTTGACTTTTCTTAAAACTTTTCCATAAAGGACTCCAAAAATGCTCTGTATTTCATGCCAAACAAAATTAGCTTCCAATCAGACTATTTATAATGTGATGAACAGTTTGCACACAGGCAGTTTAGTCAGGCTCTTCTAGAGGAGGGCTCTGACCTTGTGACCTGTGCAGATCAGATGTAAAGATGTGATTGTGTGTCTTTGCTAGTCTGTTTACATGAATGGAAAAGAGTTTGCAAGCGCGAGCGCGGCGGAGCTGGTGAGCGCTAACGTACAGGCCTGTACGTGTTGGTTGGACCTGTCCTGTGGTTGCTAATCTCTCCGAGTCACTCAGTACCATTTCCCCCTCACTATGGTGCCGACTCCACCAGATAACACGGCTTCACCCTGAATGGAGGAAGCCGATGACAGAAAAAAGCGAACGATGTGCCTCGTGTACCAGGCTCTAAAAGCTTGCAGCCTTCTTCTGTGCATCTCCTTTTCCCTTCTGCACTTTTTTTTAATAGAGTCCGGAAAACCAGAAGCCGCCTGCGTTGCACAATGAGGCTCCACTAGAAGCCAAGGGAGCAGAGCTATGTGGTCAACCGTGAGAGATGGAAACAGATGGAGGAGAGGGAGGGGCCCTATCTGAGATATCATCACCAACCAGAGTAAAACTGAGACACAAATCCATATTTCACACCGCTGAGCCGTTTTTCCATACCGGCATGGAAGAATTCACTCAGTGATGCCAATTTATTAACTCAAAGAGGCTGGGAAAATATTGTGCATGTGTTTGGGTGAATATCGTGGGCCTTTCTTGACACTCAATCTGATGACAGGTTGGTCAGCGTTATGATTTTTGACTGGAAAGCCACCCCATAGCAACATCTTAATAATGCTCAGAACACATTGGCAACTGCATAGCAACACCCTGGCAACCTCACACAACATCCGATCATTGTGCAGTGAGTTTTGCACGGGCAATCCTCACAAAAATACAAAGATCTGTCATGAAACTCTAGCATGCGCAGGCTGATAGGTCCTTAATTCAATCTGCTTGCATATTATGGCAGAAATGTAGTTTTAAGGAATATCAAGAATGATACTGTACGGTTTAGGAAGCGACATGATTAGTTATTTATGCGCAAGGTGGAAATTTATATTTAGCTTGTGACCCAGGACCACAAAACCAGTCACATGGGTCAATTTTTTTAAATTGAGATGTATACATCATCTGAAAGCTGAATAAATAAGCTTTCCATTGATGTATGGTTTGTTAGGATAGGACAATCTCAGAAAATCTGGAATCTGAGGGTGCAAAAAAATCGAAACATTGAGACAAATCGCCTTTAAAATTGTCCATTTATGTTCGCGATTGTGCTGCATTCACTCACAAAAATATATTTTTTTATATATTTAGGGTTGGAAATTTACTAAATATCTTCATCATGATCTTTATTTAATATCCTAATGATTTTTGGCATAAAGGAAAAATCCATAATTTTGACCCATACAATGGGTGGCTATTGCCACAAATATACCCGTGCTACTTTTGACTGGTTTTGTGATCCCAGGGTCACATATAGACATCAACCTACAGAGAGAGAGAGAGAGAGAGAGAGAGAGAGAGAGAGGTACAAAACATTTTATCATTCTCACACACACACAAATATTTCTACAGAGAGAAATAAGAAAGTTGAACATCTATCAATTTGCATTTGACTTGCAAAACTAAGCTATGATATGACTAGCTATGATTTGCCAACTCTCACTCATTCAGCGTGAGACTCGCGAAATTGACACTTTTCACACGCTCTCACGTTTCACAACATCCATTTTCTCACGCAGAGAAAAATCGCGAAGAAGAGGACACTGACACCGACAGACAAGACAAGACAGATCGCTGGCGCCTCAGTTCAAGCGGCACGTGAACCGATCATCTCGGATTAGCTACTCTTAAGGTGATGATACACAGGGCAACTTTTTGAGCAATGTTACCGTCAACGGGCAACCAGATGAGACACAGGGCCCACGACCGATCTAAATTATCCAGATAGAAATTTATTGCCCATTTTCAATGGGAAAGTGCCCAAGCAACAATCACTCGGCAAGATTGCCCAGCAACATTGCTCAAAAAGTTGCCCTGTGTATCATCACCTTTACTCTTTACTAGTTAATTGTAAATAAACACGAATGAACAATAGGTATGTTGCCAGATACAGTACAACTTACCGAAATCAAATGTATATGCCTCATAATATCGATCAATCAGTGACATAACGTTACATGGAAAGCCATGGCCATAGCACGTTAGTTGGCTAGAAAAATTTGGGTGACACTTTATTTTAAGGTGTCAGTATTACAGTGTAATTATACATTTAAGTAGCCTACTGAGTAATAATAATTAACTACATATACTTACTATAGGGTTAGGATTAGGATGAAGGTTTGGTTTAGGGTTAATTGCATGTAATTATGCATCATTTATAGTTATTACTACAGTAATTACATGTAACATAACAATGACACTGTAAAATAAAGTGTTACCAAAATTTGCTATAGAGAGGAGTATTTTGCTAAATTTTGCACCAATGCTATATTTTCTAAATGTCATAATCATTTGTTAACAAACAAGTATTCATTACTTCAATGAGCTCATTGTTTCTGCATTAAATTATTACATTGTTTAAATTAATACATTTTTAGCTAACTGTGACTTTGTATATGTACATTTCTGAAATACTTAACTTAGACAGTTACCTCTGATAATAACAGATCACTGTAAATTGTAATGTTGACTCATGCACTTTCTGTAAAGCTGCTTTGAAATGATGTGTATTGTGAAAGATTCTGTCTTACCAAATGTTTTGAATTGGCACTGAACAGCTCATATGAGTTACAGTGAGACATTACTGAACTGTATCCTTTACTAGCTGCATCACTGCACTATATGGAAAGTGCTGGATTTGCATGTGCTGTCATTGCACATTGTAACCGTCTAACTCCCACTACGAGCTAATTCATCCAAGCAGCAGAGCTCACAATGGCGCCAGAGAAAAACCACATCAGATTGAAACGTCTGTTAAGATGCAGTGATGTGAAGGAGCCTCGCCGTGTCGATACGGAGACTCTGTTTTGAATTAAATCAAGCGAGTCTCTAGGCTTCTCAGTTGAGTCCGGCTGTCAATTACAGCAAATGCAAAAAGAAAAGGTGCTTCATGTAAACTTTTATTTTTAAACAACATTTATTTTCTGTAAAACACTTTAAAAAACATGCAACAGTTACAAATGCTGAAAAAAATAAAGTTGTTAGAGAAAAGTGGTTACAAACACTGAAAAAAATAAATGTAGTCTATATATAAACTACTGTACATATGTTTGGGGCGAGTAAGATTATTCAATGTTTTAGAAAGAAGACTCTTATGCTCACCAAGGCTGCATGTATTTGATCAAAAATATTATTACAGTTTAAAATAACTCTTTTCTATTTGAATATATTGTAAAATGTGATTTATTCCTGTAATGCAAAGCTGACTTTTCAGCATCACTACTCCAGTCTTCAGTGTCACATGATCCTTCAGAAGTCATTCTGATATGACGATTTGCTGCTTGAGAAACATTTCCGATTATTATCCATGTTGAAAAAAATTGTGCTGCTTAATATGTTCGTAGAAACCATGATATATATTTTTCTGTATTCTTTGATATAGTTCAAAAGAAGAGCATTTATTTGAAATAGAAATCTTTTGTAGCATTATAAATGTCTTTACTGTCACTTGATCAATTTAATGATCCACTAATTCTTCACCAAGTGTCATAATGCTTTTCTAACTTGATAAGTGTGTCTTTATTTAAAATAAATGTCACCTGGTTTGATATTTTGCATATAATGCAATGACATGCAATAAAAATTCAATTTGTGACTTTAATGTCCAAATATTTTTAGGGCAACTATATATTCCCCTCATGCTTTTTCATGCATCCACATCTGTAAAGTTTCCAAGTATGTTTATGATGAGTATCTGAACAGATGGCAGTGTTGAGTGTTTTGTACATAGTCTTTTGTCCAGGTCCTCTCACATCATGCTGGGTAGGATGGCAGCCGACGGGTGGTATGGGTAGGGCAGGGTGGTGTGGCTGTGGAAGGCAGCTGTGGGCGGCAGTGAATGGGAAGAATGACTATAGACCCCCAGAGCTCCTGGACTCTGAGGATACATGTCGAAATACTGATCAGAGGCAGGATTCTTCGAAAAATCCCAATAGAGATTCTCCTCTGCAGTGCTAAACTTCTTCCCTTTTCTGCTCTTGCTGGACACTTTACGGTTGCGTGTCTGAATGCCTTCCTTCTTCATAGTCAGCGGTCTGTTCACCTGATGAGGATGATTGAAAATATTAAGCACAAAATTGCAGTTAAAGGTGCAGTATGTAAAATTGACAGCTAGTGGTTGAAATGGGTACTGCAATCCAAATTCAAAATAATGGAGAGAGTTGTTTCCGCCATCCTCCTCAGACTCGACGCTCACGCGGGTTTCCAGATTGAGGACACGCAACAGGAGCGAGCGCAGTTGACAATGGAAGGTGAAGAGACTTACACACTGTAAGCTGATGAGTTGATTTATCCGCATTTTAGTATACTCCCGTTCATTGAGATTTTCAGATGGATGCCGAGGCTTTTTTAGGTCAGGTAGAATCTGCAATATCTGACATAGTTTGTTTGCTGGCTTCAATGGCTGCAATATGTTGTGTTTTCCTCCAACTGAAAACCCGGAGAGTTGAAACACTACTGGGTGAATTGGCAGTGGGCGGATTCACACGGATCAAAACAAAAACAGACTTTTCGACACGGAAGGCACATATCTATGGAAGCTTGTTTCCACCACAAAATAAAACATTTTAAAAGATAATTGCGACTTTTTATCTCACAATTGCGAGTTTACATCTCGCAATTCTGACTTTATTTCTCAAGTCACAATTGCATCTTATAAAGTCAGAATTGTGAGATATAAACTCGCAATTGCGTGTTATAAAGTCACAATTGCGACTTTATATCACGCGTGTTATAAACTCACAATTGCGACTTTATATCACGCAATTCTGACTTTATAACACATAATTGCGAGTTTATATCTCGCAATTCTGACATCTTTTCTCAGAATTGTGAGATATAAACTCACAATTGTGAGATATAAAGTTCAATTCTAAGGAAAAAAAAGACGGATTTTTTTTTTTTTTTTACCTCAGAATAGTTTGTATCTCACAATTCTGACTTTATAACACGCTTTTGCGAATTTATATCATGCAGTTCTGACTTTATATCTCGCAATTGTGACTTTATTTCTCAGAATTGCGACATTATATATCCCAATTGTGACTTTATTTCTCAGAATTGCGACTTTATATCTCGCAATTGTGACTTTATTTCTCAGAATTGCGACTTTATATCTCGCAATTGCGACTTTATTTCTCAGAATTGCGACTTTATATCTCACAATTGCGACTTTATATCTCGCAATTGCGACTTTATTTCTAAGAATTGCGACTTTATTTCTCACAATTCTGACTTCATATCTCGCAATTGTGAGAAAAAAAGTCACAATTCTGACTTGATATATCGCAATTGTGAGAAAAAAAGTCAGAATTGTGAGATAAAAAGTCGCAATTATTATTAATTATTTATTATTCAGTGGCGGAAACAAGCTTCCATACATTTCAAAGTAAAATAACTGGCTGTAGCATTGATTTTTAGGGAAACAATGCATGTTTTGTAAATGTCTTCAAACATATTATGGTATTTGTATGCTTTAGTACAGTCAAAAAATTACATACAGCACCTTTAGAGCTGCTTTGTGTGATTGCTGTGCCATTAGCTGTACCAATTGGAATTGCAAAAATAATGACAAACGGGTTGAAATTGGTGGAAAAAAGTTAGTTGAAATGTTGACACATGATGTTTTGAAAGTGCCACAGAATTCCAGGAAGTAATTGACTAAGAATTCATAGGGTTTTTTTTTTTGCACTGTTTTAGCACTGGATCCACAAAAAGAAGTTATGCAAATCAGGCAACGGCACAAATGCTGCCAAAAATGTACTGCTTGGTTTTGAGTGACAACACAAATTCGTCCACTAAAATGATACAAATCAGCTTTTACTAAATTAACCGAATAAGATTTTGGCATTTTAATACAAAAACAGTCAAGTAAAATGAGTGAAATTGCTCACATTGTGAAGCTTGAAATAGAGTCCGCAAGCGTTACACACGGGCTCTCCGCTGGCGTTGCGTCTCCACAGTGTGGTGGTGCTGGTCTGGCAGTTCGCACATTGAGTTCCTATTCGCTTACTGATGACCTACAGAAAGAGAGACGAAGGCTAGAGTCACTCTACGTCTTATAAACAGTGACAGAAAAGTGACAGTAATGTCACAAAAAGATTTCTATCCTAAATAAACACTGTTCTTTTTAACTTTCTATTCATCAAAGATTCCTGCAAAACAAATGTATCACGGTTTCCACAAAAATATTAAGCGGCACAACTGTTTTCAACATTGATAATATTAGGAGCAATTTAGCAAATTAGAATGATTTCTGAAGGATCAGGTGACACTGAAGACTGGAGTAATGATGATGAGAATTCAGATTTGCATAACAGGAATAAATTACATTTTAAAATAGATTAGGATATAAAAGAGTTCTGTTTTCACAATATTAAAGTTTTTACTGTACTTATGATCAAATAAATGTAGCCTTCTTTGTAACTTCTCTTGATTATCAGTGAACTGAGTATCAGTGAGGTGTACCAGTCTCTTTTTGGGTCGGATGAGAGGCCTGTTCTGTCTGTTCATCTTTTGGTACAGTCCGCAGGCATTGCAGAGGTAGTGGCCCGTTCCATCACGCCGCCACAGAGGGGTGGCAGTGGCCCCACAGTTCACACACTCACGCGTATCTGTCACCACAAAAGATTAGAGACGATGTTTAATTTGCAAATTTAACAAAAATACACAATGAAACGTACACTCTAAAGGTTCCAGTTAGAATGCTAACAGACTAATGTCATTCAAGAACCTGTTTAATTTCCACAAAGAACATTATTTTTCTTAGTTCTTTAGTAAGCCATCTATGTACTGGAGCTTTATTTATAGTTTTTAGTCATGTGACTGGCACAAAAAAACAGATGGGCAAGACATCTATAGAAATGCAGCACAGGCCTAACTTGAAACGTGTTGCATTCATTTTCTGGATTCGTTTCGTTAGAAGGACTGGAGTATATTGAATTTGGTCCTGTAATTTCATCAGCCATTTTCTATGGGAAAAGTCATGTACACTGAATTTGTTTTTTTAATATCACTCCCATAGTACAATATTACCTGGTAAAAAATAACTGAAAGAAGGGTCACTGACAGTAAATCTTATTTATATATAATATAATATTTCAAATACTGAGTTCCCTGTCAGTGCAAACACATTTTTACTAAAATACCAGAATTTGTATTATTATTGTTTACTTTTTAAAATGTATTTATTATATTTGTTGGGATGGGAAAGTTCTAATCGTTTGGTATTTTGTGTTGTTTGTTTGGATGCTATTTTAGAGGTTCGTAATTTTGTTTTGTAAGTTTCGTACAATAAGTTTACATTAATCTAAAGTCAAAAAACACTTTCATTTTCTCATAATATACGTTTGCAGCATCACCTCTTTTCTCAAAGTGTCGAAGAACCGGTTTGATCAAGGATTCAGTCTTTCTAAACTCCTCCTTTCCGAGAGCCTACTCCGCTCTGATTGGTCAGATGGCTTAGTCTGCTGTGATTGGTCGACAGCTTAAGTGCCTCACAGTAAACGCTCATTATCATATCTGAATTTCAGCTCTGGAGGATTACTCAGCACTAGTTACAGTGATACGAACAGCATCGTCGGTTTTACCGCATCAATTCGAGCCGGAGTCCTCAATCATTGGAAGTGCAGAAAACTGCATCTTCTCGACATGTCAAAAACACGAACCAAACTGTTCCTGACCTCAGCTACAACTACAGAGTATGAGGGTCAAAATAGACGTCGTTCATGGGCAGCCAAAAAGACCACAGACATTATGCAAATTTGAAACAACCCTATGTATGTCTGAGCAGGAAGTAAGACTGCAATAACGACTTGATTCAGGCAGTTCAGAATCGATTCTTTCTTTTGGGAGACGTGAACTTTGAACTTTTACATTCAGCCATATTACACACAATCACATCATGAAAGGTTTGACTCTAGGACAACACCAGCGCCAGCACACATTACCTGCCTGTTATGACACTTCCTCACCTAAAGGGGAGAATCTCATCTTGCTGCATAATTTCGGTGAGAAGGACGAGGGAGCGTAGAGAGCTGAACTGTTGTAATCTTGCGTGAAGCTCCCGTAGGGACTGATGTGGGCCAGTGACTGCGAGTGTGCTTTTGAGGAGTGTGTGTGAGCATACACACCGCTCACTGAAGGGTTTAGAGGGAACATCCCGCCAAATGCCTCGCCTCCTCCAGGAGGACTCAATCTCTCTCCTTTCACACTCTCCTTCTGGTCCAGGACAGGGGAGGGAAGGGCCGAACGAGGCGGTCTGGCGGAGGTGAGGGACGTGG
Source organism: Squalius cephalus (assembly GCF_949319135.1). Taxonomy (NCBI): domain Eukaryota; kingdom Metazoa; phylum Chordata; class Actinopteri; order Cypriniformes; family Leuciscidae; genus Squalius; species Squalius cephalus. The sequence continues at coordinate 4,902,446 of NC_137137.1, forward strand.
AGACATGGAAGGACGGGGAGGACGTTTTGGAAAATGCACTGCCATGCCAGGACGACGGGGATGATGGGAAGAGGTTGGTTAGAGAGGATCCGTTTGAACCTTCAAGCCAGGACAGGTTGGCGAGGAATGGAGAGGAGTAAACGGGATATACTGAGGAAGAGAGGGAGGAATACTCAAAGAAAGCAACTGAAATCAGGAAAATGACAAGTTTCTAGAGTTAAAAAGAGCGTTTTGAATTGATAGCACCACAGAGACACAGAATTTATACTTTTAAGGAGGACCATTAAATGACTTCACTGCATAAATGTAAACTGGAATGAGTTATTTAGTAAGAGTAAGAGAAAATATCAACTGTATCATTTACATTTCAAAAGTAACAGTTTAATGTAGATGAACTAGAATTTTTTTTTTTTTTTACTCAACTTTTACTTAAAACAGCCAATGGCATTCATTTGAGTGTATCTGGTTAAAGCTAGGGTCATCATTTGTCCTTCTGAAAAGACAATGCATTTGAAATATAACCAGTGCTGAAGTTTTTATGAAATGAGTTTTAAAATAACTAACATCTGGTGGATCAAAGTTACTAAAGCACAAAAGCACAATTAAATCAGCAATAGTAGTGTCATTAACTTTATGGCTAGATAATTTACTGACGCAGTCCCATACTTTCACATTTAATTTCTCTGTACTAGAGGGTCCTATTTATAAGCCTTTGGTTCTTATCATGTAAAACTTCTTATCAAGTTGAATATGAATATGGTAACTTTTCAGTGCTACAGTACAGTATACACTACTGTTCTAAAGTTTAGGGTCAGTAAGCTTTTTTTTTTAAGAAATTAATACTTTTATTTAGCAAGAATGCGTTAAATTGATCAAAAGTGACAGTAAAGACATTTATAATGTTACAAAAGTTACAAAATAAATGCTCTTCTTTTGCAATTTCTATTTATCAAAAAAATATTGAAAACAAAAATCCACAAAAATATTAAGTAGAACAACAGTTTTCAACATTGATAATAATAAGAAACGTTTCTTGTGCCGCAAATCGGCATATTACAATGATTTCTGAAGGATCATGTGACTTAAGACTAGAGTAAGGATGCTGAAAATTCAGGAATAAAATACATTTGAAAAATATATTTAAACAGAAAACGGTAGGTAGTGTACTGTATATCAAAGTACCATGTGAATCTATACCTGTACCATGATACTCCCACAATACTTTTTTGATGGTGCGCTGTCACTGACCTGGGCTGTGTTGAAAAGCTCCAGATGGGCGGCCGTGGATGGGGCTGGTGAACACAGAGGGCAAGCCGCCGTGATCCGCATCAGCGCAGGGGAACATCGAGCCCTCCTCAGTGTGGACCAGATAGCTGGAGTCAGGAGGGTAAGTGGGCATCACCTCTGAAGCCAACATGGAGGACGATACCCAGCGAGTCTGCTCAACGGAGCTCTCCATGTCTATCAGCAACACCTTTTGTACTGCATGAAAATGAGATGATTAATTATGGAAAATGAATGAACAATGTTCAATATATATTCATATATTTTATATATGAATATATAAAATATTTCATATATATTTTATTAACAAATGACTTCAAATATATAAAATATATCATATATACAAAATATATTTTACATATTGAATATATAACATTCAATATATTCATATATTTTTATTTTTGAAATGGCATGTTAAAGTGTGGTGCAATGCAGGAATCATCCAAATTATGCCTTAATTGTGCCAATAAGAACAATTTTAATAGCATTATGTGTATTGTTTAATAGTTTTAATAATTGCAATAGAATATCATCAGTTTAAAGGCAATATAAAAAATACATTTAAGAAATACATTCTGAATGTGTTTGGGAATCAAACTGCAATCCCAATAACATTTATTCTATGAACAGAACAACTTTTTTAAAAAATATTTTAAGTCAGATTCTCACAAAATCCATGCTTTCAAAACAAACCCTTTGTTTGTTGCACAACACAAAACTCAACAGCAGTGTCAGTCACAACTTTCCATTTAACAGAAAATACGTCTAGCATCAAATTACTCTAAAAACAAGATAAGCATCACTTGCATTGTTTGATTTGCTAATCTGGCTGTAGATATGGTAATGTAGATCATAATAAGGCATACCTGAGCTTATCTGTTCAGTCTGCAGAACAGGTGTCTGTGATGAAGGTGAGCACTGCTGATGGTCAGAACTTTATGTGTGAAGATTTCTGAGCTCTGGCATTGTGGGTGATTGAGGTTACGCATGTGGATACGGTGGGTGGAGCCAAAGACAGGTCCACTTCTTCAGCAAATGTGGTGCCTCATGAGTGCAAATGCACAAAAAAAGTCTGGAAATATCCCACATCATTTGAAAATCTACTAAAAGTCTGCATTGCAAATTACAAGAACAAATATGCAAAGCCAACAAAGAGCAAAAAGGCCAAGACCAACTTTCTCCTCTTCTGTGGAACAGTGTTTTTTGTCCATACAATGGAAATATGTGTATGTATATAACTAGTATGTTAAATATAAACTATTATGTATATAAACTATTAGTTTCTGTTAATTGAAATAAAGCTGAAATAAAATAAAATGTAAATATAAGTTAAAAAAAGTTAAACTTATTTCAGTTTATTATTATTATTATTTTATTATACATTCAAAAATTGTTTAGTTTAAGTTGAAGCACTGCTATTAACTGGAAATAAATAAAAACAAACCTAAATAGCAATATTAAATAATAATAGTAATACATAACATGAAAAAAATATATAAAATAATTAAAAATGTATCTAAAATTAACATAACCCAATTCAAAATAAAATACATATACAGAAAGTACAAAAGTATAAAGAAATTTCTGTCATCATTTACTCTATTACTCTATTACCCCAATGCATTTTCAAACCTGTATGACTGACTTTCTTCTGTTGAACACAAAAGATATTCTGAAAAACGTTGGCATCCAAACAACATTGGAGACCATTTAATTTCATTGTATGGACAAAAAAACACTGTTCCACAGAGAAGTGAAACTCATAGTTTTGGAACAACATGATAGTGAGTAAATGATGTTTTTTTGAGTGAATTTTAACTAAACTTACTATAAGCTCTATGAATTTTAACCAACTTAAAAAAAGCCAAGCAAGTGATAGAACAAAAGGGAAAGTGGAGCCAATAAAAGATGCAAAGCACAGCTTAATATGTAACACAAGAGGACAGTTGAGCAGATTGCACAAATGCAAATAGAGACAAATGCTGCAATCATTCTAAAGATGCCCAGCCTGGCCACATGCACACAGAGCAGGGCTGTGGAAGTCATTTGTTAATCAAAGCGAACCGTTTTCTTTCCTTTTGTTCGTTTAGTTTGAGGGAAAATTAAAGTGGTCAATCATGCTGTGTGTTCAAGAGTCTGTCGTTTAACGAAAAAAATGTCAAGTATAACAGACTACAACAGAATAAAAAAAGATGACAGATGTGCCCCACTTCCATTTAGTTCTAGTTTAGTTTATTTACCCTAACGGTAATGTTGATTCCATGTTCATTTCACATTACAGTTACACTATTTGCATCCACCTTTGAGGGAGATGTTGTGTGATGTTGTATTTGCACGAGTGATTTACGACTATGACTGTGTTAGTGGTTCAAAACAATTAAGAATAATCTATAAAACAATGATAAGACTGCTTATAGCACTTTTAATAGAAACTAGGTGTTTGCATGTTCACTGATAAGGCTAGTTTCCTCCACAGCTTTTCAACAATGTAATGATCATTTAAAAGGTTGAATGGTTCTTTATTAATATTAGCGGTATTAACAAGGGTTAAAACGTTTGGAGAAGGTATGATTTTTAATGTTTTTGAAAGAAAGTCTCTTCTGCTCAGCAAATTTATATTCTGCTCATTTATTTGATCAAAAATACAGTAAAAACAGTAATATTGTGAAATATTATTACAATTTAAAATGCTATTTATTCCAGTGATCAAAGCTAAAGTTTCAGCATCATTACTCCAGTCTTCAGTGTCACATGATCCTTCAGAAATCATTCTAATATGATGATTTGATGATCAAGACTTTCACTTTTGATTAATTTAATGCATCCTTGCTGAATTAAAGTATAATTTCTTTTCTTTTTTTTTTTCTTTAATCTCACTGAACCCAAACTTTTGAACGATAGTGTGATTAAAAACTAGTTACCTGCTGATTTGTCCTTTTTGCTCTAAACTGCATGACCAGACCTGTTCTAGTACATCCGTTTCTATCTGATCACTGTATAAAGTTGCGCCTAACTGAATAAAAACCCAGATCAGTTCATTTACACTGGCTGGTGTTAAATGATAAGGTTAATGGTTGTTGAGCAAGAAGGAAGAAGGTTTTTTTTTTGTTTTTCATTTTCATTTTACAGTTCCACTGAAGTGGAGTGAGTAATACAGCTTGAGATGCAATCAATTCAAATAAGCTACTCCTATAATGTGTATAGTAAAATGTGCCGTACAAATTTAAACAGAAATATTTCAAGAAATTTAAACATGTACCATGAAATTTACACACGCCATTTGAAATTCACTAAAAGCATATTTAAAAAACTACAATATTATATAGCCTATTTCTGTATATTATAATAAATACTTCTTTTTTCATCGTCCTTAAATGAGCATGACTTAATGGGCCACTTCCTGGTTTGAAACAGAGTACAAACCCCTAGATTTCATAAACAACTCCACGCGTGCCTTTGGATCCGACTCGGGTCCACCAAGCTCTCGTGTAAGGGTCGATCCACTGTGAATTCGTGCGGCGGTTGCATGCGCTGTCTGGAGTGCTTTCCTCCACGCTGTGGGATGGGGAGCTCTGAATGATGAGCCGGGAGAGGGTCCGTGAAAAAATACGGATGGAGCAAAGCCTGAGGAAACAGACAGGGCATTATTAGTGTCATTGGAGTCACATGACTGACTGAATCAATCTGTACAAAACTTCAGATGCGCACCTGACTAGCACTGATCCTCTGCTTGGACGGATAGACGAGGAACTTCTTCAGGAGGTCCACAGCTTGTGGTGACGTGTCAGGTACAATTTCCTCCAAAGGAATAGGTGGGTTTTCTTTAAATGTGATCTTATTGTAGTCTGGAAGGTCTGTTATTTCCTAGATTTGGTACATCAACACAAAACCTTTAGGAGAACGGTTGTGCATCAGGTCATTCTAAACAGGTGTAGTGGATGTGAAGTGAGAGCTCACGGGCCAGACTTTCTGGTTGGGAGTTCCCAGCACTCGGAGCACACAGCACAACTGCTCAATGTCATTCTCTCCGGGGAAAAGTGGAGAGTTATTCAACAGCTCCCCGAAAATGCAGCCTACAGCCCTGAAACAAGCCAGAGGAAAGACACTGACACCAGCTGGATGTAGAATGAGCACTACTGCCATCTAGTGAAGCTTGAGGCAAGAGAGAATTCTTAAAAAAAAAGAGTCTTATTAGTAGGGAATATTTGCTTTTGTAAGAATACGCAATGGTAATGCATTATGAAATCTGGCATTAGACACAAATGTAAACTATACATTTCACATTTACGGACTGAAGAATTGCATAAGACATTGGATATTCAAGGAAGTTGAATTGGAAGTACAGTGATTTTTAATGACATTTTATTACCTGGATGTTTTAGAAAGTCATGAATTTACATAGACAAAACACACTTGGATATGTTTACAGTAATTATTCCCGATTATAAAATAGATAGAACTGATAAATACTAATACTTGCTAATAAAAGTTTAAAAAAAGAAAAATGAAATTTTTTTGATTTACTCAATTTTAGTTTTAGTTTTAATTAAATAGCAAGGTAATATAACACAAAGTATAGTGTTATAAATGTAAAAGTACAGTGTTATAAACCCTCGCAGCAGCATTATTTATTTATTTATTTTTTTCATTTACTGACAAGGTAATATAACCCAATATAGAGTTTTATAATAGTTTTAAAAGTATAAATTACTTTTTTTTTTTAAATGAAAATATGAAAACCGGTTATCACAGTCTGTGAAAAGGATCCATTGTTACGTACAGTACATCTGAGTGAAACGGCTTCTCTAACAAGAAAAAAAAAATTTTGTAGGATGGGGCACGGATGTTTATTAATTATAATAAACTCCAATCAGCTCATTCCAAATGTAAATTGTAGATTTATTATTCGATTTTGCGAATAAACTGAGAATATCATTCTAAAAATTCTTACCAGAGATCAACTCCTTCATCATATTTTCTGGCACCATACAAAAGTTCTGGTGCTCTGTACCATCTGAAACACAGCACAGCACAGCAAAAATATTTTTAGCCATATGATTTAGGCTTTGGGTTAAAGCTAGAACAAATGTAGATTTGACTTTGAAGGGATAGTTCATCTTAAAATGAAAATTCAGTCATCATTTACCTTGGTTTTGTTCTAATGCCGTATGCATTTCTCTCTTTTTGGGACCACAAAGGGAGAAATTTTAAACAATAATCTCACGCTCGTCCATATAATGGAAGTGAATAGAGTCCTTTTTAAAAATGCTGCAGAAGTATCACAGAATGATCCCATGTGACATGTGCCGTATATCCCAAGAGTTCTGGGGGTATAAGATAGGGTTTAGTAAAAACAGAAATTCAATGTATTTTTTAATGCAAATCCTGACCTTGTCCATTGGTCTTCTGTGCAGGGTGTACGTTCCTGACTCATTATTAGCACGGCAGTTCACTCCGACTCACCCAGAAAAATCAAGATTAATACAAAAAAAATCTCCAGACCGGGATGTTGGTTGTCAGATGACAGTCAGAATGACAGTAGACAAATGTGAACACGATAACATCTTGTTGCGACAAACACAATGGATATATTCACATCTAAGAAGAAAGTACATAGATTGTATGCATTTCATGTAGCGTTTGTATTAACCTTGATTTCTCACAACTTGTGTGCGTCGGAGTGAACAGCGGGCGCTAATAAAGCGTCATCATGAACGCGTTCCATGCACACAAGACCAGCGGTCAAGGTCAGGATTTTTGTGAAATAATACATTAAATTTCAGCTTGTTTAACACCAAACCCTATCGTACTCCTCCAGAACACTCGAGATATGAGACGTGTGTGTCACATGGGATCATTCTGTGACACTTTTATGTCTTTTTTTTAAAAAGCTTGATGATGGATGCTATTCACTGCCATTATATGGATGAGCATGAGCAGGACATTCATTTTTTTATAATCTCCTTTTGTGGTCCGAAAAAGAAAGGGCATTCGGTATTAGAACAACACCAGGGTGAGTAAATGATGAGTTAACTTTCATTTTAGGCCGAACAAACCCTTTAAGTAAACTATCACCTGGTGGCCACTTGGTGACTGTACAGACGATCTCCTTCATTTGAAAAGAGCCTCGCCAGACCAAAGTCAGCGATCTTCAGGTGACCCGTTGAGCTGATTAGAAGATTTGCAGGTTTCAGATCCTACACACAAAAAAAACATTCAGAGCATGGATAAAAAAGGAACAGGTAAAGTAAAGCACAGCACAGATTTACTGTATCTGGGGACAAATCTAATGATATAAGGAACACAGTTTCACCCTGTGCATGATAGAGTTCTCGTGGCAGAAAGCCACTCCTTTCAGCAGCATCATCATGTAACCTTTGACCTGGGATGCGGTGAGAGGACGCTGGGAATTCCGAATGACTTCTGACAGATCAGATAACATGTACTCAAACACCAGGACAAAGCCTGTGCCGTGAGGGAAGACATCCTTCAGCTTCACCACCTATAGAGATGGTTAAAAACAGAAATAAAAGTATGTCTAGATCAAATGATGAAAATATAAATTATTGTGTATATCCAAATCATCATAGAATGGAAGACCATTTCCGCCACAAAAACATTATTTTGACGAGATTAAATTTAAGATGAAAGTCACAATAATAACAGAAAAGACAAAAAAGTTCTAAATATGGACATTTTTCTTACAAAAATGCATCACTTCGCTTCAGAAAGCCTTTATCATAACCCCCTGGAGCCATATGGATTACTTTTATGATGGATGGATGCGCTTTTTTGGAGCTTAAAAAACTCATTGTAAAATCCCAAATCTCCTTATAGAGCTGGTAAGTCCCGCCCCCTCCGCTAACCCCACTGGACCTCTAGGTTGAAAAATCATCAATGCAAGTGAATGGGAGAAAATAATTATTTTCTGGTCCCGTTTGAATTTTGCCATGAATGTGAACATATGTTGTCTGTGAATTTTTTATATAATTTTTCGTGTAAAGAATGCTACAATTTAGCGGGTAGAAGTTTGATACGGTTAGACTTTGTGCGAGAGCACTTTGTGGACTACAACTCTTCGCTGCTTTCGACGCGTTTGAAACGTCACCACCACTAGCACACGGACACTAGCTCACGGATCCCGCTAAACATGGCTGTGTCTTTGGTGCACTTCACCGCCTTCTTTCAAGGAGAGGACAAAATCATTGAGGTTGGCGAAAACCACGGGTAAGTCAACTTTATGGGGTGACGTCACATAGGCGACATGTAGTCTTTCTCGTTATGTCTCTTCCACAACTGCTAGCCGAAGAATCATACCATATACTGTCAAACTCGTAACATGAAAAATTATATAAAAAATTCACAGACAACATATGTTCACATTCATGGCACAATTCAAACGGGACCAGAAAATAATTATTTTCTCCCATTCACTTGCATTGACGATTTTTCAACCTAGAGGTCCAGCGGGGTTTTACGGAAGGGCGGGACTTACCAGCTCTATAAAGCTTGGAAGAGACATGATATTTTTTAATATAATTCCGATTGTGTTTGGCTGAAAGAAGAAAGTCATATACACCAAGGATGGCTTGAGGGTGAGTAAATTATGGGATAATTTTCATTTTTGGGTGAACCCTTTAATCTGGTAAATATGACTTTTTATATCATGTCCTCATTTCAATTTATCACATAATTTCAAACTTTCGTCATAATTATGACTTTCATCTCAAAAATGACTCTCTCATCAATTAGTATGTCTTAATTTCGACTGTTCATTGTCAATTTTGACTTTCAACTCATAAATATGACTTACAAAAGCATTTTGCGAGATGCAAAAGAGATCATCTTCACTACACAAGTCTCCAGTGATCAGTGTGTCTGTGTCACTCACATATTGGTTGTCCTCAATCTCTTGCAGGGCTTTGATTTCTCTCAGGGCCTGGTTCGGAATACCATCTTCAAGTTTTCGCAAAGCGACTTTTTTCAAAGCCACGGTCTCTCCTGTCTGAAAACATCACCAGATAAAGCATGCAGACAGAGGCATGTAGTGAGATACAGAGTTATTATCCTTCACACAGGATGAATGCAGGTGTAGACGGTCTTACCTCGATGTGTTTGGCTTTGAAAACAATCCCGTGAGCGCCTTCCCCAATCCGACCCAGAATACTGTACTGATCCATTCCACTGCTGGACAACTAGCCGGCTAGCAAAGCAGAAATGTACCTTTGTTTTCCATTCACACACTGGCAAATATTCAGCAACGTAACAGAGCAAAATAATAACTGAATGGAAACAATAGCGAGATCACTGATCTGTATAATGTCATTCTATATCGATCAGTGAGCGAGATTGATCATCTGTGGTAGAATCCGACGCCGCTCCGCTGCAGCTGATGGCAGTTGCTATGGATATCGTTTCTGTACGGCAAGCTAGCGAAGACAAAAATATTATTAGAACGACCACGTATCGTGACTTATTCTTACAAACCACGCAAATAAAAGCGGACTAAAAATGATCTTCCAGCTAAAAACGAACAAATAATAATATATTTTTTTTTTATTATTGAATTTAAATTTCGAGCGGTCTGGTCCTGGTGGCACGTGTTACATTTTTAGCGCAAGAATGGATGGACAAATCAGAATTGATTGCGCTACTGTACAAATATATTCAGCTAATTTTATAGATTTCTTGAGTTGATTTTGATTCGTATGCCAGGTGCCAATATTTTGAAAGTAACACAGAAGATTATGATTTTGCGTCGTACAAATGGCTCCAGAGTAATGAGTAGCATATAGTAAATATATATCTATACACATTTCCCGTAAAAACGTGACTAAAAGCTGATTGAAAGTTTAAACTAGTGCTGTCAAATCGATTTATTTGCCATTAATACACCTAACATAAGTTAGGTATATATTACATAATATTTAGTGTGTGTGCGTCTGTATTATGTATATATATATATACACACACACAACTTATGTAAACAAAACCTTTTTTGTGATCTGTGATTTGTTAGCACAGTTTAAACCCAAATGTGTCCAACCATTTTCTAAATACATGCTGTACACTCATGACTCAAGCAAAATACGTGTTAATAGACAAATCTGAGGTCAAATACATTTACAAATACATTTTCAATACAAAAAAAATTCACTTACTCTTTTGAATGAGTAAAATTGATGTTAAAATCCCAAAGCCACTTCTCTTCTTTTTCCTGATTCATATAATCTTTAATCTCTTGGTGGTCATCTATATTTCTTGTACATAACATTTATTAAAACAAGACAGTAAGACAATTAGCAACACAAATGACAAAAACGCTAAATTAACAGCAGGCAAAACAAGACGAATGAACACAGAGACAGAATTCCATTACTTTTATATGTCAAGACACAAAAGCAATCAATAGATGACAACATGTAAAAACATTTTGTTACAGATAATTATATAAAAAAAGGCAAAGAGATTTTCGTTTTACGTCTTGCTACGTGAAAGAACTAATTTACAACAGAGTTCAAACTCTGGCTAAGCCAACAATCCATCTTTTTCCAACTAGAAACAGGAACAAACTGTTTCTACCTTCCATTAAAAAAACAAACAAAAAAAACTCATCAAAACCTCTCCTTAATTTCCACCTATTTAGCATTTACACAGGCCTGCGTCCCTAAACATTATCTCCAAATACCCAAACAGTCCGCAAAGAATGAAAATGGTTCAAACTTTTGCTGCACAGCTTGAGAATCCCAATTCGTATCCATCAACTCACAAAACCAAGCATATAAAAGAAATGTGAGATTCAGAAAAGCAAATTTACAGGAAATGTAGACTATTGACAAGAGGGGGGGAAAGGTTTTTTTTCTGCAGCAGGATCCTATAAATGTCAAAAAATAAAATGCTGAGAGGAAAAAAGGGTGGAGGAAGCATCAAAGTTGTCAAAAGTGGGTCATTGTCCAGAACAAATACATATATTTTACACTACAATTCCCAAAATAAAGATTAATGACATGAACATGTGATGCGAAACACTATGGCCCTTAGACAAGCCGCCACGTGTCAGACTGCAGGAATGAGCGGTGAACATGTGGAGGAGAGGTGAGGTTTAAAACTGCCCTGAAGCACACAATGAGGAAAAACCTTTCTTAAAAAAAATTACAAAAATAAACCACACACAAAGAACTCCTGAATCAATCATTTACTATTTTTGGGGATTTTTTTCTCTCTCTTTATACAAGATCTGGTTGACGCAATGCAAAAGTAGTATGCTTTTCATCTACATAGATTGAAGTCCTTTTAGTCTTCAGCGTTGCAGTCTTCAATTGTCCCTCACAGCAAATGTATGAACACACAGTGATGAAAAACAGGCTACTGAACTCGAAGTGAACGAATAATTACAGATTCTCCGAATGAACTGAGTCTTTTCCCTCACAAGCATCACCGAGTGCTGATAGTTTTCATTTTATTTTGATGTTTCCCCTGCGCCGTTTTGTCGTCCGCACTCCCTCTTCCGTATGTCAGTCTCCTTTCAGCACGTTTGAAACATACAGACTTGACCAAATAATGAAATCATCGACAAACTGACAAGAGCAAAGTTATTTTTCTGTTTATCTATTGCTTGTATTGAAATAAGCTTAAAAAATAAATGAATACCCAGGGAGGAAAACAAAGATTGAACATCTGATTATACAGTTATAATGAGACTGAACGCTGCCATTGGAATCTCTTTACACAAAATTGTCAGGAGAGCAAATGTATGTGCTTTTGAGGAGGAACATTTATGTGTTTTTTTAAAAATACAGTTGGAAATAAGGCGTCCATGGCACCAAAATGTCCAGTGATGGGAGCAGATTTCTCAAAAATGGAAACAAACTGTTTTCCTTTTTTTTGGCTGCAGTTTCCTTCCATTTCGTTGCAGAGGATGGAATGGTGTGAGAAGTGGAAGCAGGAAGGTCATTCAGCAGGAAGTGGATTTCAGTCATGGTTCTGCACATAATGAGGGCGGAGTCAGGGGGTCACGGTGAGCTCTCACTGGTCAGATCTGGCCTTCTTTGGACCAGCGCCTTTCCTGCAAAGGGCAAAGAAATGATCCGTTTCGATAAAACGCATCAGGCTTGGGATATGCGTTGTTCATTTTGAAAGGTATTAATGGCAAAAAACTCACATATCAGGTGACGAGACCGGCCTCTTTGCTGCAGGTTTGGCCGCAGAGCCATCTTTACTGGTTTCTGCAAACAATATTTAAAGGGGGGGTGAAATGCTATTTCATGCATACTGAGTTTTTTACACTGGTAAAGAGTTGGATTCCCATGCTAAACATGGACAAAGTTTCAAAAACTAAGTTGTACGTTTGAAGGAGTATTTTTGTTCCAAAAATACTCCTTCCGGTTTGTCACAAGTTTCGGAAAGTTTTTTTCGAGTATGGGTATGTGTGACGTCAGATGTAACGGAATTTCCTTATATGGGTCCTAAGGGCACTTCTCCGGTAAGATCGCGGCCGCGCGCGCACTCGTAGACCAGAGCAAGAGAGCGAAAGCAGTTCGCCATCAAAGCGCCCTGCCCGGCTTTTGGGAAGCCAATGTCACCAAAGAAGTGTGTTTTTGGTTGCCAGGGCAAGACAACCCTGCACAGATTCCCAAAGAACCCAGCATTAAGGAACCCGTGGCAGTTTGTTTTCCTGAGCATAAACGGAGTTGTGTAAAGACTGTTTGTTCCCTGCATTTCGACGATGATTGTTTTATAAACAAAGCCCAGATCGACGGATTTGCAGATCGTCTAATGCTTAGGATCGAGCAGTCGCAATGATAAAGATTCGCGGTCGTGCGTTGGAACCGGACGGTGAGTAAAACTGTTGAACTGAATAAATGTCTCTGTGTGTTGTCACTAGCTCGGCGCGTTAGCACAACTAAGCTTCGCCCACAGGGCCCGCCTCCAGCCGCTCGTTTTTTTCCGGAAAGACTCGGTACAGTCTATCTTTCTGTTATTAATATAATAAAACAAAATACTTTTTGGAGATATGAAGGATGCAATATTACTCTATAGGTACTCAAGATTAACAGGAGATTGAGTGAAAATGAGCATTTCACCCCCCCTTTAAATAAAAAAGTTTTTTTAAATCCATTCCACAGATTAAAGATGCGTGTAAGGGCTTCAAGGATTCAAATTGTTACAATGTGTGATTTCTTCTCTGTTTGGTTAGCTTTCACAAGGCAACATTTTTAAATGAACCAACACGAGTTAATAGAAGTCAAGAAAGAGTGAGTAAAACTTCCTGTTGGTCAGTGTGTAATTGGTTATGTTTCAGGATTCGGCTCATAGCGGTCATCAGTCAGGATGGTCAGACAACCGCTCCACGGGATTGCCACTATGGCTATCTTTGTAGCTGTCATTATATTACTTACTCATTTTTACCAAGAATCAAGGCTTCATCTGTATTTTTGTTTTGGCCAGTTGTTCTGAAATATGTTTGCCCGACCAAATTTCAACAAGGCATTTCACTTCGGCTACCTCTGTTATTTTGGTGTGGATCCGAGCGCAATTGCCGCGTTCACATATGCCTATGCACTAGGTTCCAAAACAAACACTCCAAACGAGCCAGGTGTGAAAACGCCCTAATAGACCCTTTTCACATTAAGTTGTTGTTATAGTTGGTTAAACTTCTATAGTGGTGAACTGAAACAACAAATTTGTTGTGTTCCCATTTGAAAAAAAAAAAAAAAAAAAAATCCACAATAGTTTCTGACTTCCAAAAGAGGAAAATCAAGAGGGTGATTACACTTGTTATAAAATAGAAAAAGATGTCAAATTTGCTGTCACTTCCTTAGTCGTTGTATTAGAATCACAACATTTTTTTTTCACTAGTTTTAATTAAATGCCAAGGTAATGTACATAAAATTTTCTGAAAAATAAAATACATATTTTTTCTTTGCTAGATTTACCATGTTGAATGTGGAAGTCACAGTGACAGTGACAAATGTCTACAAAACATTTCCTCACCTTGTAGCCACCTGACTTGCGTGGCGGGGCCGTAACCCTTCTCATTGCGGGCGGCGATGCGGAAGATGATGGCGGGTTTGGTGGTGTAATCGATGTGGGCGTTGGAGAGACTAGACGACTGCACTAGGCAGGACGGGTTGGGACCACAGTACACCCGCATAAAGGCAAGCTGAGCCGGAGTAGATGCTTTCGCCTCGACCGTCTGCGAGCTCTGGATGGCCAGATACACTGAATACTCAATGATCTTCCCTGATGTTACTGATGGAGGCTCCCAGGTCAGGTGGGCACCATCGGGGCTCTGAAGAGAGAGGAAAAATTATTTCAGTCACCAAGACAAAATATAAATCAAATGCCACACAGAATAAATAGAAGCAAATAATCAAAAAAAAAACACACAAAAAAAAAAACATGTAGATCAAGCACAAGCTGTTTGCAGTCACCAACCTTGCTGATTTTGATGGCACACGGTGCTCCAGGGAAGCCAGGCAAGCAGGTCTTAAACGCAGAGACCTCAGAAAATGTTCCGCGGCCGCACGCATTGACACCGGCCACGCGAAACTTGTACGCTGTGCCTGGAGACAGTTCGATCTTCTTCATTCGGCTGTAGTCTGGGACTGTGCCAGAATCATCCTGCAACGTCAAGAGGATTAGTGGTAGTCTCATTTGGATTTTTTTAAAGGCCAATGTCCGAATCTTGGAGAGCAAGGTGACCGATATACACACATTAAAGGGATACTCCACTTTTTTCGGAAATATGCTCATTTTACATCTCCCCCAGAGTTAAACAGTTGAGTTTTACCGTTTTAGAATCCATTCAGCCGAACTCCGGGTCTGACGGTACCACTTTTAGCATAGCTTAGCACAGATCATTGATTCTGATGAGTCCAGTAGCATTTCTTTCAAAATGACCAAAGAGTTTCAATATTTTTCCTATTTAAAACTTGACTCTTCTGTAGTTAAACCGTGTACTAAGATCGACGGAAAATGAAAAGTTGCGATTTTCTAAGCCTATATGACTAGGAACTACTCTCATTCCGGCGTAATAATCAAGGAACTGTGTGTCTGTACCATGAGTGCAGCAGGCGTAATGATATGACGCAGCGCCTGAAAATAGGTCTAATAGGTTAGACAAACTTAGTCCCGGTCACGTTGGAAGAAGTTACCGAGCTGGGGACTATTTTCAGGCGCTGCGTCATATCATTACGCCTGCTGCACCCATGGTACAGACACACAGTTCCTTGATTATTACGCTGGAATGAGAGTAGTTCCTAGTCATATAGGCTTAGAAAATCGCAACTTTTCATTTTCCGTCGATCTTAGTACACGGTTTAACTACAGAAGAGTCAAGTTTTAAATAGGAAAAATATTGAAACTCTTTGGTCATTTTGAAAGAAATGCTACTGGACTCATCAGAATCAATGATCTGTGCTAAGCTATGCTAAAAGTGGTACCGTCAGAACCGGAGTTCGGCTGAATGGATTCTAAAACGGTAAAACTCAACTGTTTAACTCTGGGGGAGATGTAAAATGAGCTTATTTCCGAAAAAAGTGGAGTATCCCTTTAAATATCACACTATTTAAAAATAAAACAAGTAATAAAAACTCAGTGAGTGTTTTAGCGCAATTTTCTGACGTCATGGGATCACAACACTAAGAGATAGTAAAAATTTTTATGTTTTTTTTTTTTGTGCGTTCCCAAGATTAGACCTTCCTTAACATAATGCCGAAAACCCGAAGTCTCTAGGTGGTCTGGTTGAGGAGGAGATAGAAGTGCAAGATTGGTGCGCACAGACAGAACAGAAATCATGAGTTAACAATCGCAATTTTGTCCGTAGGAAAATTGCGCTAAAAAGTCACTAACACATGTATTATTTGTTTTGCATTTATATTTATTTGGTTCAAGACACTGGGATAAGCTCCACCATTCCTGTGACCTTACAGAGGACAAGCGGTTTGGAGAATAGACTTTTATATTTACATGCTTATATTATTGTTACAAAATAAGAAATAAACTATTTAAATTTGAAAGTTATACTTTAGACAACAACTTTGTCAAATTTATGTAATCAATCCTATTATATTATTTTCATAATTAAAGTTATATACAGTGCACTTGGTAATCACAATTAAGCACTCTGGGAATAATTTTCTCAAAATATATCGCCCACTATATCGGTATTGGCCAATAAGAAAATTTGACCGATAAATTAAAGCTGATAAATAATGGATTATTTGTTACATAGCTGTTTGCTATGATGGTTCTGAATTGCTTGAAATATGATTGGAATCACTTAAAGGAAAATACAGTGAAGTGCAACATTTGCAGTGCAAGTCTGTCATATTTACAATTGTGTTCTTGGGACATGGCTTTTAATGGTGAGACTTGTTTTTGTAATCAGGTTCTAAAAATTATATAAAAATGATGGTTTAGCTTTATCGGCCAATATATCAGTCATCGGCTTTCAAATATAAAGAATTATCGGTTATTGGTCTCACCCCTAATGACAAGTGTAATGACTTAATTAGATGTTACTTTAATTTACTTTAACTTAGATGTTAATACTACAGAATTTGTATTTCTATTATTCTTAAATAAAGACTGTAAAAGTTCTCAGCACTTTCAAAATAAAAGTCCAGTTTCTGACTCTTGTTGGCTAAACAGTAAAAATGAACGGCCTTAACGATATATCTATCAATCAGGTATAGTGTATTTCAGTTTGTGCTAAAAACACTTCCTTTTCCAATAAAGAAAATAGTTTTAAGACACAATATTAACAACACCTTGATGATTACTTACATCAGTAACTGCTGAATCGTCAGCTGGCACATAATAGTGAGTGACAACCATGTTTGTGACCTTAACGAATCCAACATCAAACCACTGATTCTCTTTCTTCACTGGAGGCCTCACGACTGCTGGAGGCGCTTCTTGCTTCTACAATAAAAACAACTGGTTAAACAATAGTCTGAAATAGATATCGGTGCAGTAATCATCAAGTACCACTGGTGAACTCACCCCAGCTGCTGATTCAATCCCATTGGCCACCTCTGCTAAAGCAGTGGCTGCTTGCATCTTGGCAGGGCTGGCAACCAAAATCGGCTGCGATGGCGCAAAAGTACTTGATGGGGCTAGAGCTGTCAAGAAAGAGGGACATTTTTTAGCATGCACCAAAAACCAACACATTTGGATCTTAAAGCATTGTAAATGCTTAAAACTGAAAACTTGTTCAAATAAACTTAATTTTTTAGTTTGTGCAATTAAAAACAAATCATTTAAAACTAAAAAAGCATCTCTTACTCTCTGCAGAAGTGCGTGGAAGGAGAGAGGCCACAGCTCTCGTAACAGCGGTTGCCATCTCATGGCCATTACTCTCAGACGCTGGGTCGTTGAGGCTGTCTGCTGGTGCCAAGCCTTCGGTGGGCAGCGCAGCTGCGGCTGCTTCAGCACTCAACTGCTGGGCTGCAGCCGCCTGCGCCTCCTGGAGCTGCTGCTGCTGCTGAACTAGAGCAGCGAGTTCCTGCTGGGTCAAAACTATAGGGATGGTGGTGGATTGGTGGCCGTCATGACCTCCGTCTCCCGCACCTGAAACAGAAAGTCATGCTGAGAATTCAAAGTCTACCGTATCCATCATAACGTTAAGCATATGGCAGCGTGTAGCACACTTACTGAGCACAGCCTGCTGAGCCGCCTGTAGGACAGCCTGGATGGCGAGGGCCTGAGCTTCTTCTGTTGCCGCAGCCTGTGCCGCAGCCTCAGCCGCTGCCGTCACAGCCAGCTCCTCTGGGGTCAGTCCAGTCACCATGAGGGTAGTTTGCTGTCCTTCTGCAGACATCAGCTCCTGGGGAAGAGCGAGTGCTTCTGAGTCTTGAGCAGCTAGACTCATCGCTTCTGCAGCATCCACACTGGCCTCCATCTGCTTTACCCAGAAAACAGGGAATTGTTTAATATTTGCACATATGTTTAGGGTTAGTAAGATTTTATTCAGTGAGGAAGTATTGAACTGAACAAAAGTGACAGGAAAGACATTCATGTCACAAAAAATTTGATTTTCATTCATCAAAGAATCCTGAAATATCCAACACTGTTTCCACAAAAATATAATTTTGCACAAGAACAGTAAAAACATACCGCAAATCAGCGTATTAGAATGATTTCTGAAGGAGCATGTGATGCTGAAGGCTGGCGTAATGATGCTGAAAATTCAGCTTTGATCACAGGAATAAATTACATTTTAAAATATATTCAAATAGAAAACATTTTAAATTGTAATATTTCACAATATTACTGTGTTTACTGTATTTCTGATCAAATAAATGCAGCCTTATTGAGCATAAGACTAAAAATTATTTTAAACATTAAAAAAAATCTTACCAACTCCAAACTTTTGAACAGTAGTGTATATACCAATATATAATGTAAGCTATATCATGAAAAAAATGGTTTTAAAACAGAAATTCAAATATACAAGGTATAAACAAGGTTTGCAATGGAAAAGCTCTTTTTAAAAATAGTCTTTTGAATTTAAGGGTCAAAAAAGGTGGGGAAAAAAGTCTTTAACTGAATTACACTTGTTTTGGTGAAACAATGACTAACATTGTAAGCGAATGGAAAAAAAGCATCATAAAAGTGTAGATTAACAAAATCACATCATATGCATTTATCTCTAAACCATATTATTACAAAAGCCTGTATACCTCAGCCTGATCTCCTTGACCTGGCTGTGCTTCCATGGCAACATGAACCTGTAGCATTGTGCCCTCGTCACCCGCTGCACTTTCATCAATGGCAACGACCCTGATGGCTCCCTCTTCACTCAGCTCTCCCTGACACTCAGTCTGCATGGGCTCTTCTCCCGCTGCTACAGCCTCTGCGCTGGTCTGCTCCATGGCCTCCGCCTCTCCCGGGACCTCAGCCACTACCGCAGATCCGGCCATAGACGAAATCTCCTGCATTGAGTGAGAAAACAATCAGAACAAGACAGACAAAATAAATCGCTTCATTTAGAGCACAAATATGCATGTATTAGAACAGAATATTTACATATTAATGTATTTGTAAACTACCATTTTGCAATACTAATAAGTAAGGCTATCATCAAAAATCTGCCCAGCACTGCAGCTTTTTCTAGCTGAAATGTGCCCAATTAGACAGGAAGGGACTGTCTGTATATGTAAAACGACTAAGCAGCTTTTATGCTCCATCTTAAATAGTATCAGAGATAACCTTGAGAGCAAAGTGGAATATAAATGTGCGTCAGGCCCAGGAAATTGCATAAAGCCAGCCGATCAGATTAGAAGCGTGTTCATACCGGTACTGATGGTCCTGGAGTGGGCGTGGCCTGCGTTACTGTGGTGATGGCTCTGCTTTGTGTTGTGGGATTGGCTGGTTCTGTAGATGACGTGGGTTCTGAGCTGGTGCCGCTGTCACTCTGTCCATCACCGCCCTGCTGGGCTAGAGGACAAACACACATAAGCTCAATTATTAAGGGTGCTCTGAAACTCTGACATTGATAGACAATAATAATTAATGCTGATAACCGCTTTATAATACGATGACCAATATTATAAATCTATACGTTTTCTTTTAGAAGTGTTCACACTGGAGCAGCATTCAAATATTATAAAATAAGCATCAGAACATTTCCAGTACAAAAGATGGATAATCTATTTAGTACTCTAGAAAGCATGCAAATTGGGGGAACACCGTTTTTGTGTCTAGTACTCTATTTAGTACTCTAGAAAGCATGCAAAAACACCGTTTTTGTGTCTGTCCCTTTAAATGCAAATGAGCTGCTGCTCCTGGCACAGAGGGTGGAGCTTCAACACAAACATGCACAGAAAATTTTTACAACTTTTAGCCTTTTATGTTCAAACCGAAGTCAGACAATGATGGAGAGACTCAAGAAGAAGTGACAACATGTAGAATGCAACAGGACATTTCTGAATGGTTAGTTGATGAATTTCTGTAGCTTATGTGTAGTTATCTTCTAGTCATTGATTAGCATATTCTGTCATGATAATCTATAAATTGCGTTCCAGGGGGCACATGTTCATATTTACATTAAAACAATAATCTTTAAGTGTTATATAGATAAATACCTGTTCCTTCTCCAGTTTCTAAGTTGCTTGTAGAAGTGGTGGCTGTGTTGGTGGTGCCCGTTTCGTGTGTTTCACAGGGAGGATTGGAACACACCATTTGCACAGCGCCGTTTTGTCCAGTACCAATAGAAGACGAGGACTGGGTCGGTGTGTTGGTGGTGCCCGTTTCATGTGTTTCACAGGGAGGATTGGAACACACTTTTTGCACGGTGCCACTCTGTCCTGCACCCATAGTAGATGAGGCCTGGGTTGGTGTGTTGGTGGTGCCCGTTTCGTGTGTTTCACAGGGAGGATTGGAACACACTTTTTGCACGGTGCCACTCTGTCCTGCACCCATAGTAGATGAGGCCTGGGTTGGTGTGTTGGTGGTGCCCGTTTCGTGTGTTTCACAGGGAGGATTGGAACACACTTTTTGCACGGTGCCACTCTGTCCTGCACCCATAGTAGATGAGGCCTGGGTCGGTGTGTTGGTGGTGCCCGTTTCGTGTGTTTCACAGGGAGGATTGGAACACACTTTTTGCACAGTGCCACTCTGTCCTGCACCCATAGTAGATGAGGCCTGGGTCGGTGTGTTGGTGGTGCCCGTTTCCTGTGTTTCACAGGGAGGATTGGAACCCACTTTTTGCACGGTGCCACTCTGTCCTGCACCCATAGTAGATGAGGCCTGGGTCGGTGTGTTGGTGGTGCCTGTTTCCTGTGTTTCACAGGGTGGATCGGAGCTCACCCTCTCCACAACATTGGTTTGCCCACTTTCCATACTGGAGCTTGACTGTGCAGCAGTATCAGTCGTGCCAGTTTCATGTGTTTCACAGGGTGGTTTTGAGCAGACCTGCTGTGCGTCACCAGACTCAGCTGAAGTGTCCGTCTCTTGCGTTTCACTTGTAGGGCTGGAGCAAACAGGCATCAGAGTAGAGGAGATGGAAGCTTGGCTCTTCTTGGAGCTCTGCACCGTTCCCGTCTGGTCAGAGCCCATGTTGGAGCGGGCGGTAGTAGAGGTGTTGGTGGTACCCGTGCGGAGAGTCTCCTGCCGCATGGCACCAGCACCGCCCTCTGTGGCAGGCGTTTCTGGTTCTGAACCAGAAGCTGAGGATGTAGCTGACGAAGAAGCATCTGTCTTGCTGTTCACGGTGCCCATCTTTTGAGAGCCCATGTTGCAGCTGGCAGTAGTGGCTGTGTTGGTGGTGCCCGTATCATGTGTCTCTGAGGGTGGATTGGTGCAGACCTGCTGTGCCCTGCCCATGTTCGCAGAGGCGGTGGTTGCTGTGTTGGTGGTGCCCGTTTCATGCATCTCACACGGAGGGTTGGAACAAATCTGTCCGGTGCCCATTTTGGCAGAAGCCGTTGTCGCAGTGTTGGTTGTACCAGTCTCATGGGTCTCACATGGTGGGTTGGAGCAGACCAGTGTCACGGTGGTAGCACCATCGCCAGCGCCGTCACCAGCATCAGCACCAGTGGTGGAGGGCTGCTCTGAGGTGGGAGAGGCCAGGATGGAGACAGGAAGATCCTGTGCAGGCTGGGCTTCAGCACCACTTGGAGTCGTGATTAGGGTTACTTGAGTAGGCTGGGGTGCCGACTGAAAGGAAAAATAAACATCATGAAATGGATTATTAATTGGATGAATGAACAAATAAATAATAATAAAATTATTTTACTATAATAAATTATTTCTTATTAATAATAATAATTTATATACTGTTATTTATATTCATTTATATAAATACAAATATACACAACTGATAAAAATAGGTAGCAACTTATAATTATTGTTATTTTGCAATACTGTTCAAAAATCGGGGTTTGTAAAATGTATTAAATTTATGCTTATGCTCACCAAGGCTGCATTAATTTGATCATAAATCCAGTAAACATTAACATTTTAAATAGCAGTTATCTATTTTAATATATTTTAAACTATTTACTTATTCCAGTGACAGCTAAACTAAATTTTCATATTGAAAACAATTGTGCTGCTTAATATTTTTGTGATACATTTATTTCATGATTTTTTTTTTATTAATTGAAAGGTCAAAAGAGCACCAATTATTTTGAAATAGAAATCTTTTGTAAGATTATAAATGTTACAATGACTCACTTGTATTGTAGCGGTGGCGTGGCTGGTCTGGGCAGCAGATACAGTGATGGCCGTGGGATTGATCACCTGGCTGGACAATGTGGCGATGGAGGCAAGTGTAGTGACAGGAGTAGCCAGGCTGGCATTAGCACTTACCACATTGACCCCTGCCGCACTAGTTGATACAGTACCAGTTACTGTACCCAGAGTTGTGACTCCTAAATTCAAAGAGGTCATTAATGATATGAAGAATAACAATTTCGCTCTAATTTGCATAAAACTACACCTCAGAGAAAGTTTACAGCCTGAATATTCATACCCGTGGTGCCTTTGACGACCAGTGTGGTAACTGTTGGTTTGCCGGCAGACACAGTGCCTGGTGAAACCAGACGCACTCCGCCCATAGGCAAAGTGCGCAGGATAGTGCCAGGCTGTCCTGGAGCCCCCTTCAGGACCACCTGAGAGCAAATAAAACATTCAGGGACCAATCAAAAGATTAAATTAAATCTACAGTATATGAGCTTAAATGTGCATAAAACAGAGAACAAATGGGCCTCACCTGTGTGACCCCCTGTTGTCCTGCACCTGCTGTTAGCTTAGGCACAGCTGTTATGATTTTCCCCGGAGTACCAGTGCCAGGAGTAACAACCTTTGTGGTGATATATGTGATGGGTGACTTGATGCCAGTACTGCTAGTCACACCTAGCAACGAGACAGGGTATCATAACAGGAAATCATGTGAGCTTGCAACGATGCGTAAAAAAACAGATCTGTTAGTTAGTTATAAACAACACAAGGCTGTGAGGCTTAACTCAAAATGCATAAATAACCTCTGAGATTCAATTGAACTAAAATCTCTTTAAATGTACGATTACATATGGGATGAACCGTCAGTTGTAAAACAGACCTGTTGCTCCTTGTTGTATAGCAGACATAGGAATTGTTTTAATAATGGTGGTGCCTGGTTTGTTGGCGGTATTTGGAGAGACACTGCTGATGCCCAGGATAGTAGGTTTGGTGCCAGCCCCTCCTGCCTGGGTAGTTGTAATGATTGTGGTGGGTTTGCCATCAGCAGATGTGACCAGTTTCAGGATGGTACCAGCAGGCAGAGGAGTCTTTGTCTGAGAAAAAGTGGGGGAACAAGCATAAATACAATATAGAAAATTCACAATTTATTTTAAGAACTGTATGTGCTTTAAATGAGCAGCACTACTGACTTGAATTAGAGTGACAGGACTGCCTCCAGCCTGTCCGGTGACCGCAGATGTTTGCACTGGTTTGGTCTGGACAACAGACATCATCTTCCCAAGGCTGGAGATCTGAGAACAGTAAAGGGTTATTACTGAGTATAACAAAATGAAAAAATAGAGTCCGGATTTATAGAGTCAAAACACTAGAGTTGCACATTTTCAGAGAAAAATATTCGAACTGTGATTTTTCTGATAAAAAAATGGTGATTTTGGTAACGCTGTTATCGGTGGCGGTGGCTTTTGCCCAGACAAGAGTATTCATGTAAACACAGTCAGTTTTAAGTGAAGGTAAACAGCTAGCCAAGTTAATGTCAAGCCCTGCACTTAATATATAAATGACTGTTTATGTAAGCCTTGTGTGTATTTGACAGCTTAAGCGAAATAAGACGCAAAAGAGAACTTCAGTACTCATGCGCTGTTTGAAAGGGTTTTAGTGTGCATGCGCTTTGGGTGCAAGTGCAAATAAAAAGTTTAACCGGCAAAGCTTTAAAAAGCATACAAATGATAAACTTATGTGATGGCGAAGAACCGCAATGTCACAGGAGCGTAACACTATCTCTGCAAAACATGTGATGTGAATGTACGTCACGTTGTACAGTATGATGGGACAGCGGCGCCAGAACTGCAACTGATAGAATGCACTGCAACTGGATACAACAATCTTTCTTCTTAATTTCTTTATTTTCAGATGTTACACAATAAAGCTTTTTTAGAGGAAAACCACTCTCTTTTGTTAACAACAGCCAGTTTATAAGCGCTTCTCATTACAAGTTTGGGAAAATGGTTGCACATTATAAGCGACCCAAACTAAGAGGAGATGCAGAGATGTGCTTGTGTGGAGAAAAATTTACTGTGAACTAAAATACTGGTTCATGAACTGCTTGCATGTAAATTAATGAACAGTTTCATGCTTCACTCTGAGACATGCAGCGCATATATTCACATAAAATCACAGCTTTTGTGATACACAGTGTGAAACACACTAATCCATATTGTGATTTCCGGTTTTATTTTGATTAATCGAGCTGCCATACTTTTTCTTCTGTAATTTTTTTTTTACCTTTATCCAGATATTACAGTTGGAAGAAGTAAAGTAAAGTGGGAGAGAGGGGGGTTGTATCGGGAAAGGACCATGAGTCAATATTTGATCTCGGGTTTCCTGAAGCGCAATAGCCTCTTGGGCAGCGCTGCGATACGTAGTGCAATCGGTTCCAACAAGCATATTTTTTTTAAAGATTTATTTTTGGCGTTTTTGCCTTGTACTAGGACAGGACAGTAGCTAGACAGGAAGTGCTGTGGGAGAGAGAGAGGGGGGACGGGATAGGGAAAGGTCTACGAGCCAGAATTCGAACTCGGGTCGCCTGAAGCACAACGGCGCTACATGTCGGCACACTTGCCCACGAGGCTATCAGCGCCGACAAGCAGCCCTATTTTTAAGCATAGAAAATCAGATGTGTTGATGTTCTTACCAGAGCACCGCTGCTACCCATTGTGATGGGGCTCTTAACTAGGGTTATAGTTTTGGTGACTCCTCCAACCATGGTGGTAACAACCTGGGCCTGCTGGGCTACGGTTACTGTGCCTGATTTGTGCACAGTGATGATTGGTCGATTCGGGGTGTTGGGAGTAGAGATAGAGGAAGTGCCGACCTGGGCTGCAGCTGTTTTCAGCATTCGGGTCGCAGGATTAGTAACCTGGAATGGAAGTAGGAACAAAGACACATTAAATCACAAATAGCTACAAGACAGGAAGCGTATAATCAGGATGAGTCATGTCCGGAAGGATGCCAGAAAGGGAAGTTGATTCTATATATGTCTTAGCATTTTAGAACTAAAATGTTTTTATCCAAAGCACTTTTTGATTACCTATAGCACAACATCAGATTAGATCTAAACTTTGCAGTACAGTGGGTCTCCAGGGGCAGGGTTGAAGACTTCTGGTTTATAATGTTTATTCAAAGATCTGGTTACTCAGAGATGACACTTACCATTACAGGTGAAGCTACTTTGACAGTAGACGGCAGAGTTGTGGATCCAGGAGTAACATTGACGGTTTTCATGATGGTGGCTCCAGCTGGAACATTTAACACAGTGGAAGAGGGCGGGATCTTCTGTGTGGCGGCTGCAGCTGCAGCCAAAGCAGCCATGCCACTCATCTGAGGGCTGCTGCCCATTGGCTAGAGACAGAAACAGTTACAGTGCATTTAAGGTTTAAATGCAAATTTAACACTGGACACTAAAATTGAATACAGGGCTTGCACGATTTGGGGAGGAACAGAATTGTGATTTTTCTGAAAAGAAATCGTTTCTTTTTTGTTTTTTTCTACAGATTTGCTGTGCTTGTTTATAGGGCTGCACAATTTAGCCAAAATGTGTGGTTTTATATCAATATGACTATAAATAAATGTATAATAAATTATATCAATAACTATTTTATTAATTTTTGTTAGTTATTATAGAAAAATACTAAACAAAAGAAGAAAAAAAATATTTTTGTAATATTGCACTGTAAAATAAAGTATTTAATAACACATACATTTTATTACACTTTATATAGACTACAACTGTAAAATTTACAATTATTCAATTAGCTACTAAAGCAGCCTTTGTGATTTGATAATCACATTAAAACATACTGCGATTTAAGTTTTATTTTGATTAATCGTGCAGCTCTAATTTAAGATTTATATTGATTTTGATCGTCTACATACCGTCCCCTGGGTGCTCTGTGCGGGGACAACCATGCGGACACCTGCAGGTAGTGATGTAACCGTGACTGGGGATTTTCCTCCAGGAGTGGCCTGACGCACAGTAACGACTGACGTCCCGGGGGTCGAATGAGGCGCTGCCACTTTAAGAATAGCTGGAATGAAAAGAATAAGTAAGGGTTGGTAATATCACAAATAGTTATTAGTATTATTATTTACAGAAAGTAAAACACTGCACAGCAGTCTCCAAATTGCAAAAAGCCATTCATTAAGGCATTTGTACCTGGTCCACGAGGTGAGGCTGCAAGCGGGCTGGTTGGCATGGCGGTTGTGGGGGAAGGGACTTGTGGCACCAGTGTGACCCCAGAGAGGGGCATGCTCTGAGCTGCAGGAGCAGCAGTGGCGGGCACCGGACTCCTAGGCGAGTTGATGGGTAAAGACGGGATGGGGTTGACTGTTGGCGATGTGGCAGCTGTTGCAGCAGGGATGTCGTATTTCTGTAGCTGCAGCAGGTAAGTGTCGGCGGTAGGCACTGCCCCCCAGCTCACCTCCAGAGAGTTAGTGTTGGCACGGACCAGCTGAACACGTGATGGGGGCTGAGGACGATCTGATAGCAAAATACAAGATTATGCATTTTAAATGTTGTTTGAGATGTAATACTAGGGGTGGGAATCTTTAGGCAACTCACGATCTGATTCCGATTCTGGAACGATTTTAAAATGATTCTTGATCTACACTTTTTTCATATTAATTAGGGAGTTCTTATAAAATGTGTGCATTTTTATTAAATTAATTACGTTTTTAAATAATTACAAATTAATAAATCAGGACAAATGTGTGTTAAGAATTATTAACTAACTAAATATAACTAAGTAGACAAGTCACCTTTATTTATATATTGTTTTATACAATATATTAGAGCTGCATGATTCTGGATAAACTGAGAATCAAAAAAAAATTGTTTAAAAGAGATCATGATTCATGATCCAGTTTTTAAAAAATATATATTTTTTAATATTATTATTTTTTAATCGGTTTGAATAAATGATTAAATAACTCGCTCATAAAGACTTCACTTGTTTGAACATATCAGATGTGTTGTCTTGTCCTTAAGGCTTGGGATACACCAAAACAGTTATTGACGCATCGTAAAGCATTGGGAGATGCAAGATCATTTAACCACTTATACAGTCGTGCTCCTTCAGAACAAACAGACAAAGTGCATGTGAGCTTTAGAAAGCAGACATCTATCAGCAAGTGAGTTATGTGCATCAAATTTATACTGCATTCCAAACTCTATAAATTATGCTTTCTCAGAGTATTTGGAAGGGAAAACACTGAAATACATTGTTAAAAAACTAAGCTCAGAATTGATTCTCAAGTTTTCAGAATCGAATCAGTCGTTGAAGACAGAATCGAGATGCATCTGAGAATGGATTTTTATCAACTCAACTCACCTGTCTCCAAATACCACAGATCTTTGCAGCAAACTTGGTTGTTCCAGGCTTTGCGATAGCCATCCCTTCCACTCCAGACGTACAGCCTATTGTTAATAGCAACAGAGCAGTGTCCAGCTCTGGCCCGTGGGATATTATCCTCCAGAGTGTCCATCAAGATTGTTTCCCAAGACATTGAGTCTGAAGGAAATAAAGGTCAAGATCAGCAATGGTAAAACACATAAGCTGTGAACTATGAGCAGAGGAAGCATTTTAAGTAATCAGAAACAGTTCTCTTTTAACCCGATAAAGCCCACTGTATCATATTTGATACGGAAATTGCTAAGGCCTCTAAATAATCAACATGACCAAAACTTTGCTGAAAAACCTCAATCTACTACATGCCTTCTGTAGTCTAATTAATAGGGCTGTCAAAATGGCTGAAGAACTAAAGGTTTTTTTAAATTTAAATATGACTAATATTCGAATTTAAAAGGCATAATTTCAGTTAGGGGAAGAAAGCTGTTGGTGCAATGAGCAAAATATAAAGGCACCGCTTTCATTTTTTTTTTTTTTTCAAAGCAATGATATAACATGACGGTGCAAAAAATAAATAAAAGTGCATAATGTTTAAGATCTTTGCATTGAGCTTCTCTATTTCTGCAATGTTTTGAATAAACAACGCAGCAGCTCCGCATCTAGTGGGTTCAACTGGACAGGCTAACAAAAACACAACAACGACTCTTACACCATCACATCTCATGTACCAGTGATACAGCTGCCAGACGACCACCTAAGATTCGAATACACCATTTTTGCTTTCAAATGTGGATTTTTTTTTAGTAAAAGGCATTTTAGTATCATTCTAAATGCATCCACCTTCAGGTTGTGGTACAAGTGTAAACTTTTTTTTTTTTACAGATTTTCTAAAAGTTTACTTGGTTACACAATTTTTAATAGAAAAATCATGTTAAAATCTAAGTATCAAATATGATACATCAGGCTTTTGAGGAACGTTTATTTGTACATCATTGTAATGCATTTCATTGTTTTGACCACCACAATAAAATCTTCAGAGCTTTGATCATAACACTAAGCATTTAAATATAATTTCACTAAGATATGTAATTGGGAAATATAGAGCGACAACAACTATTTATACAGTATGCATTATGCAAGCAGTCTGCAATACTATTATAAACATCTAATAGATTTACATTATTTTTGGCCATATGAATATCAGAAACTGCATCAAGTTGCATATTTTGCTTAGTTTGGGCCTCAATAAAATAGAGCCCTTTTTATTTAAAGGTGCAGCAAGCGTTAACACCTAAAAAAAACAATGTATTTATTGTTAATATTTGCTAGGTGTATGTGCTGAAAAACATACTGTGTTTGTACATAGTCCTGGCTGCATAAATAGGAGAAAAAAAATTAAGTGGATCAGACCAATCCACAGAGCACCAAAACATTATTGTAGCCAATCAGCAATAGGGGGTGTATCCACTCATGATGGGGGAGGAGAGAGTGAGGTAAAGTGAGATTTGAATGTTGAAAGAAAGTGAGATGGCTGAGATATTACCGAAGAGAAAAAAGTCAGAGGAAAATAATTGAAAATAGATGGGTTACGATCAGGCAAGAGCTAGGATCTGCATCAATATTGGAAAATATTTCCAGCGCTAGAGATATGTTAGAGAGCGGGAATTAAGGCCCGAAAACGGATACCAAGTTTGTTTTGCTTTTATTTTGCGCACGACTCCGCTTCTGAAGATGTCCAACTTTACAATTACAAAACAAGCCTACCATAGCAGAGATAAGCCTTAAAGGAGAACTCCGGTCAATTTTAACATTGAGCTCATTTTTTTGTACATTTGGAGTGCTGTCAATACAGAGAACAACGACAAAAATCGTTGTCGACAAAAAACACCGAGTTATTCTATTTTTAAAATTTGCACCCTGTTGACTTCAATGGGGCAAGTACTAAACCTGCTTTTAGCCTCTTAACATCCTTGATGTGTCATTACAAGTGCACAGAAAATGTGAGTGATTCCTTCTGAGTGAACACGAGTGAGTCTGACTGCAGTAGATGTGAAAGAAATGTATAAAAATGATGTTATTTAAGCCAGTGCAAATACCTTTGTTTACATCCTGTTTTTCGGTTGAAGTCCAAAGTAGTCGATTGCAGAGTTCACGCGCATTGGTTTAATACCTATGATCACGCGCATGAACTCGGCAATCGACTACTTTGGACTTCAACCGAAAAACAGGATGTAAACAAAGGTATTTGCACTGGCTTAAATAACATCATTTTTATACATTTCTTTCACATCTACTGCAGTCAGACTCACTCGTGTTCACTCAGAAGGAATCACTCACATTTTCTGTGCACTTGTAATGACACATCAAGGATGTTAAGAGGCTAAAAGCAGGTTTAGTACTTGCCCCATTGAAGTCAACAGGGTGCAAATTTTAAAAATAGAATAACTCGGTGCAGGCAACACCGATTTTTGTCGTTGTTCTCTGTATTGACAGCACTCCAAATGTACAAAAAAATGAGCTCAATGTTAAAATTGACCGGAGTTCTCCTTTAAAAAATAAAAATAAATAAATAAAAAGAATTCACGATACTAAATGAAATTATTTAATGAAATTGTTGTTTAATTTAGTTTTATATACATGTTCTCCATATTTTGTTCTAACGTCACAAGTAAAAATCTCAAGGTTTACTGGGTGTTAGATGATTCTGTTTCTTTTGCAGTGTGGGTTTGGTGAGGTGTGATAAAAACAAACATTGTCACATGTGTACCTTACTTCTCACCACTGCTTCCTGATGGTGACAATTACTCTGAGTCGCCGTATGCGTTTTTAAGAATAGCACAGCGGCGAGTGCGTCAAGTATTAATGCCTCGTCCGTTTGGGGAGGAGCACGCGCAAACAGCGGAGGCTTGTGGTGGGTAGCCAGGTAAAAGTAGAAACAAGGCTTTAGTGGATCCTGTGTTGCATAGCGTGTTTGTTATTTTGGGGGCGCCATGTTTACCTCTACTTCTTGTTTACTTCCGGTATACTGCGCACGGGTTTTTGTATGCCGTCTCTACTCAAAAGACCAAGATTCCTTGCGAATAGAACATGCGCAGAACACAAATCAATGTTCCTTTTGATGGGGATATGCCGATACGCGTTTACATAACCAAATATTCGGGTTAGAAAAGGGGTACCCCAGGGATCATATCCGGGTTTTTAAAAACCGGGATATGAGCATATTCGGGGTTTTTCCGGTGTTTACATGGCCGTGCGCGACCGGGTTATTGCTAATATCCCGGTTTTGAACGGGTTATTGGCTGCATGTAAACGTAGTCAGTGTGTCTCAGAAATCGCTTGCTGCACCTTAAACATACCTAGATTTAAGCAGGCCAAAGTGTTAGTGCACTTCCACTCCTTCTCGTGTGTGGCTACTTTGACATCATCCATAACCAGAGGGACCCATCCACCAAACACAAACATCCTACAAACACATGAGACCAAAGTTAGTGAAGTCCACACCAAAGTCACTATTAAAGTCAACATGGGAAGGCATTCACAACACATTTTTCTTCTGTGAGGTAAAAAATATAAACTGTGGGAGGTACTTAATTTTATTCACTTCCAAAAGGAAATTTGTTATTTAAATGCAAGATAATTTAAACAAACAATTGTTTTAGTGGTCAACCAATGTTCATTTTTTTTAATGGCCATTGCAGATGCCGATATTCGATATAAAGCCGATCATTTGCCAGGTTCGCTGAATGCCAACGCTATGAGCGCTGCGTAGCACTTGCCTTTCTATTATGAATTACAAACGCAATAATACTTTTTCATACACGGTTTACTTTAAGACAGTAAACGGGGGGAGGCATTATCATAATTGCCAGACATGAGGGAGTCGCTATCAATATGCGGGGAATTGAAATCACTTTTGAATGTGCTCTCGCTTTTCACTTTCGAATTCGCAGTCACGCATACTCTGTGTATAGGGAGCGGCGGTACTGACCCCACATTTTACAAGATTAGATATTTGTCATTGACGCTCAGGATCTGTTGCGCACCAAATCCTCTGCCATCGTCTTGTCAGTCATCTCTCCTTACTCTCGTCACGTGATAAGTGAAATCTGACTCCTGCTGCACTGTGCTGCGACTCTGCAGCTCGTGCTGTATGGAGCAAGCAGACGCTTTCAGTTTATAATTGTAGCATCCATCGTCCAACTTAACTAAATAAGGTTTTTATTTCTATAAAAAAGCTAAACGACAGTGGGGGCGGTGCCGTGGTGGGCAGATAATGTAATCAGTGTATGGCCGAAACACCGTGTAACACATACTACCGCAGCAAGCCTACTCTGAAAGTAATTTATGATTCGATGTCACCTTAAATTCTGCACCCAAAATGCAGTACTGGTTTCTCATCAATCATTTCCAATCTTGAAGAGAGTCAATGTTTAAATAAATAAGCTTGAGAAAGTTATAACTTACTTGTTGGTTATAGTGGTGGCAGAGTGGAGACTGCGGGGCAAAGGTGCCGCTCCACTTATGGCAGGTTTGTTCCAGGTTAAAGTATCTGCAACACAGAGTGAGTGCATTTTAAGCCAATTCATAAGTTTTCCCTTGATATCACACCCTTATAGGAACGATCACCTGGAGCTGATAAACCCAGAATATAAACGCAACACGCAGTTTCTCGTTAAGTGCTTTTCCATAGAAAACGCTTAACCATTTATCACGATGCGTTCATTTTCCGGGGTCATCTGCTAGCCTGTATTTAGTATGCATGATTAATAAGGTGTATACTTAATTTGATACTTTATCACTGTTTTAGTACATTAAGTGTTTTTCATAAGAATGTCCTGCTGTTTTAAGTGATTGAAATACTGCAGCAGGTGCTGTATGGATCACAAATGCTCAAAACTTACTAGGGGTGTAACAATATATCGTGTCACAATATATCGCAATACAAAAATGCAACAATATGTATCGTGGATAGTTCACCCAAAATAAAAATTACCCTGTGAGAAAAAATTGAAGTTTTCAGAGTCAGTACTACATTAAACTACAATACATTATGTTGAATATAATGTATAATAATGGGGGAATATTAGTGGGTCCTGATAATGCTTATGTTATAAATCTTATGTTACCAGTAAAAAGTGGCCTACATTATTTTAAATATATCTAGCCAGTGACAGAGTGCAAGCATATTCGTCTAAAATAATTCTGTATTTTCAGGTTCAGAATCATGAATATACAGTATTTATTCTGGTGTCACCATTGTCCAAGCCTATTCATTTACACCCACAATGTTACATCAAATTTAGCATTTAATCAACAGTACATTTTTTCTTAACCTTTTATTATATGTCTTGGAGTATCGCAATAATATCGCATCGTGAGTTCAGTATCGTGATATGTATCGAATCGTGAAATTAGGGTATCGTTACACCCCTAAAACTTACACTTTGTTGGGTTTTAGTTTTCCTTCTATTGAGAGGTGATCTAAATGCTTGTTGATTGAAACAGGCCTGTGTTGCAGTTCTATGGATGTTTGCCTTCCAGGCCTCCGTTTCAGTCACGTGACTGAAAACTATGAATACTTTCTCTCACCTATGTCTAAAGTCCAGAGGTCTCCAAGACGGCAACCACTCATGCCGCCGTAGATGATGAGACGAGACTTTTTGGACGTTTTCTCTGTGTAGACAACAGCAGTGTGGCTCTCGCGAGGAGGGGGAAGCACACCGTACGTAATAGGGATGTCCCAGCCTGCTATGTTTGACCCCGGGCGTAGTTCGAGTGTGTAGAGGTCATTCAGGTATCTGGTGTAAAAATTGAGAAATAAATCAATTGTGGATCTGCTGCTCAAACATTCATTCATTAGTTTGGCTCCATCTTTTACCTGGGAATATTGTTTTTGGGATCTTCACTGTCATTTGCCAGTCCACCAAACAAGTAGCATTTGTTTCCAACTAGAGAAAAGCTGTGTCCCAGGCGAGGACATGGTGGTGGGCCATTCTTGGGGGCTTTGGGCTTTAAACGTTTCCACTCCCATCTACTGGCCTGTTTGAAGTATTTGCCAGAAATTAGGGAATTATTACAAACGTTAGGGCTGATGCTACGAGAAAGAGCTAATGAAAACAACAGCCTCCTCTTTTAAGCTCTACCTTTGAGATTTAAAGATGGTGCTGATAGGCTTACCTGTAGTTCATAAAGATCGTTGCTGTATTTTCCGTACTCAACCATGCCCCCAAACACAAGGAGTCTGGTGCCGTCACACACAAATCCATATGCAGCGCAGCCGGGAGGAATGTCACCCCTGACAGCAGGAATAAACCACTGATTGGTGGCTGTTGAGAAACACATAGTTGCGTCATTGTGGTTTAGATGAATAAAGTTCTTTCAGTGGCATCTTGCAATGCATCACATTCTTTCAGTCTGTTCTGCTACACATGGTAATTATAGTTAACTGAAATATGAAAACGTAAAAAAATAAAATAATATTTCCGCTCAACATTTCTCATTTTAATTTAGTTTAACTTTGTGTAAAAGTCTTAACAAAAACAACAGCTACTAAAATTCAACAAAAATAAAAACGAATTCAAAATGTTAAATCCGTAACAGCATCTAGTACAGACACTATAATAGTATCTCACTGAATGATACTGGTTCTGCATAATTACAAACAGCTTCCAAAATAAAATAAAAATGACCCATGAGAAACATGCAAATGTAGGGCATCTTTAAATCATGATCTTAATAATAATATATAGTATTTATATTAGGGCTGTCAAACGATTAATCGTGATTAATCGCATCCAAAATAAAAGTTTGTTTTTACATAATATATGTGTGTGTACGGTGTATAACTATTTTCTATATATAAATACACACACATGCATGTATATATTTAAGAAATATTTGCATGTATATACTGTGTATATATATTTATATTATATATAATTTATATTATATATAAATATTTTATATATAAATAACACATTTTTCTTAAATATATATGCATGTGTGTGTATTTATATATAGAAAATAATTATACTCCGTACACACACACATATTATGTAAAAACAAACTTTTATTTTGGATGCGATTAATCGCGATTAATCGTTTGACAGCCCTAATTTATATATATTTTCAATGTAAAACTATGCTTTTTGGAGTGAATCTACTTCTTAATGATTCATAACATTCCCCAGACCGTATCAAAACTTTCCAACATTATTTAAAAATCAATAAAATTATCCACATCAGAAATTCCGTGAATCACAAACTCTTTCATTCATCCTAGAAGTGTTCACATGGAAATGCGGGAAATACTGTGGGCGGGGCATGTGTGTTGTGATGACGTAGGTGGCGTTCTTTTAACCCGCCATTTCTCTTTGCATTTTTCTTGGCGTGCCAGTTCCAGTGCTTGGCTAGTGCTGTAGCGTTAGCTGGCTAGCTGACACATAAACATCTTAAAACAAAACAACTCCATAGTGCACACAAGTGCAACGCCATATTCTGCAGATGATGCACCCAAATTAAGTGCGCTAATGTTAGTGCAAACACTAACGTTACTTGATGGTGTAAGTTTTGAATTGCACAAGCAAGTGTACTATTATTGTGTGCACATTCTTTACAGCTAGTTAGCTTAGGTAGCTGATCACTTATGCAGATTTGGTCTAGCCGCTAACTGCGCTAATGCACCTGGCTAACATCGTATATGTAAACAATTAGTCCAGAAATGATTGCTAAACAAAGATAGAAGCAGCTGTGTAAACCTGCATAAATGCAACAATATTTCAGCTTTCAAACAGCGGTTGTAAAAACCATAACAACACATCTGACCACCAAGACGGACAGAACGGATTTGGCTAATAACATAAGTGAGCTAAATGCTACTGAAATAAAACGCAAGTACGTGCACAAATAACCTATTTATTATAAAAGAATAGCATCTGTACCTGTATTATAGACGTGCAGCTCATCCACAATGCCTTCATTCCCTCCGCCGAACACCACCATCAGCTCTTTAATGGCCACAGCTCGGTGTCCGTGTCTCGGGCGAGGAACCGGGCCAGACCAGCCCAAAACCCTCTTCCAGCGCGGCTGCAGAACCGAGGTGCCTGAAGAAGCCATGTCCAATTCTCTAGCGAAACACAAATCCCACGCACAGCGCTGATTTTAGTTCGGATTTAAACAGCATTCGTGTGTCAAAATCTCTGTGCTAACCGGATTAGCCCGCTAGTACAAGGTAGCCTCGCGCGAGCTAACTAGGTCACCAAATTGTGCTCGAATTCCACAAGGTTATTTCTGGCCAAATGCTGCCCCAAATGTACTAAAAAATCCCGTTATAATGAATATTAGTGTTTGTGCGCTTCGGAAACCAAAAGTATAGCGTGTGATTAATGTTGGCCGGTTAGCATGTTAGCCGCTCAAATCTGCGCGAACCGCCATTTTAGCGGCAAAAGACGCTTTTCATCACGAGAAGAAAATAAATAGACGGACGCCGGCGGCTGAAGAAACGCGAATTCCGGGAGAAATAAAGGAAAATAACTACAAATACACAACATCACATGCAGGTGGGCTCCTGTGTATTTTTTTCTTGAATCTCCGTATTGTAAACGAAAAAGCATGTTTGGGTTAAATGTGTCTAAGAAAAAAAGAAAAGCTCGATGAGGATGTGTATGCCGCCATCTTGCAGAGGCTAGCTAAACGCTACCAGCACGAGCGCCTAGTTAGCTGCTAACGGGGCTAAGCTAACACATACAAGCTAGTGAACAGAAATGGGCGGTGGAAAAAATCTAACGCATACAAGCTGGTGAATAGAAATGGGCGGTGGGAAAAATAAAATAAATAAATAGTAAAAAAAAAAAAAAAGTGACGGTAAAAAAAAAAACACGTACAAGCTAGTGTATAGAAATGGTTGATATAAACAAATAAAAAAATGGTTATATTTAAAAAAAATACAAGCTTGTGAATATAAATGGGCGGTGGAAAAATAAATAAATAAATAATAAAAAAATAAAATAAGTGACGGTAAAAATAATAATCAAACACATATACAAGCTAATGTATATAATTGAGCTATGAAAACCAATAATAATATAAAATAATAGGAGGCGACTAAAAAAAAAGTGATTAGAAAATAGTGGTGAAAATAATAATAAATAATTGTAAAAAAATGGGAGGCGAAAAAAATTTCCCCAAAACATTTATCTAAAAAATAAAGTAACAAACGGACGACGATCCCCAAAAAAGTATAAAAAAATATTGAAGGTAATATCACGGAAATCATACCATAATACTAAGGCGCATTAAAAAAAAAAAAAAAAAGCATGAAATTTAAATTTGTTAAAGGACATTTAAAAAACCATACGTTTAAAGTGCGCATTAAAATAATGCTGATAGAGGTTAATATCGTAGGTTTATGTGATATGTGCATTTTTCATGCCTCTCTTGTCTGGGTGCCGCCATCTTGATAAACAATCCAAACAATCCACCCCTCTGGAAAAAAAGCTTAGTGCTTTTTTAATCATCCAAATGCATTTATATATTTATAAAGAAATACACCATATTACTTTTAAAATATACATTTTCTTGCTACAAAACAGCGCTAAGAAGACTAAAAAGAAGACCGTACATCGGCTGCTGCTGTTGTTATCTATTAGCCGCATTAGCACTCTATCTAAAATGTTCAATGAGATCCAGGGCAGCCAGTTAGCTTCAATGCTAAATAGCTCATTACAACATTGCAAATTCTACATACTCATTTGGCACAACAGAGAAAATGTTACATGTTTCATGTTTATTTACTGTTAGAATTGCAAATGGCATTTTATTCGAGATGCACAGTTCAATAACCTGTGTTATTGTTTCGTCTCTGGCTACTCGCTTAGCTTCCCTCAAGAAAAATGGCGGATGTACCGTTAGCCGTCACAGAAAGCTGCAAAATATTCGGATTCTGTCATTGCCTGGCACAAAATACTTACTCGTTCCGATTCGTTAACTTAATTTTAAAATCACGAGAGAGGACTCAGAGAACGAATTCAACCCTGGGTGCGCCTTTCACTGTAGATATTGCTAACTCTACATCTTTTCATGCCGCCCAGGAAGCCGCCATCTTCTTGACAACTGACAAGCGCTCAATAGTTCAGCCTCTAGAGCGCGCGCATCCCTACTGTATGCTCTCAGATATTTTTGGGAAGATATGACTTGCACTCTTAAAAATAAAGGTTACAAAGGGTGGTTTTTGCAATGATGCAATAGAAGAACCACAAGAGACTTTGAACAGAAAGAACCATTTTTTTACTTGGTGTTAAGGACATTTTAATCTGTTTTTCAACTATAATTATTATGATTTTTTGGTGAAATGGAAAGGTTCCATGGATCTTCGTTGAACCACAGTAAAGAACCTTTATTTTTGAGAGTGTATTAGTTGAAATCTGTCTACTTTTTCTAGAAACCAACCATATTGTGTTTGGAATGTTGTTGGATGACAAAAAGGCTAAATATTTTCATTAATGTTGATTTTGGGTAAATTCTTTATCTATAAATTTAATCAGTGTATGAAGGCAAAACTGTATTTCTCTGTATTTAAACATCTTTGTAACAATGTTCTTTCATATAGGCTATGAATAGTAAACCGGCCAGCAAATTTGCTGGGATGATATGAGACTAATTTTTTGGAAGATGAATGAAAAGATCCCTCTTTGTTCATTTGTACCGGTACATTGTTTTCCCAAATTGTATTGGTGTGCCTTGCTTATTTATTTGGCACTTATGAATGCCATATTTTTTGTTCAATAAAAAAAATTCTACCATCACATTCCATTCACTCATCAACCATATGCTCTGCAATCTGGAATAGATTACTGGTTTACACCCAAATGCCATACATTTTATAGTGTGTTGTAAAACTTTAAATATAGTTTGAATTTACATGTTTAGGTTTTTTTCACAGCTATGCCGTTGTCTTTTTGCACAATTTGACAAAATCACTGCTTGATTGCACACGTGCAAAAAATATTATACCCACAAGTGATATTTACCTTGAATTGTCAACTTTTTTCACACATTTTTAATGTATTTACTTGAGCAAAGTCAATAAAATACAAAGAGATATTAGAATGTAGAATATAAATGAATCTATCTAAATACATGTACATAATCTGTATATATCTAATAGAGTAAATTACATCTATATATTTAAAAAATATGAATAATTTTCACATAAATATTGAAATGTTTTATTTCACTTGTCGTAGTTTTAAACATGTAAATATTTTAGGTTTCAGATTGAAAGTTTGGGTCTGGGAAAAGGGGGGAAAAAAAATTAAGGGAAAAAATGTGCAAGTTTTGTGATCTTTAATGTGATCTCCATATAATAATAATAAAAAAAGGTGGAAATGTAATAAAAAACCAACCATTGGGACATAGAAACATCTATTATAGAATATATACATACAGAAATAAGGTAAATATATATATTTGTATTATGTAACAAAATACGGTAAAACCAGTAATTTTTCCAGTAAATCTAACGTAATAATTTCTCTAATATTCATGATCTCTGCATGAAAAAATGATCTAATAATAATATAATTCATGTAAATAGCATAAAACTCTTACCAACACACATAAGAGTTATATTCCATTCACAAAAACCCAGTGTTTTGATAAATGATCTAGACTTTCAAAACAGATTTCAATACAATACATTTTTTCAAGTAAAAACATTTTACAAGTCAGTGTTTACAATAAACAATAACATATTAGCAAAAATTAAGAGTGTGAATCAAAAGAAGCTTTTTGGCAGTTTGAAAAATGGATCTTTAAAAAGCAATGGGCTAAATGTAGAAATATTGAATATGGCCTCTGATGGAAACGTATGCTGTTTCTCAAATAAAGCTGTTATATTATTGCTGTTGGTTTGCTGACAGTTAAAAATAAAATGTGCATAATGAAAACTGCACAGGCTAAATGTTTAATTCAATTTATACAACAATCACTAGTTAGTACCATAGAAATAGATGAGTCATTAATGTTAAAAAGTACTCATACATGTAGGTGTTTTAACCATAAACTTGACTTTATGCTATAAAAAGCCATTTTCCACTGAGAACTAAGCCAAAAACAACAGACAAGACATTAGATCGCCAAAATAACAGGCGTATAACAATAAATTATGCACTTTTATATCTTTCCATTTAACTTGTCATTCAAGATTTACAGGTTCACAACTTCAGAGCTTTCATTATCCGTACCACTTTTCACTTGCCATTACCATAAATAAAAAATACCTTTGGCCGAGGTATTTATGGAGGTAATTTCTCTACCATAACCATAAAAAAAGTACCATAAAGAATATAATACCATAATTCATGAATATTTTGTATAATATTTTAACAATTGTTGGGCGCTTTCTTCCAAACAGCCAGTGTTAAACTGCAGCCGGTGTTAAACTGCAGCCGGTGACTGCATGTTGATTCCAGATGTCTCACTTGCAAACTCATCACTCTCTTCTGGCTCCCTTGTTTGAGCACTCATCCCTCGGTCTACAAAATAATCAAAATATATATGTATATTATTTAAATTCAATTAACAGGTAACTTCTATAAGCACAAAAAAATTTGTCTCAACAGATTTCGGAAAGATCCTCTTCCATCTTTTTAACTCAATATTAAGTAACTTGCATTTGTTTTGTAGATTAAATTATTATAATGTCACAACAAGAAACTGCACTGAGTTCTTCAGACAAGAAGCTTTAAATCATCTCTGCAGAACTAATCTGTTATGCACTGAATAATGTTTGTTAATGCTAATGAAAATTATAATGAAGTGGTTTATAGTGATGAAATATTTGTGGCTTTAATAAATGCATGTAGCTCTACACAAACATACACACACCAAAAAAAAAAAGAAACTTCCTCTTACTTTCAACTTTTTCCCCTCCCCATCAAATTTCTTAATGTGTAAATATTTGTATGAACATAAAAAGATTCAACAACAGACATAAAGTGAACAAATTTCAGACATTTGACGAACAGAAATGCAATAATGAGTCTCTGGACAATATCAAATATATCAAAAGTAACAGTCAGCATCTTGTGTGACCAACAGCTACGTGCATCTCACCCTCATAGACATGCAAGTTCTCTAACGTCTAACATGTGGCTTGGCACTAGGAGGACGATCAGCTGTCTATCCTTTCTCCCACTAGCACTGTCTTAGGCGTCTTACATCACAGACATTGCTCTGTTCACATCTGCAGTCCTCATGCCTCCTGCAGCAGGACTATAGCATGTTCACGCAGGTGATCAGGGACCCTAGCCATCTTTCTCCTGGTGTTTTTCCAGATTCAGTAGAGAAAGCTTTCTTTAGTGTCCCAAGTTAGAACTGTGACCTTACCTGCCTAACATCTGTAAACTCTTAGGCCCCGTTTACACGATGGGAAAACGCAGATATTTCCCTGCGTTTTGGCCTGTCATTTACACGAAAACGCCGTTTTTATCCCTGAAAACGATTATTTCTAAAAACTCCGGCCAAAGTGGAGATTTCTGAAAACGCCGGTTATGTGTTGCCGTGTCAACTGGGAGAAACGGGGTTTTAGGTTCTCAAACGTCACATTATGCGCCAGAAAATGCTTATGTCATGTGAGCGCCCTATGTTTATAGTTTGTTTGGCTACTGTTTGATCATGGATGCTGTTAAGGTGGTACTCATTTTTACTTTTGTGAAAAAAAAAAAATGAAAAAAAAAAATACTTTTGTGCAAACGCTTTTGGCCTGTTTGCATTTGCAAAACACAACTGCTGAACTATATCGAGGAGCAGAGGCGAAGGAGTACACGAAAATCAGCATTTTTACAGCAGCTTTTCCTTCCAAGACGCCGGTACATTGCCTCCCA
This sequence comes from Squalius cephalus, assembly GCF_949319135.1. NCBI lineage: Eukaryota > Metazoa > Chordata > Actinopteri > Cypriniformes > Leuciscidae > Squalius > Squalius cephalus. The sequence goes on from NC_137137.1 coordinate 4,944,207, forward strand.
ACATCTGTTGTTTTGAAAGGAACTGGAAGTCGCTCGTGCTATTTGTTGTTGTCGATTTTAAGGATTCTGATTGGCTTGCATGGCTTTATCCTTCCCCATACGCTCCCTCCCTCCGCTGCCCATAGGTTATGATGGCGCTCGAAGGCGAATTTTATGCGGGTTGATGTAAACGACAACTTTTTTGAAAACGATGTTGTGTGCACGATGTTATTTTTGAAAACGGAGGGGGGAAAATATTAGTTTCTCTAAATACCCGGCTATGTGTAAATGTGGCCTTAGTGTCCTAAGGACTTTTCCGCAGGTGCAGGTGCAATTGTTTATGGTTCATTGTAAAACATTGTTTAAACCGTTTCCAGTAATGGTCAGTAAAGTTTATTTGGATTTTACAAAATTATATTTAAAATACAGTATCCTGAAAAAGGGACGTTTATATATACAGTATATATTTGTTCAATTGTATTTGATGGACGTGTATCAGTTTGTTGAAAGCATTCAAATAATACATACAAAATGTGTCTATTGCTTACTGGGCTTGGTTAGATAATGGGGGTCTAGTATTCGGCCTTATATTTGTCACTACAGTAGCGCTTTAAGTTATAAATGGCAATTTGTGACCTGATGCATTCAAAGTACCGATCAAACAGATGCGTTCATGATAACCAGCATCCATGACTATACTACATGGGTCATAAATCAGCTCAGCTTGAATGAAATTCCTTCTTAAAGCAGCTTCTCGTGTTGTCTGAAGAACCCAGAACTGTCCCCCACCAAACATTTGTTTGTATACAGTTGTGGAATCCATTTACAATTGATTTGGACACTTACATAACGAGTCTCCGGATGATAGCAGATCAGAAGTTAAAATCCTCCCCTCTTCATAAAGCTCTATTTTCTCAACCAGTCGCTGCCTCACAGGGTTGATAAATACTTTCTGGTCAGAAAAATCTGTAAAGATTCAGACAGAGAATGAAACCGGGACCAGCAGAAAGATATAACAACATACATTCAGAATAATGCTTCTTTAAATATTTATGATGTTCCTAATCTATCGGTTTAAATTACAAATATTACCTTCATTCGGACTGGACTGTGATGGGTTTTCCTCTAAAGAACTGCTTATTTTAGTGCTCTGAACACCACAGGCCCCACATGACGGCGACTGAGGTCTGCTACAGTGACTTGTCAAGTACTGAGAGAAGCCTTGACTCTCATCTGATTCACATGGCATGCCAGAGGAATGTGACGCCCATGATTCAGCATTCAACTCTGACTCGGAGCAGCTAGTCATTTCAGAGGCCAAGGTGGGGAAGATAGGCTTGTGAAGGCAGGGGTATGTGTTCTCTTGAGGGTGGAGTTTGGAGAACTGATGGGCGAGAGAGTCCAGGGAGCTGTTGTCGGAGCGCAGAGGCTCAGGGGTGGATGGGTGAGATGATACAGGAGATATTCTGACCATGGTCGATCTGCCAGAGGTATTCAACCCTGAATGCACATCTTGAAGTGCTTTGAACACCTATAAAACACCAATAGAGCCAGAATAAGTCTATAATTCTAACTAAAACATTATTATGAAGGGGTATTATTGTTTCTAAAAATGTCCAATTGTTAGCCAGAAAGTAAATTTATTGAAAACATATTTCGTGAATACTTCCCATTCAAAAAGTTCAGAAGTTTGGAGTAATTAAGATCTAATTCATGTTTTTGAAAGAAGTTTCTACTGCTCACCAAGGCTGCATTTACTTTATCAGAAATACAGTAAAAACAGTAATATTGTGAAATATTTTATTCTATTTAAAATAACTTATTACAAACAAATAGCATTTGAATAGATTCTCCTACTTCTTTCATGGGAGGCCTCTTCTTCCTCCGTCGTTCCAAACATTGACATGCCATTTGAGAAATTTCCATTGATCCATGAGGGTTAGGTGAGTCTTTAGTTATTAATCGAGGATCCAGATGTTTCCTGCAGATGTTCTCCGCTGCGTGAGCATAGGACAGCTCCCGCGAGTGCTTCCCTTTGCTGAAATTTCGCCCATCATCTTCCTCCTCTTTAACCAGATCTTTCTGTGAAAAATAACAGATTTAATCACCTGCCATTAACACCAACTCTACACTAACAAATGTTACTATAATATGACTTCAGCTCTTCTCACCAAGTAAACAGCTTTGGATTGGCCATCGACCTCAAGAGCCTGCCGTCCAGTAAGTATCTCTAGCATGACCTGCGGTACGAGAGAAACTGGAGTGTTACTTTATGAAAGATGGAAAGCTGGAAGACGTTTGCACCATCTGTTTACGAACATGAACCAGAAAAGATTTCTTCAACAACAACAACTCACACCCATATAAGTGGACCAAAAAGTAGTTTTTACATTGGCCTTGAAAGTGAGCTGAAATCTCCTTAGGTGTGATGGAGTCTCAGTCCATTTTCAATTTACAATGGGTTCTTTTTTGTGGATCTCAGCCCACTTGAATGTTATTGCAATAAAATATTGTTGATGTGGATGATGGTGAACTTTTGAGTACAATCAGGTGGTCGAAGTTATAATAACTTTTTGCCATTTAAAGGGGTAGTTCACCTCAAAATGAAAATTCTGTCATCATTCCAAACCTGTAAGACTTTCGTTCATCTTCGGAACACAAATGTAGATATTTTTAATGAAATCTGAGAGCTTTCTGTCCTTCCATTGACAGTCTACGCAACTACCACTTTGACGCTTCAAAAAGTTCATGAAGAGATCGTAAAACTAATCCATATGAATCAAGCAGTTTAGTCCAAATTTTAGTCCAAATATGGTAAACAGAATTACTTGTATTACATCCACACATATAAACATTCATCAGTGCACACGGTAAACAGAAGCTCAATCATGTTTGCTTGACGTGTGAGAACCAATGAGGTTCATTCTTGTGTTACGAAGCACCTTTGAGCTTCAGCAAGAACCAATGAGGTTTGTTCTCAAGCGTCAAGCAGGTTTGTTTAAGTTCGCTGATCAACGTTTATATGTGAATAAAAGTAAATTAAATCTGCTCATCATATAAAGCCATTGAGGCTCTTCAGAAAATGTGGACTAAACCGCTCAATTCATATGGATTAGTTTTAAGAATTTACGAAATTTACGAAAGTTTATGAACTTTTTGAAACCTCAAAGTGGTAGTTGAATAGACTGTCTATGGAGGGACAGAAAGATCTCAGATTTCATAAAAAATATCTTTATTTGTGTTCCAAAGATGAATGAAAGTCTTTCATGTATGGAACGACATGAGGGTGAGTAATTAATGACAGAATTTTCATTTTTAGGTGAACTATCCCTACAATGAGATTTTGCTTTCACAATGCATGTCTTAAAAGATGCATCTCACCACTCCAAAGCTGTAGATGTCGATCTCCACTCCTAGCTGTCCATCCTTCAGGTATTCTTCTGGGAGGTATGCGAGAGTTCCCCGTACCGTTGCAGTGTGAGCCACCGTGGACGTTTTGCCTGGGGTTTTGCTGGGGCTCCAACATAAACGCGCCAATCCAAAGTCCCCCAGCTTGGGCTCCAGGTGATCCCCTAAAAGGATGTTAGAGCTGAGGGAAGATGACTGGTTTGTGAAAGAAGCCTGGTGCATCCCTAATGGTTAACATGAAACCAACACATAATGTAATTTGCAACGCATTTAATTCATTTGACTTAGGCTATGTGAACAATATATTCAACAAAAAGGTAAAATGGGGCTGCAGTTGATTTTATCTTAGTGTGAGAATTCATGCTTGAAAATTTCCCTTTTTCTGGTGCTGGTATTTTAATAAAACCAGTAGCAAACAAGTGAACTGACCCAAAAGCTTGAAGCTATTTTGTTTTTCATGGATTTAAACCCATCCCAATCTAAAAGTACTTTGCGCCCATCACATTTGTAAAACCTGAAGTCACTGCACTCACATTGCACTAAAGGCACCAGCGGAGAATGAATCTGTATACGTGAAAACTGATCTAAAGCCCTGAGTTGGATGGTCACCTGGGTCAATATGATTCCAACCTTTTATGCAACAACAATGTGATTCTCAGAAGCTCAAGCTATGATGTTTGGCTTTTTAGAGAGAATTTTCAGTAATGTCTAAGTCATTTCAAACTGACACCTGTTTGCAATTGTATACAAGCAAAACAAAATTAGATAAAACCCCACAATTACTGCATTTTCTGTCACTTCCAAGAACTCACAATAATCCAGATCGGTACTATACGGTTATCCGGACCACACGTGACCATACGTAAATGTACTATACGGTTAACCTAACCCTAACCCTACCCAAATAGGTGTGGTCCGGATAACCGTATAGTTCCTCTGATTCAAAAAGTCTAAAGATCTAAACTTCATAGAGCCTAAACATACACTACCATTCTAGTCTCTTATGCGAACCAAGACTGTATTTATTTGATCAAAAATACAGTAAAAACAGTAATATTCCTGAAATATTACTACAATTTTAAATAACAGTTTTCTTTTTTGTTATATTTTAAAATGTGATTTATTTCTGTGACGGCAAAGCTGAATTTTCAGCATCATTACTCCAGTCTTCGGTGTCACATGATCCTTCAGAAATCTTTCAAATATGCTAATTTGGTGCTCAAGAAACATTTCGTATTATTATTAAATGTTCAAAACAGTTGAGATGCTTAATATTTTTGTAGAAACCATGACACGTTTGTTTTTTCAGGATTCTTTGATAAATGGAAGGTTCAAAAGAAAAGCTTTTTTTTTTTTACTGAAATCATTTGTAATACTAGAAAATGTCTTTACTGTCATTTTTGAACAATTTAATGCATCCTTGCTGAATAAAAGTATTACATTTCTTTCAGAATAAAAAAAAACTGACCACAAACTTTTGAATGGTAGAGTTCATGTGGTTTACATGTTCTTGCACTCACCTCTTGATATCTCCATGAATAAGTGCAGGTGAGCAAGAATGCAGGTACTGAATAGCTTTCGCAGTGCCCAGTACCACATTTACACGCTGTGACCAAGAGAGGGCGTTGCTGTCCTGAAAGAAACAAGCATCGTGAATAACACAGACCTATGCCATGAAAGGGTTAGATTACATAGAATTAACTTCTGTCATCATTTACTTACCTTCATGGTATTCCAAACACAAATGACTTGTTCAGTGACAAATGATTTGACTAGCGAGATTTAAGTTCACAATTCCGATTTATCCCTCAGATTGATTTTTTTCTTTTTTTTGGTATAGCCGTTCACATTGTGGTTTTAAATGTGGCCAATATCAGATTTCAGTGTGAACAGATCATGGTCCCAAACTGACCCGCATGTGCAAGAGAACAATAAAAAGATGTCACGCAGCATGCTGTCATACAGAAATAAACAAGGAGGACATTAAAGTAAGTGATTCTGATTATTTATAGTGTGATCTGCCACGGAAGCCACAAGCCAGCGAATCTGTGCGCAGATGATATAAAAAACAAAGAAGAGGATGCGGGGAAAAAAAAACGTTTTATGACACGAGCCCTCATGTTTTGTTTGTATATAGAGCTGTCACTGTAATACTTATAAGTTCTGACACATCACTGTCCTTCACTCACTACCTTTCGCAACTGTCTTAACTTCGGGTTTTTAAAATCTTTGAAGTGACTCCCATGAACGCAGAATTATGACGAATGTTGCTCTAGAGTGGCGTAAAAGTCGCATGAATTATGATATGATGGTTCAGACTGCGGTCGCATTGCAAAACATCTGACAAGTATCAGATTTAGGACCAGAAGTGGCCAAATCAGAATTAAAAAGATCAGATTGCATGTTGTTTGTGAAAAAAAGATCAATCACATTTGAGCAAAAAAAAAAAATCTGATTTGGGCCACATTTACCTGCAGTCTGAGCGCCACGCTGACAGGATGCACGCATAGTGACACATGCCATATCTTGTCATTGACGTCAAACTTTGCGTAATAAGTTGTGATGCACAATATTTGAACGTACAAGCCTGCAAATGAGATTTGACAGAGGAGATGATTTTCAGTAGCCTGGGTAAACCCAGACAACTTCCGGCAAATTTAGATTTGCTCTGGTAGTAGTCTGGCAAAGAGCTCATTCAAGCCCATTTCCATGGCCTCGAAATTGCGGCACCAATCATAAACGTTGAGGCGGGCTTTACAAGATGACGATCGCTCTGATTGGTTTTACGTCTCGCCTATCCCCAGAGGCATTTGAGCGACGTCCACTCCGTTGGTGAAGCGCACCAACTTTTAAATGCATTATTATATTCAAATTGCAAACACATGAGGACAGTCTCCATGAAAGACCCACTGGCAGATGAACGTGCTACTACATTTCTCTCCGAAACGGTACGAAATTAAATTAGATTTAATAGAGGATTTTAACTGTGACAAGATGATTGACAGGGCAGTTTACGTGACGGGATGCACGCGACAGATCCGTCCGATAAAGATGACGAAGTAGTATGTCCCAAAGCTTGCCTACTTTTTTGCTACACATTCAAAAGTAAATACATTTTCTTCACAAAAAGAGTACATACTTTTATGGCGTAGTGTAACTTTGGGACACCGCATATGGCTTTACACGATGCCGATCGCTCTGATTGGTTTTAGGAGTTTTAGGTCTATCCAATTGCGCCCAGAGGCATTTGAGCGACGTCCGTTGGTGACGCCCCTTTGGAAATGAGTTATTAAAGGAGCTTTGCCAGACCATAACTCAGTTACTACTGAGAATGGTCTGGTTTTACTTTTAACCAGGCTAGATTTTCAGCAAATAACGATTTTATTTCATTCTATCGTATGACTTCAGAACACTTAAAACATGAGTCATACAAACTGCTTTTAGTGGTGTTTTTTTTTTTCTTTTTCTTGTGCTTGACAGCCTTGCCCCACATTCACTTTCACATTATGTCATTCAGGTTTGTAAAAGCATGAGGGTGAGTAAAATGATGACAGAATTACGCCTTCAAGTGACATACTAAATCATGAAGCCGAGCCCTAGCAAAAGTGGTAACTCACCTTACAGCGAAGTCGGTCCTCTAAAGAGCCATTCGGCATATAAACATATATGAGACAATAAGTTTGTCCTTCTATACAGTAGCCAACAAAGTCCATTATGTTGGGATGCCTGTATCTGCGGAATAAGAAAACATGTTAGATTGTATTACTTAACATTTAATGAGAGCATTATAGTAGCTGAAGGAAGCAAGGCTTGAAAGTGTGGCTGAAAAATGTGTCAGAAAAAAATGACCTAATTAAGAGACAACAGGATGACAACTAACCACAAAAAAGATTTGGAGGGTAGGCTGGAGACTTTCATTTTTTGCTCATGAAGAGGTGTTGTGCATAAAGAGCAATCAAATTTCAAGCGGGTAAGTCCCATTCTGCACTTCTGTTGAACAAACATAAATGAATCATAGCCAGACTGAAAAAAAGCTAGTTAAAGGCTGGCCCACACTAAAAGATGTTTAAAATCTTATCAGTCTTTTAAAATGTGAGAGACCACAAACATGACTATAACAAAACACAGATTTAATAGTTTTGTTTCCATCGTGTGTGGAGTGCCGCGGTGTGACCAAGCACATCACACACTAACAGGTTCCATTCACAAACAACAAGTCCAGACTGTGAACACGGGGCCAAACGTGACTTTAGAGTAAACAAACATGGCAGACCACAAGCAAGAAGAAATGGCGATAATAGTGTTTGGACTGCTTTTTACGGAACATTTTACAGAAAAGTCTGAATGAGGTTGTGTTATGCTTCGGTCTTCCGTCAGCCAGCTTTCTGATTGGGAATCGTTTCATTCCATGTGACAATCTAGAGTGCGTGCACGTTTGTTTCCCCCACATGTTGGATATTTATGATAAGAGATCGCTGCGGCCCTGACGTTCTTCAGAGCAGATTCAACTACTCGACACACCTCACCCCACCGGAAAATCTGAAGATAATCTGTAGAACTATCAAGATATTTGGGACTTTACCTAGGATTGTCGGAAGGGGAGAATTGGGCCCAAAATAGTCTCAATCATCTTGTAGTGTGTGGCAGCCTTTAGACAAATCAGGAAAGACAGATTTAAAGCACGAGAGAAGGAAGCATAAGCCAGAGGAGCAGAGGACGGACAGACAGTTTCTTACTGTGAGAGATTTTCCACTTCCGTCCTGAAACTTTCCTTCACAACATTCCAATCCAAATGAGAGTCCTGCTCCGAACATCCAAATTGAAAAAGAGAGAGAAAGGACATGGATGTTTAAGAAACTGAATGACTCAACAACAGAACGAGCAAACTCTCATAGATGTTTGTTTTAGTACCTCTTTCAGCTTCTTCACAGCAAACTCAGTGTTTCTCATCACAGCTTGATACACGTGCCCGAAACCTCCTTCACCGATCTGCTTGCATGGGGAAAAGTTGCATGTGCCTCTCTGTATTTCCTCAAACGGCCAGCTCATCGCAGTGGAGTAAAGCGGCGGGGGATCCACACGGTTCTTGCATGGGCACTGTGAACAAACACAAAAGTGTCAGTGGATTAAGAAACTAAAAAGGAAGAAAAACATGATGACTAAAGGAAGAGTCATGCTGACTAATGCCTAGACAACACTATAAAAACAGAGTGACTGCTCAAACCTATCAAGTCTTTTTTTATTAATACTTTTAATGGCTGAATTTTTTAACTCAAATAAAGCACCTCTTCCGCTATATTTGAGGTTCTTGAATCAATGGAGTCCAGATCGGGCGGTGGAGGGCTAGGCTTGGGTAGAGGCCTGATTTCTGGAAAAACAAAACAGCTATATTAAAAATATATGTTTTACCACAGATATCATAAGGTGCAAGCACTGTAGAAAGTATAAGATGTTACCGTGAACAGGGAGAAACTCTTTGACAAAGCTGACTTTACTGATTTGACATGCAGTGGCTTGTGGTACCGCTGAAGCTGACTGCTGCTCCGAACGAGACTGCGGTTTACGTCTACCTTTGGAAATGCATACAAAAGAACATTAATGGATTTGTTATCCAACTATAATAAATTGCACAAACCTGAAATATATCAGTTGGTAAATTTTTTCTCAAAAATTACACATCTATAATACCGTGTTTTTTAGTATTATTTAAGTATATTATTTATTTATTTTGAATTAGCTTTTATTTTTCAATTTTCAGTTTTCATTTTAAGTTTAGTTTAAGTTTTAGTCACTTTGTTATGTGCTTGTCATTTTTATTATAGTATTTTTTATACTATATTTAGCTTTCATTTATTTCTATTTCAGTTTTAATATTTCAACTTAAACTTATTTCAGATGGTTACAAAGGCAATATTTCTATTTTCTTTTTATTCCTTACAGTTCTCTTAATTTTAGTCTTTTATCTAATATCTTAAGTTGTCTGTGTGTTATTTATATAATTAAATGCTGTATATAATTTCAGCTTTATTTAAATTACCAAAAACGATTTGAAATCATTCAAGTTAACAATAACAACACTGCTCTAATATTATTACTGAAGATAGACAAAAAATAGGACAAATTCTTAAAAACATTTTTTTAGTGTGCAAATATAGTGTATAGATGGCTTCATTTCAATCTCATTTGCAATTAAATTAGTCATAACAAATCTATCTGCATTCTCTTTCTTTCTCTCTCAGTGTGACCACAGCAGAGAAATGTCACATTTGACAGCATTGTGCTTGTTTGTTCTTCACAACTTAAATGTGAAACGCTGGGAGTTCCTTGACAATAAAGTGCATGAACAAAGATGAAGCGAGTTTCATAACAACCACGAAACCCATCTGATAATCTGTCTGGTTAGGGCATCAGCTGTGGTGGAGACAACAGAAGCAAGCAAAAGAACACATAGGCTACAATGAGAGAAAAAAAGAAAAAAATCATGCATACATTCAAGGATGATATCACGGGGCCGAAACCACTGCAAGCCTTCAAGAATCTGCACCAATTCCCCAACTGTCCCATTACGACAGCCCCATTTGTGCATGAGGATGTCTGTGCGCCTGGGGCTTTGTTCCAAAAGGCGTAGTTCAGTCTGATCAGATATTACCCGTGAAGCTGCAATTGACATAAAAGCACTTTTTAAGTTTAGTTTCCACCAAAATACCTTAGTAACTACAGCACAAAAAAAAAAAAAAAAAAAAAAAAAACATAACTAATTAATATGGAATCATTCATGCCAAAACTTGAAAGAATCCTAATTATGTAGTCGTAGCTGATCACATTGTTAAGTTCTAGCTTACATACTAAAAATGGACAACATAGCCATAAAACTAAACTTATTTCAACTAATTCCCAATCCCAGATGATTCCACATTGAGGAAAAGACCAAATACAGCTGTGATTTAACCATGTGACTTATCAAATCTCAGCATCTCATCTGAATGAATGGACACAACATACGCTCCAAACAACATCAGTAAACCATGTCCTCTGCTGAACAAATTTTGTTTTTACAAACAAGCTTTTTTTAATCATATTAATTAATTTCCCCGTTTATTTACTCCAATATCATTCATCATCAGGCCAGGGCAACAATCCTGACACTTAGCATAACATTCTAGTTACCTCGAATACATTAATTAAAAAAAACAAATATCACTACAGAGATTTACAAAAGTTATTCACAACTAAACGCAAGAAACAAACCCTTGCTGTAAAGAAATAAACGTTTCACAAACTGAACAGAAACTGAACTTTTGACGTCACCGCTCAGATGGCTAAGTGAGTTAGCGAGTACGCTAATCCTCTAGTGTTCGAGTTAAATAAAGAAAACACTATACATAAAGATAAATACATTAATCTTACCGAACAATATCCAGTCTGAGTGTGAAAGTGAGTCCATAATCCGTGTAAAGTGACTCATAACACACGCGGGTAAGTTGTACAGAAACTCCTGGTCAAACTCCGCTTCAGACATTTTCAAAAACCCTCGGTGTTTTAACTGACTTTATTAGATGTGTACGTCTTGTCTCTCTCTCTCTTTTAATATTGCTTTACGTGGTTCTTACACACAGGAGTTTCTTGCGGCTGTCACTTGTAGTAGTGGTCTTGTTTTCTTCTACCACAGCCGTCACGAATCGTATTAATGGCGATTGCCTGGCAGGCAGTGGTTCATGAATATTTATTGCGTCACCTATTGTGAGGTTGCGTCATCTGCTTAATATTCATGAGCTACCGCTTCACCGCACGGAAAGATCGCACCCCTGACTACCGCTTTTTTTTTTTCTATTTTCATTTGCCTTTCTTTTTTTTTGGAATTTCTATTGTATTGTGAGACATGTGATATGTTATTCTGATGTAATATGGAAGTTACTCATGTACATGCTATTTGTTGATAATAAAGCATAAAAAAATAGCAACTGTAATATTCGGGGAAAAAACTGACTACCGCCCAACTTTCTAACGTCAGCAGTTCATATCTACTTTCAGAGGCCCAACGTCACATTACATTTATTAACAATCATAGTCATCACCTTCACCATAGTATTTACGTTCTTAAAATCTTTCGCCACTTCGTATAGCTTACTCACATCTTCCATTTCCTTTTTTCCACATTTAGTAATAGGGTAAATTTCCCTGTGCTCGTGTTTTTTTCAATATGCCAGACAAATTTGTCGGTGGATTCAGCGATACACTATTATTTCCCTCTGAAACATATTTAAGTTGCATTTATTAGTGATTACTATAAAGGTGAACTCAATATAAAATATAATCAGGCGTTTTTGTTTGAGGTTAAACTGCAAAATCTCAGAGAAAATCTCCCAGCGAAACTGAAACATTACTTTTCCAGATTGCAGTTATCAGTGCTTTTCCTAGTTTCATTCACGTTCCTTTTCTCAAATGATTCAATTATAGACAACAAAGCCCTAATGATGAACACAATCTGACTTATCTTATAATGATAACAACAATAACATCGTGTTTTGTTTATGATGTGAGTGAAATAAATGTTAAAGACAGAGAGCAGGTAAATGTTGTTTACTATTGTGTATCTGTTACATACGGCAAACAAATGATACAGTAACACAGTACTATAAAAGTAGACACAAACTATACTTTTCACTTTCAGGAAGGCAAGGACTCAGCTTGGCAGATGGCGAATAACCACTGACACTTAGTCTGTAGGATTGTTTGGTTAAAATAACATTTTTTTTTTTTAGATACATACTACCCATCCCTTTTATTTAAAACTAAATTAAAAAATAATATGAAAACAAAACAGCTTTGGACAAAGGTAAAAAATACATACAAAAAGTGAATGGGTGTTCTGCCGGGAAACATACTTTATAAAGTGCAGATCTTAGACTCATCCTTCCGGTCAAGGTTGAAGTATTTTTTGTCATAAAATGTCATGTTTGGATTGGAAGATTATGTTTGAGGCCAAGTTTTGTTTTTTTTACGGTTATGTTAAAATGGAGAATATTTCCCAACAAACACACGTCACTCATTAATCTGTGAAACATTCAACATATCAGGGATGAAAAACATCAAAATCCTATCGCTTTTTACATCATCAATATTGCCCAAATACATCTTCCTATAATGTTATCCTTTTTTTTCCTCAATTAAGAAAATAAAGCAAGGCAAACATGTTCTTGATTTCTATAAATCCTTAATACATCCAAAGCACTGAATACCAACAAGAGGCAAACACAGGACTCAGAATAAAAATACAACTACAGTATAAAGATAAATTCTATTACTGAAACTTCAAGGCACAAGACTATGTTAAATAGACCATGAACTTTCTACCACGGTGGAACTGGAATCTATTTCTTATAGTTTAACTTCTGTTTCATTTGACTTTAAATTGTCCTTCTTGCACGATTCAAAGTGCTGCATTTTAGTTATTAAGGGTACATTTCTTTTTACTTCAGTTCTACTGTTTAACAGAGTACAAATAAGAGACATACTAAAGGAGAAAACTCATATCGGATCTGCTGGGTATACTATCATAATATTGCTATCAAGATAAAAAGGTCTATTTCCAATGTTGGATTTAGAATTAAAAAAAAAAAAAAAAAAATTATGAAAAAAAAATGCTAATAATAAAAATAAATCTAACACCGAAATCTACAAATTACTCTAGCCACTACAATTGTTGATACAGCGGCATATGAAGCCCAAACTCAGCTACCAGTTAAATCATTAAAACAAAAAAACAAATACTTCAATGAAATAAATCTGTTCATATTAAACAGACCGAAGTGCACAGCTAGCCTTCATTGAACAAACATTCAGTATTTTAGACCTCATGAAAACCTTCGGATCCGGTTAGTGTGGTTGGGCTCAGCTCTTGGAGTGCTGTTTGAAAACATCTTATATATAATAGTAAAGGGCAAGCAATGTCCTATCTTCTAATGGCAATCATGCATATTGATACATGTTCACGTACATAGCATGTATTTTTGGCTACAGGGACACAAGGACATTCCAAAGCATATTTCACTGCCAGAGGCACAAATAACCCAAACAAACAAGAAAATAAAACAAACAAACCAACATATAAATAATAAAAGTAATTTTCTTATTCTGTCTTCACCCATTTGTAGGGCTCCATTTTTGTCAGTGGGCTTTGAGCGCTACAAAAGGCAAGAAGTTCATAAAGCAGAGGGGTTTTAACAATACATCATTTCTAGGTGGGCACAAAGGTCCAGCTGATGGAAGAGAGAAAAAAAAAAAGAAAAAAAAAAAAAATGTACAACAGTGAAACCTCTAGTTACAAAACACACACACACCAGTGCACATCCTACCTATGAAAAATGACCAAATAAAATCCAAGCGTTTGAGTAAATTCACCTTCCGCGTTGCTTCGTTGGGATAAAGGGGTTTCTTTAGAATCAAAGGTCACTTCAACCACCTTAGTAAGTCTCCCAAAATAAAGGCACTACCCTTTCTGTTTCAGCCAGACTGATGCAGCTTGTGAGTCGACACTTTAAACTAAGAGTTGTCGTGACTTCAATTCATGTCTGGAGGTTTCTTTCCGTCTGCATTATTCTTAACCTGTACCACTGAGAATGTGCTTGCAGAGCTCAAGCTAAAGGAATCCATTCTGCTCCCTCCATTCTCCTGCTGGAGTTTAGTCAGACCGGGGAGACGTTCACCGCAGACAGGTCACAACGTCAGCCGCCGGTTAAGTGAGCGCTCGAACTCTGACGAGGACAGAGAGTGAGCCGGTGGTGTTTGACAACACTTTAAAGTCTCTTGTTAGACCTCAAGCAATTAAACTGAGTTTGCCTTTACGTTCCTCTGACGTGAAAATCCATTTCCTTTATCTGCTTTTGACTACTTGAAATGATTACATAGCCCTTGTTCCGAGCGGAAACGCTCTTGTGTTCTCTGTGCCCCTTCCCAGTGAGGGTCGAGGGAGCAGGGGGCTGGAGGAAGAGAATGGAGACACTTTCATTCTTAACAATATTCGAGGGGAAAATGAAAAGATGCAATGCTCCTTGTGATTGTCAATTCTAAATTGAATCTCTTCATTTAGAGACGTTTGCTTTAAACGTATTCAAGATACCAAGAGGCTACTCTTAAAGCACACTTGAGAAAAAAGGACCAGTAAGCTCGCTCTCTCTCACATGCATTTGAACCCCTTATCGACCGCAAATATCAAAAACATCTCACTCAAGCTGAACTAACAGACGAAAAGATTACTGAGTGTTATGACGTGTATCAGCATTTATGTCGGTGGAAATGCACATCCATCACCCAAACCACAATAACCATGAATGGATAAGAAACTGAACGGAATACTTTGGGGGGAAAAGGCAAGCCATCTCACTCTGGGACTATTCAAATTTCAAAACAACAACTGCAATATCTAGAATATAAAATATTCATTTGTGATGCAATTAGATTCAGTGGTCTATGAAGATTGGTTATGCATTTATAAATACAGTGGCGTAGCGGACAGGCAGTGTGTGTTAGGGGGTCTGCGATAACCTCCAACCTCTCTTGCCTCCCCGAGTCCATTGATTTTTAACAGCCTCTAAAGCGTGTGCGGTGGGTTCGGTGGGGGGTAATTGAGAATGAATGGGGGAAATTTGCGATGCCTCCATTGCGTAATGATTGGATATGTTTGGTTTATGCAATAAATCCCGCCTCTTGTTTTTGTGTGTGTTCTGCCAGAATCAACAAAATTATGGCGTTAATGGGAAGATTAATTAGTAAGTAAACAACTCCGCCACTTAGATATCACTGCTTTATGTCACGTCAAAATCAAACTTGAAATGGCCTGAAAACATGATGACTGTCGGGGCTTTAAGTGAGCAATCAGTTTGGTGAAATTAAAGATATATCTTTGTGTCTGTGACAGTGTTTAGCGAGCTTGATGACAGATATCCGAAAATAAGTTGACTAGTAAAAAAGAACAGCTTAACATCAATTCACAAATGAAATATATTGTTACTGCCTTTCATGTAATTTTGGAATAAATGTAAAATTGCTTAAAACACTAACTTGATGAGATTTAAACGTGGTTTTAATAAATAGAACATTACATTGTTAATGTAAAAAAAATACAAAATAGAATTGTATTTGTTTTTTTATGTAATGTAAAATAATATTTAACCAGGAAAATTTGATAACATTAAGTGTAACTGGGACATGAATTGACATTTGATTTCTAAAAAACAAACAAACAAAAAAACTGAGAGGACTTTGCCTCCTCATTTCAGAACACCACTGCACGCCACTGATATATATACATAACCAAATGGGTTGGTTTTAATATATATAAAATATGTGGGTCTGCATTAGAGTAGATTTGACAGTCAAATGTCATGACGTTTACTAACTTTACTGCCTTTGCCCCCCCATTATTGGCCATAAATATGTGATATCAAATATTGTGAGTGAAATGTAGCCATTATGTGCTAATTTTATGATTTAGTATATGAGGGGTGTTTTTACAGAGAAAGTAAAACTAAACAAAAGTATGGCTCTTTATAATGACATTAAACATGCATTCTATGCTAACATACATCTGAAGAAAGGTACAACCTCCGGACATGAAACAGAAGTCTGTGCAATGCTAGAAACAATATATGCAAAAAAAAAAAAAAAAAAAAAATTGCTTCTCACAATTCCAAAATTATATTAATAATAATAATAGTTTTAAAAGTAAGGTGCATTTCATCTAGGAGAAGAAGCGAAAATGGAAAAGAAAAAGTGCTGTAAAATTTCTGTAAAATCCTAAATGTTACATAAACAAAGAAGAACTTCCTCAGTTTGGTTCAAAATTTCTTTAGAATTGAGTTTCATCCTATCCTAATCATATATATATATAATATTATATTATATTATAGTTAATTACTGAGACACTCATTGTCCAATATCTAACCACTTGCAAAAAAAATGCTGCATGGAGCCATAATGTGCAGTCCTTCTTATTGACAGCTAATTCTCTGTTATTTTGAAGACTTTAGATTAGAAAACTAATGGAAATATTTCATGATGGCATTGAGTTGAAATGTATGCAAGTTTTCTTTCCTTTCTTTGTTTCATAATTCAAAATATATACGTTTCTAAAACGTTTAACCCTCATCAATAGTGCTGTACCTGGTTTGAGAAACCTTTACGTATAGGAAAGACAATGTCGGAGTACTGTAATAAATAGCACGCAAAGCACGCAAACATCAGCAACCCATGCATTTGACACAACTACAGCCTGACGAGACATTATATAAATATATAGCAATCTATTAACTTTCCTGTCGGAATCATTTTTAGAACAGCAGCTCTATGGTATTAATCTATAACCACACAGTAAAACCAAACGCTACATTTGAAATGGTATGCTTTTTTTTTTTTTGTTAGGGATCTGTGTCACAAGAACACAAGGCCACTATTTAAATTGTACTTAATGGGAAAAAGCAGGTAAACGTAACAAATTCCTTTTCTAATATTCTTTTCCTTGAGTTAACATCTACTCCAGACGCTACACTGGACTGTGCTTTCAATATTCCCCAACAAATACATTTGTGCTTTATCCTCCCCACCAAAGAAAATGAAAAATAGAGCTTTCCGCTCTAGTTGCATTTTCTCAGGCACATCCGAAACGGTGATTAGGTTCAAACGAACTACTCATAATTAATATACACATGTGCGCTAAAAATACCAACAAGGCAAAAGGAAATAATACTACTGAATTCAATTGATCTTCACAGGTCAACAGGCTGGAAATGTCATCTTGGCACAAACCCACAACTAGGAAGTTCTTTTCTGTCTGAGTTAAGCTAGCGTTTTTTAATTCAAATGCTGCAACAGCTGCGTCCGACTCAAATGGAAAGGTGGAGATCGGAAATGTGGCCCTTTTTTCTTCAGCTCGCTTTCTTTACGTCTGATTTGCCGCTTCATTTTATGACACAAAAGGGAGAACACACTGATAGGACACCTTTTTGCTAGGGTTGAGATGACATGACTATGAGGCATTTTAGTTCTTTCGAGAGCAATTTGATCAGAAAGTTTCACTTACTATGGCGTGTGACTTGTGCATCCATTACCACTTGAGTGTGTTTCTACTTCCTACAAGCACTGACAAAGGAATAACGGGTCTAAGTGAGTGCTAAGATATACTAATACAAAGATATAGTGGGAAATAAAAGGAAACCATAAAGAAAAAGGTTAGCAGAGAATTCATCCGGAAGCAAGAGAATTATCGCCTCGCGTCCAACCCACAGAGAGAACGAGACACAACAGCTGCCTTTTGTTTCAGTACGTTTACATTTTTGTATATTTTTGTTTCCTTTTTCTTTTTTCCTCAGTAAAAAAGAACGAAAAATCACTCGTCTTGCTGCAACCTCCTCCGCTTCTTCACACGCAACGCCGCTGCCGATCGGTCACTTAGTCAGTCAGCTCACTGGTTCGCTCACTTGTGTCCGGGACTCGACCGTTTCCTCTCGGCTCGGCCTCGGGACGGCGGAGGGAGGAACAATGTCTCTCATCTCCTTGCCTTCTCCCATCACAGTCGTCTGCTGCCCTCTCAGGTCAGCGGAGGCCATCTTGCTTGCGTTCTGAGCGTCCCTGCTTGAGCTGTCAGTTCTCGCCTCCTCTCTGCAGGCCACGTGCTCCGCTTTCGGCCTGGAGGTGCTTAAGTCCTGGGGTTCGTTTTCCATGGTCGCAGGCGCCGGCGGCCCCCCGTGCGTGGAGTGACCCAGGGAGAGCTGGTGAGCCTGCGGAGTGTAGGTGGAGGGCGGCATGGCCTGCAGGTGGTGGTGTTGGTGGTGGTGATGATGGTGGTGGTGTTTAAAGTGCTGCCCTCGCTGATCTCTCTTCTTGTGACTCTTGAGTCCTCCGCCGCTGGTTGCCGTTCCGCTGCCGCTGCTGCTGCTGCCGTTCCCTGGGTCTGTGGATGCCTCTTTGTGCTTCCGGCCGGGATGCTTGTGAGGCCTCTGTCCCGTTTCTACCTCCTCACCTGTAGGGGTCACAGTTGATGTAATCAGTCGTTTTGCAAATGTCTCCGTCGGTGTGGTTCCAGAGGTGGTAGATCCCTCCAACTCCTCCAAAGTCTCTCGAGTTTTGCGTTTCTTGATAGGAAGCGCCCTCTCCTGAACAGGCTTTAAGGAAGACTCCTTCTGAGCTTTTTTCTTGGCCTCTGCGGTGAGAATGGCCGCGGCGGCGTACGCGGCGGCTGAGCCTGTCCCCACCGCTGACTGCGAAGCAGCTGCTGGCTTGCGGCCACGTTTTTTGGGGGTGCTCGGCGGTTCCTGTTCCGATTTCCGTTTGCGCCCTCGGCGCACTTTGGCAACTGCCGCTTGCCCCAATGGAGCTCCCGGTTCAGTTTTAGGGGCAACAAAGGGCATCTTTACAAGGAGTTTTCCCGGACTCTTTTCTACGACACGCTTTACCGCCACTCCTTCCGTAGCCTGCCGTACCTTGCCACTGCCTTTTGGGCGGCCCCTCCCACGACCGGAGGGTTTGACCACTTTGGGCTTCTTTGGCGGTCTCTTTTCTCTACGAGATGGGCTTCCTCGGCCCGTGACTGTGAAGTCAAAGTCATTGGGATCCGTGGTGGTATCGCCCACCTTTTGGAAGTACGCCATGAGCTCCACTTTGGAACGGAAGGCTTTCCCTTCTGGGCTGAAAAATAAAAACAAACACATTACTATGAAATGACAGTAATTTAATATCAATTTGAAAGAACATTCAGTGTTTCCCCTACAATGTATTAAGCAGCGGCGCAGCGCCGCCGCTGGATTTTCAGCGCCGCTGCAAAATCTTCACATGATCAGTATATCACAACATTCACTTACACACCTAAAAACACGTGAAAACATGGCGACCGGCGGCGCTGCTAATGCGATGGCTCTGAATCCACTTGTTGACAAGAAAGGAGGAAAGAGCCACAAATGGAAATATTTTATGTCACGTTGCCATAAGGGGCCGTTCACATAGCGCGTTTTTTGCGTTTGCAAATTCGTTATTTCAAATGTGGGCGCGCGGCAAGCGCGCTCATAAGGGCCTGTTCACATATCGTGTCTTTTGCGCGCTCAAGTTCGTTATTTCAAATGTAGGCGCGCGGTATGCGCGCTCATAATAGAAGCGACAAGGCGCGCTCGTTTTCTCAAGCGCGCCTCTGTTTATGCATAGCAATATGTGATGCTATGTGTGATATGTGATGCTCTTTTTTTTGTGCTTATGGTAAATCTTTGATTAATAAAAAGTTAAAAACGAACATCATGTAATAATATTTCACAATATTAGGCTACAAATACAAAAGAAATCCTGTTTCTGACCAGTACAGGTACGTGCTGCAATAATCATGCCTTCTGTTGATCGTATGTCAAATTTCTCAAAATGTCCATTTCTATCCACAAAACTTGCCAGAAGTCATGGTTTAAGGGGTTATTTGCAAAAAAAAAAATCTTCCGGGGGTGCATGCCCCCGGACCCCCGAGCGCGGCTTGGTAACAACCTCCGGCACGTAACAGCACCGCTGCTGGAAAAATTTATAGGGGAAACACTGACATTTGAACTTGAGAAAGTCTATGTGTGCAAAATTTGCAACCATCATACACACCTGTGGTACAATGTTCATGTTTATTCTTATTGAGTATGCTTTAAAATAAAGTATTGTGGGAACTGTGACACATCAGTCAGTGTTCAACAGCATGCACCCTTATTCATCATGTCAAATTATTTGGAAGAATAATAAACTTCATGTCCTTTGATTATTTAGCCATACAACAAAATCTTGTAAATCAAGCTCTAAAACACAAATCTGTGACCCTGACCAGTGTAATGCACAGCTCTCTCTTTCTACACATGCAATTCAGATTTATTAAATAACTAATGAGTTAATATATCAAGCTTCAAATACTGGGACCAGTTACGCAAACTTGCCTTGGCAACTTGGCAAATATTTTTTAAAATATACTTTATATTTTATTTCCATTAAGGTTTATTTTATTTTAAGTAACGAAAATGTTTTTTAATGGTCTTAGTTTTAGTTGACAATACTATACCCAGCTATAAATCAGCTGTAAATCTGTGATTAAGACTTCAGCAACAATAAAATGGGAGGGATTCTTACTTAAAACATTAGCCTATTAGTAAGTAACATTGGTATGACTTTGTTTGGGCCAAAACAATTTAATTCATAATGTTACAACTTGTGAGAGACCTCACAAGCTGGCTTTGGCATGATGGGCAGAAGTACTAGTATAAATAATATGTGGATTTATTTCAGTCGAACGGGGAATATAGGACATCATCTGAGGCCGTATCTGGTTTTCCAGTGTTAACAGGTTTAGTTTTGTTGCGTTTACAACATGCCGCCTAGTGAATCTTTTAATTTAGTAGTCAGTGACTCTCCAAACACAGTAACGTAACTTTAATAATGACTGATTTGTTGCATCTGTCATTTGGAATGCAACCTTGTGAAATGAATATCATCACAGTTGCTCTCAAAAAAAGTCCTAACTTCCTGTAACTTGTACTAACTTGATCAGGTAGACATCAAATTTGCCAGCAGATCGGCCCGACTTGCGCTGTTTCAGCTTGCGCGTCCAACCTTGAGGCAGTGAAGGGTCGTCATACAGTGGGCCTCTGTCCCGAATGATGGAGCGCCGCTGCTTGGCTGATGCAGAAGATTCTGGAGCGCTGAGAGCAGCTCCAACTTCGGGGTCAATGGGTTCAGACTTCCCTGCCTCCGCCTGTTGTCCGACATCCCCCTGCGTAAAGAGGCGCGGGGGAGGAGGAACAGATACTGTGGCCTCGAGTTTTTCCACATCTTGCCGTTCCTTTTTGTTTTTCTTCTGCTTCTGTGTCTTGTCTTTTGAGCCCTCCTGGTCTTCATTCTTGTCCTCACCTCTGCTGACAACACAAGAGATAAGTGGCACACTGAGACAGGATGACAGTATTACGGGTCTGTATTCTAGTCAACCGCTTGTCTAAATGTCTATGAGGTATTTCACTGGACAGAGTGCTGCGTTTGCATGTTAGCCATCATCAATTCAATAGTTTGGCTTCAAAGCATGCTCATTTTCAGGTCACACAAGTTCGATTAAATACCACCACCAAGCAGGCGGGAAGTGGTTTGAATTTAAAGTGTTAACGTAAAACTTAGCTGATGCAATTCGCATCTTAACATCTTTGGACGTCATCCTCAGGATGTCTATTTCGTAACTTCAGGATAAAAAAGTTCAATTTGATTTCTACTGTGCATGCAGACACACGGAAATCACCCTGGAGGTGTAAAGAGGCCTGTGTCTAACAAAACCTCAACGTGGAGGCTGAATCATTGTGTCTTCAGGCGATGAAGGAATTTCCCACCTGTCTGTGGCTTGTCCCTCACAAGGGGACAAACTCTTTGTGTTTTTCACCAAAGAGGTTACTGATCAACTTCATTTTCCTCAGACTTTGCAGTTTAGTCTAAATACATATGTTTTTGTCATGACCACATGGTGGCTTGGTGTTTGAGAAACGAACAATGAACAAAATATTAAAACCCATTAAAACATCACATCACGATAAACAAAAAATATACGTTGTGAACTATTAGACTCCGTATCTCCAGCAACTGAGATTTAAGAGAAAAAAATAACTAACCAAAATATGTTGCCTATTTATTTTTATATATAATTATTCTATTTATATTTTATTTCTTTAGTCATCGTACAGTACTGCTTCCCTAGTTTTGGGATACAAAACTTCCACAATAAAACCAGATTTAAAGCACACTGTTTTTACTAGATTTTCTTATCATTTAAGTTATTCTGTCAGGGTGGAGACTGGGATCATCGTAACAGAACCAGCATGTTCTAAGCTCAAATGTTGTGTCACTTTCAATAATAGTGCAGTGTTAAAATTGAGAAGACACAGTCAAGTGGTGAACACATTCATGACGTTTACCGGGTAGATAAAGCTGGAACGACTGGTTAATCTGTTATTTTATGTTACACTCACTTAATCAATAACAGTCGACAAAAAAAAAAAAAAAAAAAACACAAGCTCAAATTTTAAAAAAATAAAATTAATTAAAGATTATTCAAGTTTCATGTGTACGAAATAGCACATCATTATACTATATTGCAAAGAAAGGTGCATATTTCAATTCTATCTAGCCGATTTTTGAGAATAGGATCATTCCGTGTCAACTCTGGTACCCGTAAAAACGTTTTCATTTTGATCTTTTTTTTTCTGGTGAAAGAAATGCATAAATGAAGAAAGCAAAAATATTAAATGTCGTGAATGTATATTTACTGAGCAATTCACTGTTTTGTCGAGGGTGGTCAAAATTACAATTTTCACACACTCTCCGTATCTCTGGGATTGAACCCGGATAGGGCCTTTAAAATGAAGTGTTTGATAACAACCAAAATCTAAAAGGATATTAAAATATATGTAATACATCTTGAGTTACAGGCATGCAAACTTGATGCAAAAAAACACAAGAAGTGCTTTTCCCCATTTTTGAACTGTCACCGCTGGCATACAATGCAACAAAGATTTAACTACATGACCAAACAATCTCTGTGTAAATATAAAATAATGATGTTGCCATCTTTTTAAAGTAATTTTTACCCCCCTGTAATTTGGCTCCAAATCTCATGTGAAAATTGTCATTTTGACCCTCCCTCTACAAAACATTGCATTACCCAGTTTGTCTTTCTTCAGAAAAAAAATATTAACAAAATCAAATTCTGAAATTTGGTTGATTTGGCATGGAGTGACCCTATACACACTGCTCACAACAGTACGCATATTTTCAGTATGCAAGTGAAGTATAACTAGCATATTTAACTTGCACTATACAGCCTGAGCAAACTATGTGGAGTAGCATTTCCCACAATGCAATTTTTACCAGTTTCAAACTTTAGTAGATCGCAACAGTTCCAGAAGCAGAAATCACATTTTCTCCACAGAGGAATTGATTTGTAACAATAGCATAAACATTTCAAGAGCTCAGTGACTGTTAAGCGATCATATCTTATATGCTTCTTCTTTTTCAATGGATTATTAGTTTTTTTAAATTTACATCTGAATTGCGAGTGAAAAAACGAGACTATCCACAATCTTGAAATGAGATCCACACATTATCATTTATGTGGAAATGGAAACCGTGGTAAAAGAGTTCAGCAGCGACCGCCCACTCCCATAAAGCCCTGCAAATGACATGATCAAGTCGATCTCTCTAATCTCAAAATACTTATTTATTTCCATATGAATATTCTGGAGTATACATAACTTAGAATGTAATGTTTTACTAATAATCAATCAGTTTTAGTTCGCATGTCTGCCTTATTCAATCGTGTCATTCACAATGCTTTATTGGATGAGTATAATGTTGAGGGTCTAGCGGATCAGGCAACTTTGATATGATCTGAATGCTTGATGACTGACAAGAGATAAAGAATCTTTCAACCAATCAGGATCAAGAAAGGTGATAGTGAAACAAAACAAAAAACGTGGTTTCCTTCTAGTTGATGTATTCACTTTTGAATAAAACAACAAAGTTAAATAAACATGAACAAACACGTCCCTTTCCTGCGCTACATCTTCAGTGACACAACATTTACTAGACTTATTGATTTATACCTTTGAAAGCAAGTGTCATGAAAATACATTTCTGCAATCACTTTGTTAATAAAGAATTCAAGAAAATACAGTAATAATAATGTTATTTTAGGCAAATCTCAAATGATTTCATATCAAATGCCTGTTGTGCAAAAACAAAAACAAAAAAACAGCATCAATTCATCACATTTGTTGCACATTTGTTGACATAAAACACTTTTGGCAAGTTCACATGCCCTGTGGTGTGACTTGCAAAACTCCATTCATAAATATCTTATAAATATAAATTTCTACATTTTACATAAATACTATGCATGCAACTTTTATGACCTGAAAAATGAGGAACTAGATGGAATATTTGTACTTCATCTAATATTTGTAAAATCAGTCAAACCGCAGGACCATTTATTGTGAAAGTTATTGTTAACAGTCACAGAACCTAACATAAACACTTTCCCTACACATTAAAATCTTGTTACTTCATTTTACAACTTAATGTTGTAAATTACAACTTAAAACTTACAACTTCATGTTGTGTTACATGCTCCATGAGTTTATCACTAGGGCAGATACTAGTTCATTTGGCATAGATAAGATTAGGAGTGGGCAATATGACCAAAATCTTACATCACCATATAAGTCATTTTATCTCACGATAACGACATATAATCACAATATAGTTATTTTTGTGATATGTGATATTTATTATGATATGCTATATTTTTCATAATACTAAGCTAACTAAGTAAAAAAACAAAACACAAGCTTACTGAAGACAAGTAAACAGTCAGTGATAAAATAAGAACAAAGAAACTAATTACAAAAAAATAGGACAAAACTACAATAGAACAAAGAGACAAATGAAATAGACCTACATGAAAAACTTCTAGCACTAAATAAGAAATACTACATAAATTGTAAAAAGTCAAGTCAAAAGTAATTAAATGTACACTGCGTAGTCTTCACTGTGTAAATTAAATATGAATGTATTCTTATTAAAGTAACAAAAGTGATCCAGTCATGAGCAATTCAGTCAGTTTGATTAACATTAACGACAGGTATATTAGGCTACTGTCACTTTAAGACCGAATGCACTGATAAACTCAACTGTTCACGTTCACTTAAGACATAAATGACTGTGGATACTTCCATTCTGACACATAAGTGTGTGTATTTGACCTGGTCAAGCCCAATAAAGTGTCAAAAAGTACAGTATTCCCATGCTCTATGAGCAGCAGCTTCATACAGCGCACAATCAAACACAATACGAGTTCTCATTCGCTGCTTATTGCGCTTCAACAGTTTAAAATCACTTGTTTTAAAACAGCAATGCTTAAAAATGCATACAAAATGATAAGCTTTTATGACCACACAGCACAGCAACGTAACTGCAATAGAGACGATAGTCCAAAATCTTTACCGGCTGACAAATTTCTACCGGTTAATAGTGTCTACCGGTATATCGCCCACCCCTAGATGAGATATTCTGTTCATTAGCTATGGAATAATTCATAGGTTTGACCTTATGCATGAACTAACTATTTATGAGATGAACACCACCACACTAAGTTCTTTAAGCCACAACTTATTGGGGGCAGGTCAATTAAAGAATCATGATGAAAGCTAATCATTATTGATCATTATTAAGTTTCACATTATTGTGAATGTTGACTATACAGTTTAACACTAAGTAAGAGCTTCACAGGAGACGGCGGAGGCCTTGAAACTCAGCTGGAAATCAATTAATATCTGCATTAGACGGCTCATGTTCTGATCTTACATAGTTCACCCAAAAATGAAAATAATCCCATAATTTACTCACACACAAGCAATCCTAGGTGTATGACTTTCTTCTTTCAGCTAAACACAATCAAAGTTATATTAAAAAAATTATCCTAGCTCTTCCAAGCTTTATAATGGGGAGTGAATGGAGCCTGAGTTTGTTTCTGAAGCTACAAAAAAGCACATCCATCCATCATAAAAGTAATCCATTCGGCTCCAGACGGTTGATAAAGAGCAAACCAATGCGTTTTTGTGAGAAAAATATCCATTTATAATAACATTTCCCTTTAAAAATTCTCATTTTAGACTTCTAATTCGTGACCGGCGTTTTGTTTTGCTCTATCCTCTGTGCTTCTGCGTTCGTCAATACGTCGGGTCAGAGGTCACATTTCTGCCAGAACAAGACTCGGCCGTTACCGTAAGCCAGTGATTATAGTTTAAAAAGTTATAAAAATGGATATTTATCTTACAAAAATGCATCACTTCGCTTCAGAAGGCCTTTATTAACCTCCTGGAGCCGTATGGATTACTTTTATGATGGATGGATGTGCTTTTTTGAGCTTCAAAAACTCTATTCACTCCCATTATAAAGTTTGGAAGAGCCAGAATATTTATTAATACAACTCCGGTTGTGTTTGGCTGAAAGAAGAAAGTCATATACACCTAGGGTGGCTTGAGGGTGAGTAAATGATGGGATAATTTTCATTTTTGGGTGAACTAACCCTCTAAGAACAATTCATAAGTAATAACAAGTAAGATAAGAACAAATATACCATGCTGGACATTCATCAAGGATCATGTTTAGCCAGCATGAACAACTGTGGTTGAAAAAACATAAGTCAGAAAGATTATAATAACATGTTTATTGGAGTCACTCACTATGATGAAAAATATATTTGCCCCATTTCAAACAACATTATAGTTTAGTGACCACATTACCTCCATAATAAACGTTAAAAATTTAGATAAAACTATAAAATATTCCAAACTCAATGTCATCTAGACCAAATGACCCAGTACCTGCCCTTGTAATTCATGGAGCATGCAACAACAGCAGCAAGAAGTTGCACAGGATTCAAGTTCAGCCTTCGAGACATGTCACAAGTGTGTGTAAAAGACATGAGCAAGTGTGTTTTCCGTGTTACTCCGTTCGTGCAAAATAGCCTTGCGGTCGACCACACACACGCACATATAGACAAATATGATGCTGCTAGATCCGTTAGCTGGTTACCGGAAGTCAGCAGCTCAACAATATCACCAGTCTGCTATCACATGGGAGTGCCTTGTGCACTGCTAAAGCAAGCTGCTCACTATCTATTCCAGTTTCCAGTGATGCGAGAAGAACAACAGTCGCAAAAACAGTGTTTTGCACCTGGAGTTACATGGTTTGCATGCTGCAGGGGCAAAATGAGCAGCAATAACAACACAGACACACGCAGTGACATCAGACAGAGAAATAGCACATTGGCCAACTTGCTTGCATATGCAAACTTGCTACCTGATGATGTACAGCAACCTACACGGCGCCACGCCACAACACTGAACTAAAACGCATCTTAACCTCGTTTCTAAGCACTTAGTCAAGTAATTCCACGCCAGGACAGGCATAATCTATCTGGAGCAAATCTCATTTCGGTCCCTTGCCTTGTCCTGCAGCGCCACAAGCAAGCTAACTTACTTCAGTCTGCTGTTTTTGACAGCTAGCAAACACTTCGAATTAAACAACACGGGAGCGGCGTAACATTCACGCGAAAGAGACACGAATATCAGCAAAACAAAACATGTGTGCGTCCAAACCCCCAGGCAGCCATTCGCGCTACATTTTAGAGGAGTTTTTGAAGTAACGCCAGAAATCGACAGTAAACACACATTGGGATAAAGCGCGCAGCTCTCGTGCCGCACAATGTGTCCGTTGATCGTGGAAAAAGAGCGGGAGAAATACGAGTGACGTATTCTCAACGCCTTCGCGGGCTAGCGCGGCTAACATTCCCCCCTCAGCCTGCCTGACAAAATATCACAGCGACGATCAAAACCTACGCCATCGCCGCTCGCGACGCCTGACATTGGAAGCCGTGACAATGGGAATGGATGCGGTTCACACTTACAGTCTCTCCTCTCCGCTCTCTGCGGCGGCCATTTTTATTTAAATAAATAAATTTCCAAAAAATCACGCAACATCTTTGTGGGTACCCCTCACCCTCCTCTCCCACTCCCTCTAACACAACACCATCCTTCGGACGTGAGTTCTCGCGAGAGGTGGGGTGGAAGGGAAAGGGGGTAACGAGTTCGTTCTCGCGAGAGCTGAGAAGTGGATAACTAGAGAGGGGAACAACGTCCAGGGCGAGGAAAGCTGCATTGCACACCAGAATAACAGTGCATAACTGTATTATTTCATTCTGTGATGAAGCCCTGTTTCTTTGAGATAAATTCATATCAAGGTTTTGAATGTGTTTTCAGATATTTTTGTCTAAAAGTGCAGATTTTAAAAACCCTTTTCAAACAGGTCTGCACCTCATATAGGGAAGACTAGTCTAGTCCACTAATAAACAAGGAAACAAATTATGAATTAAATTTTAAAAATTTAAATGAACAAAAAAACTTTTAAAATTGAATAGACATTTGCAGTTTTATCTAATTCACACACACACACACACACACACACACACGTTGTGTTTGCATGTTTTTTGGGGACTTTCCATAGACATAATGGTTTTTATAGCTACTGTACAAACTGAATGCTATCCCTTTACACTAGCCCTATACCCTAAAACCTACCATCACAGAAAACTTTCTGCATTTTTACATTTTTACATTTTCAAAAAAAAAAAAAAAACACTTAGTAGCCTATATGATTTATAAGCTGTTTTCCTCATGGGGACCAAAAATGACAAGGATTTCGGATATTGCCAACTAATGTGGGGACATTTAGTCTCTATAGGGTTTACCAGGACACCACACACACACACACACACACTCATTCTTGTACATCTATCTTTATGAGGAGATTCATTGACACAATGCAATCTCTAGCCGCTTACCCTAACCTTACCCATCACAACTAAGTGCCTAACCTTAACTCTTACCCTAAACCTACCCTTAACCTAATTATAACCTTATCCCTAAAACCAAGTCTTGACCCTCAAACGGGCCTTTAAAGGGGTCTCAGAAAGTGAGGACTGGCCAAAATGTCCTCACTTTACTCTCTTTGTCCTCACTCCAATGGTCTAAAACTCAAACTGGTCCTCACAAAGATTTGTACATGTACACACACACACACACACACACACACACATTTCTGGCATGAAACAGATGGCGCAGGCTGATAAGTCTTTTACTCATTTGGTAGACCACATCATTATCTACATCGCACAGCTGATTGGTTGCTGTTGCATCAGCATCCAATGAGCTGCGCCTGCGGCTCAACATTCAAACAAATACTGGGGTGTTGCTGGTACGCTTTCAAAAACCCTCCACCTTCCCCAGCTCCACCTGTATAGATCTGCTACAGCGATGTGTTATTTAATGTATGTTTCATGTGCAGTAGCAGCATGTCTTACATGCTCACAGCAATGTCTGTGAATGTATTAGCAGTAGCAAGTCTTATATTTGCTCTGCAGCAGCAGCGTAGCAGATCTATTCCGCCAAGACCAAATACATTAACATTACCATATCCATTACCATACCAGTCTCTATTACCATACCAATCTCCCGAGAGTTGTCATGACAGACTGACATTTTCATGTGAACAATCAAAAAGTGCCTGCTGTGGGGTGATGTTTGTATGGTTTTTTTTCCAACTTCCTCTTTTGACACATGAATGTGATAATAAGGTAAGAAAAAAAATCAAAAGAGGAATTGAGAGTACTCGGGTTCGTCATGTCTTTTCTCACAAGCCTATAAACGTGGTATATTGACAGACTTGGCTGAAAGCAGAAAATAAATACACTAATAACAGTTACCTTTAAAATGGATTCAACACCAATGCGCACGATAGCATCAATAAACACTCTCATTTCAAATATATGTCCCGTCCATGTTTAGATTTTACATGGTAAGATTTTTAGAGATTTGGATTTCTGTTTTAGCTTTTGGAGTTGTTGGGATTGTTTTTTTAACATTAATTTGAGCTTAGCTTTGTCCCCCTGCAATCAGAAAACACTTGCTTGGGTACACACTCAACAACACTTGCTGTTGAAACAGTGTGAAACATGTAAAACAGTGAAAACAGAATAAATCTGACAGCTAATGTCTTGAGAGGCACTAAATCCATAGGCCTACCCATCACGATAGATCAATGAAATAGAAAAAAATAAACAGATTACTGCACTACCAGGACACATAGGCCTATTGGATCCACATTTTAAATCTGGGGCGTTTTTGTCATTTTCAATAGAAATTTTACAGCAAGCACTGCTTAATTTCTGACCTTTCCTGGAAGACACACAAAAAGTAGTGATGGAGTGATATAATGCAAGGCCTAACAGGTCTCCATTTTTAGATGCGGTGGTGCAAGTGGTACTTCCTTCTCAGTACCAAAAACTTGTAACATTTGTAACACATTTTAACAAACAATTACATGGTTTGGTCCCCATGAGAAAAACAGCTTATAAATCATATAGTGATGCATTTTGAAAATGTAAAAATGCAGAAAGTTTTCAGTGATGGGTATAGGTTAGTTCAAAAGTTTGGGGTCAATGAGATTTTTTTATTTTTTATGTTTTTGTCTCATGCTCACCAAGACTACATTTATTTGATCAAAAACAAAAATACAGTAAACAGTGTATTATTGAAATGTATTTTTTTCCTGTGATGGCAAAGGAATATATAATCGACAAATGCTTTAGTGAAGGTTGAACCTATAGCCTATATAATGATGTACACATACAATTTTATGATTGTGAATGAATTTACACAAAATTGCTGAAATTAAACACATTTTACACAATATTTGACCCATAATTCTCTCTCTCTCTCTCTCTCTCTCTCTCTCTCTCTCTCTCTCTCTCTCACACACACACACTCATGTTTTATGGGGACTTTCCATAGACATAATGATTGTACAAACTGTAGCCTATTCTCTCCCCTCTTCTGCAAACGTATCAAATTGACTCCAGATTGAACCTCGCGTGGACTAACGCAACCACAGGCCACATTCACTCAGCCTGTAGGCGGAACCACATCCATGGTGGTTAATGAGACAAATCAACTGAACGCTCAACGCTGGCGTGGTGCGCGTGCTGTGAAGCTTTTGGGTTTTTGTATTAGTCATATAATACAGATTATTTCTTTTAAATAACTTCTGCTGTGTGTTCATAAACTCCACGCGGTCTGCAATGTGGACCACGGCATTGTTGGGCATCGCAGTTGTTGTCTGTGCCGTGAGTAGCGACAGAAGTTTAGAGGACAAGGGCCGCGTGGAATTACTGCGAGTGCGTGAACTGTCGCAGCAGCCGCGTTATGGCGCGTGTTGGTCTCGAGCGCTGGAGAAAATACAGTCAAGCTGCAAAGATTTCAGTGATGATGTGCAGAGCAAGATTGCCTTGTCCTTCACACACTGCCACCTGCAAAGGTCAAGAGCTCATTTTACTGGAATCAACTGAAACTCGTTGAACCAGCTAAAGGTTGTTAGGTGTTTTAAGAAGATCTCGTAGCCTGGCCAAGCTGGTTTTCATCTGATCACCCATCCTGACTAATTCCCAAAACGCCAACAGATCAGACTGGGAGATCTGCAAACCAGTTTAGCCTCGTTTGAGCTCCATTTAGGCTAGTTTAGTTTGTCTGTCTGTCATCTATCTTTATGTCTGTCTATCATTCTATCTCTATTTATCTGTCTGTCTATCATCTATCTTTCGGTCTATCTGTCTATTGCTCTCTATCATCCATCCATAAGACATTTATCATAGTCTTTTCCCTGCTGTCTATGACTGTATCTGAACTGAACCAGTTGAGAAGTGCTGGTTTAGCCACAGTGTTGTGACTTCATTCAACATAAAATTTTCCCTGTATTCTGTCTCTAATTTTATTGCAGGTCAGGTCGTAGTTTCCCAGAATGTCCTGAAGGCAGTGATGTCAAAACCTGCACACAAGACATGGATCCTGTGGCCTTCAACACCTACACTGAGTTTTTTACCCATGCACACAGTATATGTCATTATTTGCAGAGTGAGCGCTGGCAACAAAGAGCTGAGAACACCATTTACAGGTACAAAGGTCCCTAGTGCATATTTCGAATATGAAGGGTATTTATGTGTATAAAATATTAATGTAAGCCCATGTTCATCTGTGTTTCAGGTTGACTGAGAGTTCAGCAGGGGTGGCGGAGCAGTTGGCATCTACCCAGCGGATGGCAGAAGATCTGGTTGTGGCCCAAAGTGCCGCGCTGAAATCCCAGGAGAGCATCCTCCGCAATGGAGAGGAACTCAAGAGCACCCTGCAGGACTCAACTCAAGGTGCTGGTTACTATCTAAATGAGAAGGGAATATGCTTATGGAAGTGTGTCATTTGGTTTAGAATCACTGACAGTAAAAGAGTTAGCAATAAAATGTCAAAATACATTTAAAATAGAAAGATAATACTGTTGAGGTAATCTGAGAAACTTTCATGGCATGTAGTTAATGGGGATGCTACTAGGATGTTGAAATTCTGGCCAGTATATGGATGTATAATGTATAGTATAAAAATACAATTTATTTTAAGATTTGATAGAATTACATTTAACAGTATTATTAATGTTTTTAAAGAAGGTAATTTAAATGTGAAAATTGGGGAAATTAGTGTGCACAATGAAAAATTCAATATCAGTAATAAAAAAAAAACTAACTTTAATATTTGCTGATAATAACTAATATGTTAGCAATATATCCCTAGCAGAGGCGGCCTTTGCGATTCAGAGGCCTGTTTCAAAGAAACAGTTGGAGGCCCCCATATAAGAAGAAAAAAAGTCAGACAAGCATTTCATGCAGTGCGATTTCAATTATTATTATTATTCAACAATGGTATCTCATATTTCACTCATAATAGTCTATTTATAAAAGCATTGTATCTACCACTATCTACGCATTCTATCTCTTTAAACCATTGTGAAATTCTACTTTTAAATAATGAAACTAAACCGCCAGTAGGTGGCGACAACTCATTGTCTTAATGAGTGAGTCATTGAATTATTCACTCAAACGATTCGTTCAAAATGCCTGATTCATTCAGGTATGAGTGAGTTGTTGAGTCATTCATTAGAATGATTTGTTCAAAAACATGGATTCATTCAGTAAGGAAACATCCCTGTGTTGCTCGGAGACATGCAATGGCTCTGTTGTGGATTTGTTTGGAATTATTTTTATTGGCGAAATAGAGCAAAAACAGACAATAGAATGTAAGTCACCTAATATTAACTTATTGTTCATTGAACTGTTGTATTAAATAATGACATCTGCAAGCATGCTGATATTCGGGAAAACAGCACTCTTGCTCATATAATATTACTTAACTTGCTAAATCTTTTATAAATAGTAAAAACAAGAACTCGCACAGAGATTCTGGCGTCTGCACGGCGTGATGGCGGGGGGTGGGGCTTTTTTTTCTAGCACAATCCGAGACCCCCTTACTTTTTATGACAGTTCTTGCAAGTTTCTGCAATTAATTCAATTTATTCTGCAATTAATTCGCGCTTAACCACTTAACATGCAGACTCCATTCCAACTGTTTTGTAGATCATTTTAGTCTAATTTGAGCATGTTGTAGAGATGAGGCAATCACTGCAAATAAAACTGAAGCATGTGCTTGACCTCAATTTGTCTGTTCTTTTACTTCATTCTTTGCATGTGTGCTATAATCCAAACTGAGCTAAAATGCTTGAATGTTTCAGGACTGAAAGATGTATTTGCGGAGATGAGGCATTCTGCGCAGGAGCAGCAGGTGGCATTTGCGGAAATCTTTAACCGCGTAGCATTCCTCCAGAGCTTCATCATGTCTGAGACTCACACGTTTAGTTCCCTCTTCTACAACGCTCTGGGCATTGGCGCCTCTTATCTTCTGACCTCTGTGCGACGTACAGCTGGAGCCAGGTGAGTATAAACCTGTCAGTCAGTGCCGACAGTGCTTGTAGAATAGATAATGCTGTAGAAATAGTCAAAAGATTATAATTTTTTTCCCGCTGAGTTTTTTGCCGAAATATAAATGAGTTTTTCATGACCTTTTCAGACCCTTTTCTGAAGAATTAAGTGGCCCTTTTCTGTGTAAATCTCTATGCATCTGAAATGAGAAATGGTCCTTCACTTTTAGTCAGAAGCTACAGGTTTTGTAACAATGTTGTTTTTAACTGTCATATCCTTCAATAACTGCCTGTATTATATTGTGAGATGATCACAAAACACTTCACACTGAAATGTGCCATTCAGACTGTTAAAGGGGTCCTATTATACTTTTTTACTTCTTCAACTTTCTTGTGTAATGTTGCTGTTGTTTCTTATTCTTAAGAAATAGTTATTTTCTATTCTTCTGGGAACGTACACACCACAAAATTCCTCATTTAAATAATTAAAAGCATGTGCAAAAATAAAGAGCGAGGCCTGGTTAAGTTGCGTTAGTAGTGTGTTGAACCTCACGGTTATGGTAAGGGGCGTGATATTTCCCAAACATGCTCAAAGCGGTGGATGAATCACGACACACTGGTCCAGCCGACCAATCAGAGCGCATCACACTTTTTGGAAGGAGGGGCTTCATAGAGACAGGAACTAAACGGAGCGTTACAGCACTGGTTTGGCTGATTTCCCCTCATCAGAGTAGGCACCGTGTGCATATGCTCAAATGTGTGCATCTGTCTGAAATCTGGGCCCAGTTGTTCAAAAAGGTTCATCTGGATCAGAATAATTTTGGGCCGTTTTACAAAGCAAAATAGGATAATTTCACAATGCTATGTAAAGAGCAACAGGTAGAAGAGTCAGTGTGTGTTTTTATTTGATGGAAATTTAATTTAAGGAAAACAACATAAACAAAGAAACATCCTCTTCCATTTTCTATTTCCTTTAAACAATCAAACCCTTACGGAGGCACTAAAGGGACATGGAGATGGAGAAAAAAATGTAATGGGAGAAAAATGATGTATTTTGACACTTTTTGCTTTCTCTTGCAAAAGTTTTCCGTTCCCCAAAGAAACTTTGCGTTCTTTCATAAAGAACTCAAAAGTTTTGAGTGAACTCAATGTTTCTTGAGAGAATGCAAAAGCATTAAAATGAATTTTTCCTCCCATCACCATGTCCCAGTAGGGTTTCCGTAGCCATGTGATCCACAACAAAAACAATCAAATATACATGCAACAAGGGATGCAATTGTTAGAAACTACTTGACTTGACTCATGTCTGATGATTGTGCCAATGTTGTTTATATACAGCAATTTAAAAAAAAATGTTTTTTTAAATAATTGTATTAATTTAGTTTGATATTGACAGTTGTTTGGTGGATAATTTTATGACAATTTTTTTTTACTGCTCTGTTAAACAGAGCAAAATAAAATTATAAATGTGTGTATACATTACATGATACGAATGTTGTATTTTTTGACCAGTTTTAAAGTTTTATTACTTTTTTTGTTGTTGTTTGTTGCTGGAATCCACTATTCTGCTGGGATCAGGATAATCCTGTATTTTATAATTTTTTTGGATCAAAGGTCCAAATTTAGGATTTAAGGATTTTAAATTTAGGAAGGTCCAGGATTTTAAATTTAGGAAGGTCCAGGATTTAGTAATCCTTCTAAAAAAATGTTGATCAGCACAAACTGATGATTTGATTCAGATCAAAACCAAGATTGGTGCCTGGTTTCACAGACAAGGCTTAAGACTAGTCTCAGATTAAAATGCATGTGTGAGCTGTCTTAACTGAAAGCAACTTGCACTGACATATCTTTAAAAAAATACACACCAGGAATGTAAGACACGTTTAAAGGCACTTAAATGTCCTAATTTACTCAAGGCCTGCTCCTGGCTTAATCTAAGCCCTGTCTGTGAAACCAGGCCTAGATTTTGTGAACAACCCTTTTTCAAGATTTGATCCAACTGATAGCCGAAATCCAATCAGATTACTTTTGAACAACTGGGCACAGAATCTTCTGCAAGTTTGGAAAAAGCCATTTAAGAAGCTTATTTCCAATAAATTGTCTCTTTGGACTGGGAGGATGTTTTGAAGTTTGAGTGGGTTTCTCAGTACAATTTACCTTTTTAATAAAAAGTTCTCCGACACTGACATTGATTCATCATGTTTCATTTTAGATTTTTCCTTTTTGGGCTCGTGGCTTTGAATATATACCTTGAAAGGATGATCTGTAAGACGGTGTTGGAAAATGAAGACCACGGTTTTCAACAGATGGTAAGACTAATGCATTATACTGAATGTGTTAGAATTGGTCCAGTAATGTAAATGGTATAATCTCGTTTTTGTTTACATGCCTTTTTAACCATTGTTTTGATCAACTTTTTTTTTGTTTCTGTGAGTGTGATAAAGAGGCTGAAGTTTGTCTTTCTTTCTTGCTATTGAACATTAAATGTTCCCCTCTTAAAATCTTTTTTTAATCTGTTTTGTGCAGTGTTACAGAGTAGTTGTACTTGGGCCTAAACCATGGTTTACTTTCTTGCACATTGTTAATATGTACAGTTGCAATCAAGTTATTCAACCCCCATTGCAAATCAAGTTTATTGGCA
Organism: Squalius cephalus; assembly: GCF_949319135.1. Lineage (NCBI taxonomy): Eukaryota > Metazoa > Chordata > Actinopteri > Cypriniformes > Leuciscidae > Squalius > Squalius cephalus. The sequence continues at coordinate 4,980,682 of NC_137137.1, forward strand.
AACTTTACAGACTTTCAGCTGTTTGCAATGAACAATGAATTTGGTTTCCCCAAATTCAACTGAAAATGCAACTTTTAATGACTTTAGCAGTTACAAAATTCTATCATATTCTCTGTCCCTTGCATTAGTATGTTAATTGCATAAACAAGAGTGTTGCACTTGATTTGATTTCTTTAAACGACAACAAAAACCCTCCCTGGTGCCCTGATATGTAAAAAAAGTTTTTAAAGTCAACACCGCCACCATGGTCTATGTTTAAAATGTGTGGAATTAAATAATAAAAAATGAATCTGTATACTGTCAATCATGATTTTATTGGGATGTTTTTTGCATAGGAGAAAATCACTTTTTTAGTTGGGCTTCTAAGAAAAACCATGGTCCTTGTCGGCTGCCTTGTTCTGCTGTACTTTTCTCTGCGCTACCGGAATATCAGCCGAGAGAGTCTTGAAATCCTCAAGGAGCTCAAAGAGACCCGCTCTGATCTTCAGCAGGCCTTGCAGAAAGCAGGTATCTCCAAGAGAGCAGGTTCATTGATATTTAAAGGGTTTAGTTCCAGAATCTGTTCTTGATCTTTCATGTGATACCTTCTAGAATGTATCTCGGCGTCTGTGGATGAATGGAAGAGATCCAGACGAAAACACTGGGAAAGCAAGTGGGAGGAGAGAGATGACAGTTTAGTGATTCTGCATCCCTCTAGCGTCGTGAGTGCGGCCCTGTCGACATTCTCTCCGTCTCATGACAGTAAGCACTGCTTCCAAAAGTGTTGACATTTTAATCTGAGCAGGAGTCAATCTGCATGTTTCACAAGGTGACCTGTGCTCAGATGGTGATGTAAATTTGTTTTATGAAAGATATGCAGTTCAGCATTATGTAATATGGATTAATATTTCAGCTATCATTCTAATATGTTGAACTAGCCTTAAAGAGGGTTTCTGTGGGACTTAAAAAGTCTTAATTCGCCTTTACACAAATAAAGCTCTTAAATCAAAGCAGAAAGTCATGGGATTAAATGTTAAATTTCTAATTTCCACAGTGTTTTTGTCCTGATTCCAATACGAATATAGAAACATCTTTAAATTAAGGTGCATTTACTTGAGATGCAAATGTACAATGAAGTCTTGGCAACTTGGCAAAATCAAGTGAGTTTATACTTGAAACAAAAACAAATACCTGTCAGTGAGTTATGAAAACATCCCTATGAATGAAGTTGATTTTTCTGAGTGCATTGGCAGATATTTGTTCTGCTTTGTTTTAATTATAAACTTGCTTCATTTTGATCAATTTCACAGAAAGCAAACTTTATATTTTGTTGTTTTGCATATCATGTAAATGTATCTTGATTTAAGAATCGTTAGACAGTTTATTCCTTACGTTTTCTTTACTTGGTCTTAAAAAGGTCTTTAAAAAGTCTTAAAGTCCCCCTGTGGGGGAAATCAAGTTTTTAATGTTGTTTATATTTCTGTGTGGTGTTTTTGATATGCTTTGAGACAAACCAAGTGCAAATTCATAAGGCAACACCATTGCTGAGTATTTTCTCCTTAAAACAGTCTCAAAATCGTGGTTTGAAATCAAGTCACAAACTACCTTGCAACCAATCACGTCAACTTGTGATCAACCAGTGAATCTGTGAGCTGGCGTGAGTGGAGGCGGGGCTCATTTGCATAGTCATAGAACTGCATATACTAAATGAGGCAAGGGTGTAGAGTTGCATTCAAGCTATTTTAAGACATGAAGAATTTATTTTCAGGGAAAAAACGTTTAAATATGTCATTTTGGTGATCAAAGATGAGTTTTAAGCGATACAATTATTGACTACAGGAAAATTACCTTCATGAAACCTGCAGAAACCCTGTTAAATGAATCCTAATTTCAATGCAAATTTGTATCGTCATCATCAGCCAGACATCACGAGGCACAGGGCACCTCAGAAGCTCTGAAGAGACGTCAGCGGCGCACCTCAGGGTCTCGTTCGCGGATGGCTTCCGCCACGGTCTACAGTGTGCTGGTGGATGACAATGAGGTACTGTAGCACAACAATACATCAATTGTATTCATGTTTCAGGGATATTTCTTCATTATTTAGTCATTATTTACTCACCCTAATGTGGTTTCATTTCAGGAAGTTGATTATTAAATAACTTCTGGAGGAAGTTTTTGATAATGGCCCCTTTAATAAAAAGTTCTGTCATGAAACTCTAGCAATTGTGCATGTCTATTGCAAAAACTGCAGGGCATGTGTTGTCCAGCTGTGTTTTGATTGCAAATGTCCCTTTGCTCATATATTTGCATCGTTTCCCCAGCAGCCGAGGTATAGCCTGAGAAGTCGGAAATCTTTGTGCGGTTCAGAAGTTAGCCGAGTGAAGGACTGATGCAGAATATCTGGAAAATGTTTTATTGCTAATCTCTGGACCAGATCTTTGGATGGCAGAGATGCCAGATCATCAGAAAGAACTGAACCCTTTGAAAGGTCAGAAAGATCAAGGACGTTTCATCCTTTCTTAATGTATGTTGTTTTTATTGTTTTATTTTTACATATCCAATAAATAAATTCCAGTGTAACAATTTAAGAAACTGTCGGTTTTAACTACTGTATCAGAAAACCTGTTCCCCTTTACTACGAGTATGACAGGTAAATTGTTTATCTGACTTTCTAAGCAAGACTGACATCTAATGGTCAAACTGTGTAATTGACGCCACCAATTATAGAAAAGCCTCAAACCACCTTCCTAGTCAAATACTGTATTTAGTGGTGGGTAGGTCCTTTTTGCTCTTTAAGTCAAAAATGGATTGAATTCTGTAATATATTTCAGATGCAGGAATGGATTTGAAATCGTCTGAACCTCATTATACCTGCAATGATGATAAACATCCAAAAAATGCATTGCATAGAGAGACGTGTGAAGAGATCCAGTCCTGCAGCTGGACAGAATCTACTGGCTCAACTCAACTTGTATAAACATTACAGAGTTTGATGGCGCTCTTTCCACCCATAACATGTTCATTTATGGGAAAACACACTCAGAAGGTTCACACTGCTGACAGAAAGGCAAAGGGTCGGGGTAATATCAAAAAACCTGTCATGGGCTTGTCAAAGTTATTTTTTACTCTGAGATAACAAGAATTGAAAAAGATATTAATTATATTGCTTACAGGAAATGACATCTTTTGGTTAGGACCATTGAGTTTGGTTTTTGCACATTTTCATGACAAATTGAGTTTGTTTTAAATAATTTTAAATGTGTATTTTAAAAAATAAATTTTTTATACATATTTAAGAATGCGATTGGACATGTTGTGCAATTCAAACATTACTAAGTTGAATCTTAAATGCAGTCATAATTCATTTACACGATGAATCATGTGCCATAAAAGGTTATATGACAATGGATTGCTATTAACCTAATGACACCCAATTATATCCGCCCAAATGCAAAACTGGCTAAAAGTTGAATCGGAGTTTTTTTTGTTTTGTTTTTTCTCCCTCTGAGACCTCTTCAACTTGAGCTACTGGTGCAATGTAGGTCAAATGGGACGAGTCCATGTTTACAACCACTTCAGCTCTCCTCCAAAATCCACATATTTTTATGGGGTGTAAATGTTTAATTTATGAAATATAAACGATCTTCCCGATTAGGACACAGGAGTTTCTTTTCATGAAGGGGGAACGTTCAAATCCTTTGAACGTCTTTCCTCTGCCTCAGATTTCAAGCACAAACCCTTAGGAAAAGAAAGGGAGAGAGGGAGAAAAAAAATGAGAAACAGACTTTGGGAAAAGAGGAGAGAGAGATGGAGGGGGTTGAAGCTCGGTTTCATATGTCCTGGTGGAGGAGGAGAAGGAGGAGGTGGTTTTCAGTTTAACACACTTTGGCGTTGTCGAGTCCCACAAAAGAACGGACGAGCAACCGGTGGAGAGCGACAAGAGCGGAATTGTAACATTGCAACATTGTAACAATGGAACGTTGCGACAATGTAACGTTTGTTTAGCGTTCGAATCCCGCTTAAAAGACGCCGACAGTCGGAGGAGTTTTCAAACCGCGAATGTGAATTGTGTTTAAAGCAGCTGAGTGTGCATATTTTTGGATACGGTTATTCCGAAAGGAAACGGAGGGGAAACCCGTTGGAATAAGAACGACAATATGCGGCGCCTTAAAGAAGAAGTTTAACGGGAAAGTTCGTTTTAAAACGCGAATGTCACTAACAGAACCAATGTGGTTATTCAAAGCTGTTTTGCATTGGAAACGTCACGTAAAAATGTCAATCTCTTCTGATGTGGATTCATAATGTCTGTACGTTATTCATTGCGTCTGTTTGTGTACATTCTGTGAGCGCCTATGAGGATGACCGTAAGACTGCAAATGGCATAAGAGGATGATTGCTTTTCATAAAGGTCACTGCGTATTGGGAGTTCTTTATAACACATTTGCTTGGACTTGTGTGTGGTTCTGGTTAAACTGATCGTTGATGGCTGTTTCTGTTGCTCAAAGCGACTTGGATCGGATTGACTCTCCACCGGCTGATCAGGGGGGATCGATCTGCCTTATCCAGCATCTACAGGAGGAGGAGGTCGTCGGGACACAAGAGTGGCTGGTGGTTTTGCACCTGGACTATTTTACGGCTTTTATATCTGGACCTGGAATATAGAGCCCGTTCCCTGGAAATAGCTCGCATCTTGTGCCCTATATGCCTGCGTGAGGGTTTTGCAGGCAGGGATGCAGTTGAATCGACCCAAGAGCGCGCATCTCATCAGCTCCTCCAGTCCGCACAATTCATCCTCCTATTCCAACCAGTTCAAAAGCATGCGCTTCTCTTACCACATCAGCAGCGGCTTATCCAGTCCACAGCCAGCCCTGCGCAGAACAGGTGAGTCTGGATCTTAAATCACACTATAAATATGCTCTGATCCCAATATTATTTCCTTATAGCAAGAGTGTTTTGGTTTCTCGTGCAGTACTGCCAGTGCCAAAGCATCATTACACATAACAGACTCAGGGGTGACACTGATGCATGCAAACGTAGATGTGTCAGTGACAAATAAGGTGCCAACCTCTTGGGAAAGTAATAATTGCATTGTTGTGTTAATATTTTTGTTGTTTAAGCCATTTTCTACAAAAAAGTGATTTATTGCCTCTATAAAAATGTCAAGTGATGTAACCACCGTTTTCAAATATATTTGTTCAAGTTTGAATCATACGTTTTCTTCAAGATTACTGTATTTAACCTGAACGACTTTTCAAAAAAGGCTGAAAAATATGTTTTAATATCACAGTCATGAGGTCCTGTCTGTTTTGATGGTTTTCTTGTCACATGACGACAAAATGACTTCCTGTGTGTTGGTTATGCCACACTGACTTTAATTTGGGTGACAATTTTTTTAAATGATGAAATATTATACCATACTTATTACATTTTTTTCTTCAAGAATATCAGCCTTTCAATATCAATCTGTATGGTTACATCACCTTGACCATTTTTACTTAAACTTTTTAATTTACTTTTTACTTTAAATGATTTTTAATAAAAATAAAAAAAGTTTTGTGTTTGTGATATAGTTGAGTTACCTTTTTAGTGTATATTTGATGGACTTAAACAACAAAAACGAGCATCACATCATTGATCCAAACGTAGATAAAAATCTGATAAAAACTAAAAGCTTGCAGGTTAAAACCCCGGGTAGATACACAAACTATGTCCGTTGTGTCCTTGAGTAAGACACTTAAGCTCCAGGGACTCCAGAAGGACAGAACCTGTAGTAAATGTAGGATAAATTAGTGTATTATGGATTTTTTTTGTTGTTGTTTTTTTTGTTAAAGTTCTACAATTTACTACAATTGTTACCTCAACACTCCAAAACAAAAAAATCACACTTCAATCAATCACATAACAGCCCGGCATGACAATGTTGACAACAGATATAAGTAATATTCATATAGAGAAAATGTGCCCAACATTGTGACACATTACCCTAATTCATCCAACTGTAAATTGCTTTGGACAAAAGCTTCATCTAAAGGGCAAAATAGTAACGCATTTGTGTTGATGTAAACCGAAACATAGATGTTGAATACTTGGAATGCTTGATGTTGAAATGCTCTTGACTCCGGATGTCTTTAAGACTAGAAAAATGCCACCACTCCAGTCCTTGTGTCTAGTATATTGTGTAGGCGCTTGTACGGTCGAGTCCCAGAAAAATCACCTTTACACTATATTAAGCTGGTTTTAATGATTACTGGAAAGAAATCAGCATTTGTCTTATTTATCCTGCACAACACTGAAGCAATTGTGCTCTGAATGAATGTGCTTGAAGACAAGGTCATCAGTCACAGTGGCATAATGTATTATCCTGCCAGCGCACGTTTGTCTCAGAGGACAGCATGTCACTAAATCAATGCCCTACCAGCAGACTGACATTTTCATGTGATTCCCATTCAAAGGAGATCATAGCTACATTTATAAAGAGCATGCAGTGAGTATCTTGATGAAACCGTTTGCAGTAGCCACAGTCTATGTAGTGAAAGGCTGTTTGTGATGCAGTTCGTCAGATGTTCGTTGTGCATGTAATGATATTCACATGCTCCGCTGCTCACTTGCTGATAAGGCAACAGCAGAGACCTTGAAGCGAAGCCTCGTCGTCCTCGTGTGTCTTTTTGAAGCTATACGCTGCCATGTTTGTACTCGACTGTGTGGTTACTTGAGGTTCTGTCTGTTTTGGATATTTACTCAAGCACTGCACTGTGAAATCCAATTAAATGTGTCTGGAGTTCAGTTCAGTTCAGTGGGTTGCATGTGTGCTGACCACCATACTCGCTAGTGGCTTTTAGAAACGTGGCTGATGCACTGGAAGGCCAAACGCGCGAAGCGCCGTCCCTGGTGAAGGTCTTCTTTAATAACTAGTGGTATTTGCTCAATCCATTACTGTTGCTCATGGTTTGGGTTAGGGATTTGTACAAACCCTTGACATTGGTGATTGTCCTGTACTGTTTGCACATGAATGGTGCTTTAAATTGTGTGGGTTACATGGCTATTGTTCTGCAGTGCATGATGATATCTTGTGCAGTCAGTCTGTGTTTGAAGAGCACATCATGAATAATCTGATGTTGACCTTAAAGAAGGGAGAATAAACGTGGAGTAGAACTGTTGCTGACTGAACACAAGAGGATCAAACGAACCTGGATTATAGAGCGCTCGAACGAGAACAGTTTCCATTATCACTCATAAAAATAGCATGTAGGCTGTTATTTTGAAGCGTTTTTATCCTCATTGCATATGACAGTAACAGATGGGGTTGTGACTCGTGGGGGTTTTGTTCACACATTTAAAGTTATTACTCTAAAATGCATTCAGATCTGCAATCAATATAACTGGATCAGATATGTTTGATCGCTCTTAAAGCGATAGACTTGCTGTTTAAAAGAGGCCTAGCTGGAGACATCATTGAATGGGTTTAATCATGTGAATTCTTAGCACTGATTTTTATCAAAAGGTTGGGGTTTGAAAGAGTCTCTTCTGCTCACAAAGGCTGCATTTATTTGATCACTAATGCAGTCAAAACAGTAATATTGTGAAATAGGATTAAAATTATGTGTACTATGTGAATATATTGTAAAATGTAATTTATTCCTGTGATCAAAGCTGAATTTTCAGCATCATTACTCCAGTCTTCAGTGTCACATGATACTTTGTGTGTGTGTGTAACATTTTTATTCTTACTGTTGATAAATTTAATGCATCTTTGCTACATAAAAGTATTATTTTACTAAAAATACTTTTGCTTGTAGTACCAACTGACATCAGTGTTTTTTTTTTGTTTTTTTTTTGACTTGGCATGTTTTCTAAAGTACATTGGAGATCCATGTAAATGCCATGAAAATGATCATAAATCATTCAGCATCATGGTGGTATTATCATTTGATACCATTAATGTACCATGATATCGCCACAGTTATTTTTTTTCCAGGAAGGTCTCAGTGGGAAGAATACATTTTAAGAATACATTATTCTGTTGTAGAAATAATTACAGAAACCATATTTTCTATGTCTCTGAGTTTGTTTGCCTTGGATGAAGGAGTTTTGCTGGAAAATGTAGGAATGTGAGGGAAGAACGTGTTGCAAATACTTGGATCCGTCTATTCTTAAAAGGGTGTGTGTCTGATCAACGCTCGAGTACGATCAGCCCCACAACTCCCATGATCATTGTCACATAGTTTTGGAAGACAATCTCATCTCCTCCCAGACTGATATCACGATAGCTGTGAGCGAGAAAACTGCAGCTCCTTCAGTTCTGATCATTCTGAGCGGCTGCTGTTATTATGACAGTGTGAAAGCGCAACAGTTCTCATTGGTCAACTGCCAACTCGGTAGATGAGTAGGAAGTCTGTCTGGCTGCTCGGCCTGGCGCTCTGTGGAGAATTACACTTGTGTGAATGAGCCAAACTCTCTGTAAATCTCCAGAGCGCCGTTAAAGAAACAGTTCTCGAGATGTATCCATATATAGGTTGGGAAAGGAGGAGACCGACTCTGTACTGGGAGATTGTGCTTTAGGAAGTCCCATATGCAAAACAGACCCACGCACATGACCCTCTAGGCCTCTTTTATAAACGCAGAGTATGGGACAAGACAGTACGTTTACTTTACCTCGCCCTAGTTTACAACAGCAAGGTTTCCAGAAGTAAAAATCGCAATCATTTGCACCTCAGAGAAAATTATTTTAAACCGTAACATATAAACCTTTGAAGATAGACTTGCTATGAAATATGAGGTTGTTAAACGATGATATGTGTTTCTGTGACAGCCACAAATAAGTGTGATAAATTACGGCTGTAAACACCCGCCCACTCCCATGAACCACTGTTGATGACATAATCGAGTCAATCTTCCTAAACTCCCAAACTACTTAGACTCTCAAACTACTTATATGTTTGTACATAAGTGCAATAAATTAAAAATATATTGTTTTTATACTAATCAATGAGTATGAATCAAGTTTTACTTTATTTATTTGTTTGTTTGCCTCAATTAAAAGTTTGTAATTTTGTATTTATTTCAGAGCTGGTTGGTTTGTTTCATGGTTTAGAGCTCTTTTGGAGAAAATTAATTGGGGAAATAAAGTTCCCCTTTCAAGGTCATTGAAAATGTGGACGATTACTGTTGTGCTCTAGTCGTAGTATCATCATCTTTGCTGAGTAACAAATCATGTGTGACGTCTAGTCAAAAATTTTGTTTTATTAGTAAGTGCAGCCTATACAATGAAAGTCTTCATGCAGAACTTGAAGGATCAAACTATTCTCTTTATATTGTTTTTCCAAGTTTCTCTTGAAAAGTCTGATTCGTTTTGGCAGAATCATTGATAGAAAGAAATTTGATCAGATAGAAATGTGAAATCTTAAATCTTGGCCTTCATAAATGCTTTGCTGACCTCAGCCTCTGGAACAATGGCAGCAGAACTATGCCTTCAATTCAGCAGACGTACCCCTTTAAGACGTTTATAAACGCCCACATGCTCATATAAAAGCCATCTGGTGGAGAGATTAGATTACTCTGAGGTGGTTGTTTCCATTCTGGATGTGTGTCTTCATTTCCAATATTATGAATTGTGAAAATTGTATGTTTGCACACTTTGTAGCACTAAATGACCTTCAAACCCATACATTTACGCATCACAGTAATTAGTATTTAGGGTTAGAGAATTGAACAAACCCATAAGTATTAAACTTTGGTGTGTGAATAGTTGATGTATATATTGATTTAATAGTTTATGTATATGAATGATACATTAAATAAGCATAAGAAGCTGTCCAAATGTTTTTGTCTCATTACTGGATTAGGAAAGAAATCATGTCCAAGAACCTCAAGAGCCTAAAGAAACCTAACATACTTTTATTATTGGTACAGACTAGTACAAGTCTATCATTCATTTCCATAAGCACATTCAAATTATGGGTCATCTAGTCATCCAAAAACAGACTACTTTAAGGTTTTTTTTCTTATACACTACCGTTCAAACATTTTGTCTGAGACTTTTTAAAAATGCTTTTGAAAGAAGTCTCTTATGCTCACCAAGGCTGCATTTATTTGATCAAACATACTGTAAAAACAGCAATATTGTGAAATATTATTCAAATTTTTAAATAACTAGTTTCTATTTTAACATATTTAAAAATGTAATTTATTCCTGTGATGCAAAGCTGAATTTTCAGCATCATTACTGATGACTTCAGTGTCACATGATCCTTCAGAAATCATTTTAAAATGCTGATTTACTGCTCAAGAAACATGTATTATTATTATTGAAAACAGTTGTGCTGTTTAATATTTTGGAAACTGTGAAGGTTTTTTTCTCCATTCTTTTAAATAAAAATTTCAAAAGAACAGCATTTATATGACAGAGAAATCTTCTTTCGTGACATTATACTGTCACTTGATCAATTGAATGAATCCTTGTCATATCTCATGGTTGCACAAATTAAAACTATCCAATCAAGACCATCTACAGTTACTGGTGTTCCTCAGGGCTCTGTTTTGGGCCCGCTTCTATTCATTATCTACTTACTCCCTCTTGGCCACATTTTCAGGAAATATGGTATCCATTTTCACTGTTCCTCTAATGAGACCCAGCTCTACCTGTCTTCCAAACCCTCTGGCTCTTTTCCTCCACCTTTGACCAGCTGTTTAGCTGAAATTAAAGATTTGCTTTCAGCTGACTTTTTAAAACTCAATAGTGATAAAACTGAGGTCCTACTTGCAGGCACAAGATCTACTCTAACTAAATCTATCTGGGTGTCATTCTGGATAGCACACATGTTAATAATATCACGCGTACTACATACTTTCACCTCTGTAATATTAATCAACGCTGCAATCTTTATCCATGCACTGGTTACTTCACGTATCGATTATTGCAAAGTTCTTCTTACTGGTCCTCCTTCCAAACTTCTCTATAAACTTCAGTTATTTCAGAAGTCTGTGGCTTGTGTTCTTTCTAGAACTCCTTCTACTGAGCACATTTCCCCAACTCTCCAGCGACTACACTGGCTTCCAGTAAAGTATCGCATTGATTTCAAAATTCTGCTTCTCACATTCAAGGCAATTCACATCTCACTCCTCCATACTTTACTGATCTTCTTCATATTTATACCACTTCGTGCACTCTAAGATCTTCACTCTCACTTTCTCTTGTCACCACGTATACGCCTAACTACCATGGGAGCTAGAACTTTTAGCTATGCAGCCCCTCGCCTGTGGAATTCTCTTTCAATATTCGTAATAGTGACAGTCTGCATACTTTCAAATCCCATCTTAAGACCTACCTTTTTACCCAGGCTTTTTTATTACCTACTTTTATTAGCCTGTATTGTAATCTACTGTATCTATGATGCATGTGTGCTGTTATGTTATTTGTATTCTGTGATGCTAATGGGATTGTTTATTATTTATTTATTTTCTTTAATTCTTTAATATATTACTGTTTTGATTGCTTGTAAGGTGACCTTGGGTGTTATGAAAGGCACTGTTAAATAAAATGCATTATTATTATTATTATTATTATTATTATTAGGGCCCGAGCACCGATGGTGTGAGGACCCTCTTGGAATTGCTCTGTTTATTATTATTATTATTATTCTTCTCCGCATTGAATTGCATTTTTGAGGGCCTAAACATGCGCGAAAACTCACGAAACTTTGCACACGCGTCAGAACTGGCGAAAATTTACATCTGATATAGGTTTCAGAATTGGACGGGGCAAAATGGCTCGATAGCGCCACCTATAAAAGTTCAACGGAGTGCGCCTCCTGCAACGTTCCACGTACGTGCACGAAATTCGGTACATACGTGTAATGACCTAATACCTACAAAAAAGTCTCTTGGAGCATAGCCCTAAACACAACAGGAAGTCAGCCATTTTGAACTTCCTCTCAGATTTTTGTGCAGTTTTTGCCATTTTCAGGCCTCGTACTTTAACGAACTCCTCCTACAGTTTTAATCTGATCATCTTCAAATTTGGTGAGTGTAATCTTAAGGCCTTTGCGACGTTAAATTGCGAAGATCTTGAGTTTTCGTCAAAGGGCGGGTCCTCGGCGGCCTTACAAATTTCGATGTTTCGCCATGAAACAGGAAGTTGCTGTAACTCAGGCATGGAATGTCCAATCTCCCCCAAACTTCACACGTTTGATAAGAGTTCTGTCCTGAACACATGGCCATGCTCATATTCAGTTATAGTCATAGCGCCACCTGCTGGCAACAGGAAGTGACATGTTTAACACTGTTATGGACTCCTAATAACATATAAAAAAGTGCCAGCAAGTGCGAAACATGCTAACAACATACTAGAAGCATGCTAAAACATGCTAGCAAACTCTTAGCTAAGTGCTAAAGCATGCTATTATTGCAATTAAATAGGAATTTGCTGTAACTCAGGCATGGAATGTCCAATCTGCCCCAAACTTCACACTTTTGATAAGCGTTCTGTCCTGAACACATCTACATGATAATATTCAGTTATAGTAATAGCGCCACCTACTGGCAACAGGAAGTGTCATGTTTAACACGTTGATGCCATTCTAGCAACATGTTAAAAATGCCATTGAGGTCTAAACATGCTAGAAACATGTTAAAACATGCTAGCAATACTTAGCTAAGTGCTAAAGCATGCTAATTCAATGAAACAGGATGTTGTTGTTACTCAAGAAGGCAATGTCCAATATGCGCCAAACTTCACACTTTTAATAAACGTTCTGTCCTGAACACATGACCATGCTCATATTCAGTTACAGTCATAGTGCCACCTGCTGGCAACAGGAAGTGACATGTTAAACACTGTTGTGGACATATAAAAACATATAAAAAAAGTGCCAGCAAGTGCTAAACATGCTAACAACATACTAGAAACATGCTAAAACATGCTAGCAAACACTTAGCTAAGTGCTAAAGCATGCTATTGCTGCAATTAAATAGGAATTTGCTGTAACACAGGCATGGAATGTCCAATCTGCCCCAAACTTCACACGTTTGATAAGAGTCATGGCCTGAACACATCTACATGAGAATATTCAGTTATAGTAATAGCGCCACCTGCTGTCAACAGGAAGTGACATGTTTAACACTGTTGTGGTCTCCTAATAACATATATAAAAGAGCCAGCAAGTGCTAAACAGGTTAGCAACATACTAGAAACATGCTAGCAAACACTTAGCTAAGTGATAAAGCATGCTATTACTGCAATTAAATAGGAATTTGCTGTAACTCAGGCATGGAACGTCCAATCTGCCCCAAACTTCACATGTTTGATAAGAATCATGGCCTGAACGCATGCCTATGCTCAAATTCAGTTATAGTAATAGCGCCACCTACTGGCAACAGGAAGTGACATGTTTAACACGTTGATGCCGTTCTAGCAACATGTTAAAAATGCCATTGAGTTCTAAACATGCTAGAAACATATTAAAACATGCTAGCAATACTTAGCTAAGTGCTAAAGCATGCTAATTCAATGAAACAGGACTTTGTTGTTACTCAAGAAGGCAATGTACAATCTACCCCAAACGTCACACGTTTGATAAGAGTTATCTCTTGAACACATGTCCATGCTCATATTTAGTTATAGTCATAGCGCCACCTGCTGGCAACAGGAAGTGACGTTTAACACTGTTCTTGACTCCTAATAACATATAAAAAAATGCCAGTAGGTGCTAAACATCCTACCAACATACTAGAGACATGCTAAAACATAATAGCAAACACTTAGCTAAGTGCTAAAGAATGATATTACTGCAATTAAATATGAATTTGCTGTAACTCAGGCATGGAATGTCCAATCTGCCCCAAACTTCACACTTTTGATAAGCGTTCTGTCCTGAACACATGACCATGCTTATATTCAGTTACAGTCATAGCGCCACCTGCTGGCAACAGGAAGTGACATGTTTAACACTGTTGTGGACTCCTAATAACATATAAAAAAGTGCCAGCAAGTGTTAAACATGCTAACAACATACTAGAAACATGCTAAAACATGCTAGCAAACTCTTAGCCAAGTGCTAAAGCATGCTATTATTGCAATTAAATAGGAATTTGCTGTAACTCAGGCATGGAATGTCCAATCTGCCCCAAACTTCACACTTTTGATAAGAGTCATGGCCTGAACACATCTACATGAGAATGTTCAGTTATAGTAATAGCGCCACCAACTGGCAACAGGAAGTGACATGTTTAACACGTTGATGCCGTTCTAGCAACATGTTAAAACATGCTAACAATGCTTAGCTAAGTTCTAAAGAATGCTAATTCAATGAAACATGACTTTGTTGTTACTCAAGAAGGCAATGTCCAATTTGCACCAAACTTCACATGTTTGATAAGAGTTCTGTCCTGAACACACATCCATGCTCATATTCAGTTATAGTCATAACGCCACCTACTGGCAACAGAAACTGACATGGTTAACACAGTAATGCAGTACTAACCACATAATTATTGTGTACTAAGCATGCTAGAAACAGACTGAACATGCTAGCAACACTTAGCTGAGTCATGAAGCATGCTATTATCACCATTATACAAAACATTTTGTAACTGACTTTGACATACTCTTACTATATATACCTCCTTAAATGTACATTTCCCAACCATGCTCTGCCTTCCTAAAGCCACCGAGTGTTGATGGCACGGGTGCGAGGGCCCTTTCATCGCTGCTTGCAGCTTTAATTATTATTATTATTATTTGTTGAATAAAAGTCTTAATTTCTTTTCTTTTTTTAACTTTTGAATGATAGTGTTAATTTTTTAGTTTTAAGCCATCAGAAAAACTGACATTGACATAATGAATATCCATGCGTGTCGATTGGGTTTTACCTTAAATTGGGTTTATGACCTTTTACCGATAAAAGACTACAGTTTAAACTTTAAGGTGTTGACGTGACCTCACAAGCTGTTGTGTTAAGCATAATTGTAATGTTAATGCACTCATTGTGAATTAAATAGATTATTTTGGAAACAAAACAGTTCCCTCGTGCTCAAGTAGTTATTTTTTTATTAAATGGAGAGAAATTGCAAATACAGAGGAAAAGGCAGTGTAGCAGAGAGTTTATCTGATTATAGTTTCACTTTAGCATGTTGATTTATCAGCCCTGCGTAATATTTAGACATGGTCTACACTTTCTTTATTGTTGTAGAGTAGTGTGATTTGGAGCCTTTGGGGAAATAAACAGTGGAGTGAATGGAGCAACTGGGAGCTGTGTTGATGAGGCTTTACTGTTCTGTTTTTCTTGTTAGGATCCCATAAAAGTCTCTCTATTGGTTTTTGCATGTTTTCATTTTTGTTTCATAATTGCATCCACATTTCGTGCTGTGCAGGATATGAAATAAACACAAACAGAGCAGGAAAAGTAAAAAAATAAAAAAATAAAAATCGGTTTGGTCGTTGCTTTAGGATCAAACTGTTTCAGGTGTGTTTCAGAGCAACCGTTTCCACAAAGCAAAAATGGATGTTTAAAAAGTTTAATATTTTAAAGGGATAATTCACCCAAAAATTAAAATTCTCTCATTCACTCACCCTCATGCCTTCCCTGATGTATATGACTCTCTTCAGATAAACTCAAACAAAGATTTTTAGGACAAAAATCCATCTCTGTGAGTCCATATAATGCAAGTGAATGGCTGCTGCTCGGCTGACGCTTGATAAACCACACACAGCGATTGTGGGGGGAATCCATACGACCTCAGTGGATGAATCAATGTCGATAGGTCTGTGCTTACGAACAATCATAAGAGTGAGACGTGACGTAAAAGATTTTTTTTCTTACACACATCTATCATTTCACTTCAGAAGACATTGATTCATCCACTCGGGTTCACGATTTTTCAAGTGTCAGTTGAGCGATGGCCATTCAATGGCATTATGGACTCACAGAGATGGTTTATTTTCCTAAAAATCTTAATTTGTGTTTAGCTGAAGAAAGAAAGTCATATGCATCGGAGATTGTAAGTAAATGATGAGAGAATTTACATTTTTGGCGAGCTATCCCTTTAAAGTTAGTGTTTGTATGAGCACTTGTAATGGTGATGCTTTTGCACACAGCAAACACTGATAGATTCCACTTCTGTTGAGCTTCCAGAAGGTCCATAGTTTCATAAAAACAGCACAGTTGTACGTAAAGAGTTAAATGATGAGAAAATATAGCTATCAAAGAGCACTGACAGGCATTTCGGTCACACATGCACCACTCACGGGTATAAATAGAAACCTCAGAGGTTTGGCCAGGGCTCACGGAGAAGAACTGAAGGGACACAGCCATGATGTTACAGAAAAAGCAATGGTCGTTCATGGGAGTCGTCAGTTTCACCAAATCCTGCACAAGCTAAAGTGCGTTTACTAGTCAACCCCCAACCCCATAAGAATGAGATTTTGCCCTTGAGCAAGACACTTGACCTTTGCTTCTCCTAAACCACATGACCTCTAGTCCCCTTAGGCCGCTTTTTTTATATTTCCCCAGTGATGTCGAGGTTATCATAAGCGTTCTATATTATGTAAACCCTGGGTGAGTAATGCATGTGATAGCCTGAAGCGGATGTGATGAATCGCAGTGCCGACTGAGCGAACAGTCTTTAGCAGGTACTGTGCGAGTGTTAGCTAGCTGTGAACAAAGTGACAGCGTGACAGTCTGAGCGAGATGCTATTACTGTTCTCTCACCTTCCGCTTCCCTTTCCTTCCTTCTTAATTCAGTGAAAAACACTTGCACCTTATGGCTGCTTCGTATCTGTTTAAATGCAAAGGCAAATTGAATAAACCAGGACCTGTCTAGATCTCTTAGGTGGAGGATAGCTAATAGGGAAACAGAGATACAGGGGAATCTTTCTTGTGCACTTTATGCATGGGCTGGTATTGTACTTTATTATATTATTGTATTTTTATTATGTTTTTTTTATTATTTTACTTTATTTTATTGTACTTTTTTTTTTTTTGGTTAATGTAGTACAGTATTTTGTCATTTACTTTTAAAAATAAAAGAATACATTTATAAATGTAAAGATTATTTTTCCTTGGCTTTTTTTTGTTTTTGTTTTTTATTTATATTTATTTCCTTTTATTTATTTATTTTATATATATATATATATATATATATATATATATATATATATATTTTTTTTTTTAATGTATTATTTTGTTATTACTTTTATTTTTATTTTTATTTTTTATTTTTGTTATATGAAGGTCACATCACAGACATATTTCCTATTTTCCAAAGACGTTATTGTATTTCCTATTGAAACAGGAAGTTTGGACAGGACATATTTGTCCCACTTTTTCATGGATCTTTTAAATGTCCCATTTTGTAATTTGTTTTTAAATTATGTCTTCATTTATTTTTGCTGTTTTTCAAGTGCCCTTTATGCCCCAAACATTCAAACTTATTATATAGTTTTACTATTTATATATGTATGTATGTTTTTCCACTGCAAACACAATATAGATTTTGTTTTTGTACTTGATTACCAATGTAAACGAAAAGCTTATCACATTAGCCTTAACATGACAAAGGAGTAGTAAAAATGTTTGAAATTTGCTCCATGGAATATTGTCAAGTAAAACACAAAATAAGAAATGATGAAAATGACATATCCAACAGTGGACATATTTGCATATAGTTTATAGAAAATCACAATTATCTTCTGATGCAAATATGTCCACAGTTGGACATTGTTATTGGACTAAATAAACTAGTGAGAATAGTGATTTAAGAGATAGAGATTGCCCATGTTTGAAGAAAGACCCTTAAATGAATAAGACTGCATATGGAGTGTGTGTGTGCGCTTGAGCTAAAATGCTATCTGCTACTGCAGCTGTAGGCAGAGGATGAGATGAGGGAAAATCAAGGGAAAGTGAAGACAGTGTGTCACTGTGTCAGCGTGTGGGAATGCCGTGCTGCTGTTTGAAACCACGGACAACGTGGCAGGACTCAGGAGAAAGAGAGCGGAAGCTCTAATCGCTCGAGAGGGAGCTTTAACCCACTCGCTCAAATCCTGGACGCTTTAATCTGCTCAAGTAAACGGGGAGGGCTTGATAAGTACAGAGATGGGTTTCAGAATCACAAGCTGATTAGACGGCTCACGAGAGAGAGAGACGAATGTGTGTCTGGAGAGAGGAGGGGGAGGAGGGGGCGTCTTCGGTCTCTGCTTCTCCACAGCAGAAAATGTAATGAGAGAGGCAGACAAAATACAACATGTGACCTCTTAACCACGTTTTTTTCCAGCAGTGAAGGGATGAGAGAAATGCATGCACTCCATGGATTTTCCTATACGTGTAGCATTTTATGCATTTTTTTCAGCATGGTCCACATCCAAGTCCACGTGTGCACTGGTGTCCATGTATTAATGACAAAACCATATGATATGATAGACCGATGAATCATATTCATCTGATCCATGGGTCTTATTCATGATAAGAGCAAAATGAATTTCTGTTTTCTATGTAAATTGTCTCATATAATTCAATGCAGCAGTTAATGTAGAAATGTGTGCATTTGGGGGATGCTTTTATCCAAAGTGACTTGCATACATTTGATCAGCTCATGCATTCTCTGGGAATGAAACATATGACCTTGGCGTTGCATGATTTACTGTTTGAGCTGTGGGAACACTTGCGATTTTTATGAAGTCATTGTGCTCGTTTCATGAATGTTCCTTTGTTTTGGATGTTACTTTTTATGCAGTGGGTAATATAACTGTTTGTGAATGTAAAAGGTCTGTAAAGATTCAAAGATCGAAGTGCACGAATAATTGAGTTATTGTCTCCCAAAAGAAAAAAACAAAACAATTCTGAACTGCCTGAAACGAGAATTCCTGCACAAACCTATGTAGGTTTCGTAGCAAATTTGCATAATGCCAGTCTATGGTCTTCATTGGCTGCCCACAAACAACATCTTTGATCCTCATACACTGTATGTAACTGAGGCCTGGAAGAGTTCATGTCTGGTTCATGTTGTCAACATTTTCAGCTCTGAGAAAGCAAATCCACTTCTAAAGGATGAGGACATGGGCTGGAATTGATGCACTATATTCGTTCAGCTCTCTCGGCTCCGTGACTTTAAGATTGTCATTATGAGACTCAGACTCAAATACCAAAGTCAAAGATCACTGAACCCACATTCCAGCCCCGTCTGAGCTGAACAAAGCATTGCATTCCTGACCGCTCGGAGAAGAGCTCATCTATACACACAATAGTATCAGAATTGAAATAGAAGCATGGAACGCTTGTAACCGAAGCAAGGTGGATTTTCTTTGCAAGAGATAAGTGAAGCTACTCGCAGTAAAAATCAATGGCGTCATAAATCTTTTACTCCTCATGCACCATTCTGAAGGTTTTCCTTGCAACCCGGTTCAATCCCTGAGAGAGATGCTTTGAGCAGGTTTGGTTTAGGGAAGACCGTAGATCGCAGAGGTGTAGCGTTATCTTAAGCCGTTTACAACAGAAACTGCTTTTGGAGGAAAACTGATAAAACCTTCCGTGTCCTTTTGAAGTTTATCAGGAATCTACTTATTTAACCCTGGTTTACATACATTGTTCACATAATTCTGGTAAGTAGGATGCTAAAAACTGAGTTGCATTGTAAATGCTAACTGCTTATTATATACAGTCACTTGAAAGTCAGCTGAGGCTTGTTTTGAAACGGACCGGATGTTATTAATCATGTTTTTATGATCATGCGTTCTCACCAGTGAGCATACGACCAGCCCCCTCTATCTGAGAGTGTTGTTAGACATCTGCTAAAGGGGGCGTAACCAATCCAGCCCTCTGGGAGTGAGTTCGACATGTCAGCAAGCAAACAGCTGAGACTCTCAAGGCCTCATTCGGCCCTACAGTACGGCGCTCACACCAGCTCCATTACAGACACAAGACCCTGCAGTTCAACAAAAGCCCACCGTAATCCACTGATCCACTTGTCCTTCACTATGCCTGTGTTCAGAATAGCATGTCGTACACTACTCTTACTATTTGTGCAGTATGCAGCTGTGCAAATGTTTGGTGTGCATGCATGGAATATCTGAATGGCCTTCTATATTTGTATTGCCCTTCATTTGATCTTCCATTTCCAGTGTGATTCTTGAACCGGAAACATTATTTAGACATTATTTGTACAGAAAATTGGATTAAAAATGAGATTTTTTTTGTTGTTTTTTTCTCAGATTAAACATTCAAATTCATGAGACCATGACAGTGTTGTTTACACTAGTGTTCAAAAGTTTGAGGGTGGGAAGATTTTTTTTAATGTTTTTGAAAGAAGTCTCTTATGCTCACCATCGCTGCATTTATTTGATCAAAAATACAGTAAAAATAGCAATATTGTTCAATATTTTTGCTATATAGAAGAATGTTTATACACTTAAAGTGTAATGTGATCAAAGCTGAATGTCCAGCATCATTACTCTAGTCTTCAGTGTCTAATGATCCTTCAGAAATTATTCTAATATTCTTATTATTATCATTAATGTTGAAAAACCATGTGCTGCTTAATAATTTTTTTCAGGTTTCTTTGATGAATAGAAAGTTAAAAAGAACAATTTATTTGAAATAGAAATCTTTTGTACACTGAAAAATGGGTTTGCACACCAATTTTCATTTAGAAATGATTAGTAAATATCACAAATATTTCAAAGAAATGGTCATTTAAAAAAATGTCTGTACTGTCACCTTGATCAATTTGATGCATCCTTCTTGAACTATTAATTATTTTATTATATACACTCACCTAAAGGATTATTAGGAACACCTGTTCAATTTCTCATTAATGCAATTATCTAATCAACCAATCACATGGCAGTTGCTTCAATGCATTTAGGCGTGTGGTCCTGGTCAAGACAATCTCCTGAACTCCAAACTGAATGTCAGAATGGGAAAGAAAGGTGATTTAAGCAATTTTGAGCGTGGCATGGTTGTTGGTGCCAGATGGGCCGGTCTGAGTATTTCACAATCTGCTCAGTTACTGGGATTTTCACGCACAACCATTTCTAGGGTTTACAAAGAATGGTGTGAAAAGGGAAAAACATCCAGTATGCGGCAGTCCTGTGGGCGAAAATGCCTTGTTGATGCTAGAGGTCAGAGGAGAATGGGCCGACTGATTCAAGCTGATAGAAGAGCAACTTTGACTGAAATAACCACTCGTTACAACCGAGGTATGCAGCAAAGCATTTGTGAAGCCATAAAACACGCACAACCTTGAGGCGGATGGGCTACAACAGCAGAAGACCCCACCGGGTACCACTCATCTCCACTACAAACAGGAAAAAGAGGCTACAATTTGCACGAGCTCACCAAAATTGGACAGTTGAAGACTGGAAAAATGTTGCCTGGTCTGATGAGTCTCGATTTCTGTTGAGACATTCAGATGGTAGAGTCAGAATTTGGCGTAAACAGAATGAGAACATGGATCCATCATGCCTTGTTACCACTGTGCAGGCTGGTGGTGGTGGTGTAATGGTGTGGGGGATGTTTTCTTGGCACACTTTAGACCCCTTAGTACCAATTGGGCATCGTTTAAATGTCACGGCCTACCTGAGCATTGTTTCTGACCATGTCCATCCCTTTATGACCACCATGTACCCATCCTCTGATGGCTACTTCCAGCAGGATAATGCACCATGTCACAAAGCTCGAATCATTTCAAATTGGTTTCTTGAACATGACAATGAGTTCACTGTACTAAAATGGCCCCCACAGTCACCAGATCTCAACCCAATAGAGCATCTTTGGGATGTGGTGGAACGGGAGCTTCGTGACCTGGATGTGCATCCCACAAATCTCCATCAACTGCAAGATGCTATCCTATCAATATGGGCCAACATTTCTAAAGAATGCTTTCAGCACCTTGTTGAATCAATGCCACGTAGAATTAAGGCAGTTCTGAAGGCGAAAGGGGGTCAAACACAGTATTAGTATGGTGTTCCTAATAATCCTTTAGGTGAGTGTGTATATTATATAGAGAGAGAGAGAGAGAGAATATAGTGAAATGTAGTATACTTAAAATTCATTCTGAACAAGCCCCCTGTGTGTTAATTACACTAAGGTGATGTGTGTATTTGTCTAGAGGCCAATAATAGTGCAATGAATGCAGGGAGTGAAGGTCAACCCCATTAACCCTTAGCTCATCCCTCCTGTTACTAACAAAAAAACAGTGAACTGTCCTGCTAGTCTCTTATGTTCATCCTGCTGTCGATGTATTATTGCCTTGAGATAAACACAAGAGGACGAATACACCTCCAGAGATGATTTTAATAATTTAACACTGGGAATTTATAAATGGCTCACTCATACTTGCAGTGCTATTATTAGTGCTGTTTTCTAAGGCAAGCATCACTATTATTATTATTATTGCTCATGTGTAAGGTTAGAGATTTAGACAAACACCTGAGTATTAAAGTATTAAACAATGCCTGCGTTTCTGCTACATTCATGAATCATACCTCAAATCATGTGCTTTAATTGGTGTGCTGTTAATATCTATTTACTTAGATTTTATTTTTGTTTTTAGATTTATTTTATTATGTATGGATGGATGTATTAATCATTCATTTATATTTTATTATAATTTTTTTAGCATTTTTTTTTAGCCACTCACATTATTATTCTTTTTTTATTAATTTTTTTATTAATTAATCTAGGAAATATACATTGTTTTATATTTTCCTGCAGATGATTACTTTTCAAATACGATATGATACACCTGGAAAGCAATGCATGCTTTTAATAAGCTTCTAAATGAATGCTGTTTTCCAGTGCACGTGAGTCATTGGCCTGTGGCATTTAGACTTGTGATGCCGTCAGTGAGCATGCGCACTGTGTAGAAGTCATAATAATGGGCCGGGTGACAGTAGGCAGATGGCCTTCTCTCTAGGGAAATCAGTGGGGTAAATCTCTCCATTTAAAGCCTACAACCTGTGCCATGGTTTCAGAGAGCAACAGCACTGTGGACCCAGCAGGGGTGAGGAAAATGAAACGGAGAGAGTGAGAGAAAGGGCAAACCCCGTGCCACGTAATCGCAAGTCATTCTCTGTGCAAGAGGATTATTCAGACCTTTGACAACGGGGAAATACTGCCATCACAAATCAGCCTAGATGCACGCTATTGTGAAGTGTCTTGTCTGGAGGGAAGTTGTGTGTAAATTGTGTGACCTCAGAGATCAGCCGACTAGTTTCTTTACCTGATGTCGGAGAATTTGTTGTGACACACTTTTATATTCTGTGTCAGGATTTATTATTGTGTTCTCAGCCTCTACTCGATGTCCTGAATTGAATGTTAATCCGGCTTGAAACCCATCTGGATGGATAATTTTGCAGTGGTTTATGTCGACACCAGAAGCATTTGCTAAGTCATTGTGCTTTACATTACTGGAGGTCCACCGTCCAAGATTTCAGAAACCCACAACTTGAGTATTCATGTACTTTGATTTTTGGGGATTTTTTTATTTGTATTTATTTATTCATTTTTATTGTATATTCATATATACTACCATATTTTTTTATTTATATTTTGTATCTAATGCAATAAAATGCATACATTTTTAAAGTGTGACTTTTACAGTCAAAACAGTCCGAAGACAATGAGAGTAACATTTGTTTTTAACTAGACAATATTCACCTCTAAATTATGCAACATTTATGTCTATATAAAATAATACAAATATTATAAAAAACACCCTGAATTTCATTTCAAGTTAAAAATATAGCAAAGGTATAAGAAAATCGTGTGTAATACCATTGTGTAGCCACTAGATGCCTATTGTCACAAAACTGCTCCGAGACACGAAGGTAGATCCAAATGCAGCTTTTATTAAGAGGCAATCCAGACACGTAATCCAATAAACAGGCAGTGGGTCAAAACACAGGTAGGCAGTCCAAACAAACAAACAAAAACAAAACAAGACAGGCAGGGGTCAGAGGCAAGAGAGTAATCCAAGGAACAGGCAAGAAATCGGAAAACCAAGAAACAAGAAAACCAGGAAAAACGCTCAGAGTTGCAGTGTGACACTGAACAAAACTTCGCAATGATTGAATGAATGAACAAGGAATAAATAGGCTGAAACTAACAAGGATGATGAGACACAGGTGAATGCAATTAGTGATGATGAGTCCGGGCAGTGAGTTATGGGAAATGTAGTTAGTGAGAGAGTGACAATAGTCTGGTGTGGAGTGCCCTCTGGTGGTTCTCAAGGGCACTCCAGCTGGTGACCGTTACACCTATATACCAGCCTGTGTGTTCGCTAGTTGCTTATAAGAGTATTTTTAGACATAATTAATTACTTCTATTAGGTTTTGCATTTGCATATAGTGCCTTGCAAAAGTATTCACATTTTATGTTGCAGACTTGCGCTAAACTGCTTTAAATTACTTTTTTTTTTTTTTTTAAATCAATCTACACTACATACACCATAATTACAAAGCAAAAAACGGATTTGTGATAACTTTGTAAATTGATAAAAAAAAATAAAAAAAACGGAAATAATTACTTTGCATAAGTATTCCCTTTTCTGGGACACTTGAAATTTGAGCATTCCAATTTCGCTTGTAGATGTTACTACGCTTTGAACGGAGTTAACCTGTGCAAATTCAATTGAATGCGTATGATTTGGAAAGGCACACACCTCTCAATAAAAGGTCTAACAGCTGAAAATATATATCAGAGCAAAAACCAAGCCATGAGGCCTGTACAGCTCAGAGACAGGATTGTGTCGAGATAGATCTGGGGAAGACTACCAAAAGAGTCTGCTTCATTGAAGGTTCAGAAGCATGAATCCTTATTAATCCTTTATGGAATAAGTTATGGAACAACCAGGACTCTTCCAAGAGCTTCCAAGAGCAATCAATGGAGAAGAACCTTGGATAGAGGGGTGACCAAGAAAGCTGATGATCACTCTGGTTGAGCTCCATGATCATATATGAAGATTTGCGAAACTATATAACTGGGTTATATGGCAGACTCAAGCCTCTCCTCAGTGAAGACACACGAAAACCCAATTGGAATTTGCAAAAAAGCACCTAAAGGTCTTTCTCAGACTGTGAGAAACAGCATTCTCTGGTCTGATGAACCTCTAAACATCATGTATGGAGGAAACGAGGCGCTGCTCATCACTTGCTCAATATCACCCCAACAGCATCATGCTGTGGGGGTGTTTTCAGCGGCAGGGTCTGGTGGACTCGTCAGGGTAGAAGGCAAGCTCAATGCAGCAAAATATAGCCTTAATGAAAAGCTAGTCCAGATCATTCCGAACCTCAGACTGGGCTGAAGGTTCACCTTTCAACAGGACAATGAACCTAAGCATAAGACAAAAAGTGGCTTTTAATTATAAGCCATTATCTTCTTAGTTAGTGAACTCACTCAGAGGCCCACACAGAAGAAACTGAAGAGTTGAATAAAGTCATTATTTTTGTTTGTTTTTGCGCACAAAAAGTATTCTCGTCGCTTGATAAACTTAAGGTTGAGCCACTGTAGTCACTTGGACTATTTTAATGATGTCTTTACTTACTTTTCTGTGCCGGCAGAAGAAAATTACCTAGCAGCCTATGAAGGAGTGAGACAGCTCTCAGATTTCGTCAAAAATATCTTAATTTGTGTTCTGAAGATGAACGAAAGTCTTACGGGGTTGGAACAACATGAGGGTGAGAAATTACTGACAGAATTTTCATTTTTGAGTGAACTGACCCTTTAAGTGTTATAGTTTTTTTCTTCATTTTCCGATGAGTGGCTTGTCTCCTCCCCCTCATACAGTCTCTGGTTAAACTCAGTAAATGTAGATGATGACAGACAGGGTCATGTGCGTGATCATTGGTGATGGCTATTTTTAAGAGAACCTAATTACACACTGCCACACATGCGGTTTAATTATAAGAGGGTTATTCCATGAGTCACAGGCCCTTGATCTGTCCAAACCTTACACTTCAAATGCATCAGTTCAATTAATCACATCAGACATAGATATAGATATATAACCTAGATATAACCAATTATATATATATATATATATTTTTTTTTTTGAATAAATAGGCCTATGTTTTATATTTATTCAAGTTTTTGTGATTGGAGCTTTTGTATTTTTGTACTTTTATTTATTTGTAAGTGTGCAGCTCAACTGGTAAAGGATGCACTTACACAAAAGTAACAGTACTTCCATTTTTTTTTTTTTTTTTTTTTTTTTTGTTTGACATACCATGGTACTACTATATTTTTCTTAGAAATACCTTGGAGAACATTAATTTTAGTAGGCCTGCTGTGGTGCATATCAAAGTACCATAGTATTATTATCTGATATCATCACTGTATTGCCATAGTGTTTAACATAGACTAGCAATGCCAAGGTCATTAGTTGATTCCCAGCAAATGGACATGAATGTATTTCTTATACAATATGCATCCTAATATTTATTAAAATATGTTCCTTGAATGAGCTGTAAGTTGCCTTGGGTAAAATAATTTGTCAAACAAATAAACATGATGCAGATGTAATAAAACATGGTGTATGTCAAATACCATATAGTATTGCCAAGGCACTTTTTTGTGTAGTCTCCAGTATGTAGAATTTAGAACAGCAAATACTGACACAATAATTGTAGAATTTTTGCTTTGAATGCTAATATTAGCTGTATCACAATATATACAGTCCAAATTAAACCCTCTAAACTGTTGTCAAGGAAACAGAGCTGAGGATGGTAAAGATGATGGTGAGGGGAGGAGGGACACGGTCCTGCTGCTGCTGTGTGTGTGTGTGTGTGTGTCAGGGCAGTCAGCGAGGGGTGGGGGGCGCGAGGGTGCATTTTATTTCCTTATTATATCCGCATTTTCGGTGTCATCATGGCCACCGCTACAAAAACCTCTCAAATATGCGTTTTAGTGTCGTTTTGGCGTCATTGACTTGTGTTTTGCGGTGGGTTTGTGTAGTAATCGCGCGTTGGTTTTGAGGCGCTGGAGATGCGCGTGAGAGCGCAGATCCTCCTCGCGCCTTAGATCGTTCGCCGGTGGACTGGAGGAGCAACCGGAATTGCGTTTTATATAGCGTTAATCCTATTGATTTGATTTTTATTTCGTCCTTGAGTGATTGGGGGGGATTGTGTCTCCCCGTTCTGTATTTTAATGACTGGTTTCGTATTTTGCTGCGCGATGTACATGGATAAAACCAGTGTGCTTCGGGGTAAGAACCGTTTTTGCTTCTCATATTCTATTTCGCCATATTTGACGTAATACTGGTTTTATGAACGGAATCGTACTAATTGTTTGGAAATATGCAATGTTGTATGTTTGCTCATGCAACATCATATACTAGCCTACACCATCATGGCCGGGATATCATACATGCATGTTCAATAGTTCAGTGTGTCAGTATGTAAAGTGGGTGTATTCACCATCTGCTGTCTTTGCATTAATAATTTGCATTGACATTGGATTATTTTTAGCATGCATTGTCATAAGATGTGTATTTTAGGTTTGGATGAAATTTGAATGCCTTTTATTCAGATTTTTTTTTCTTTTGGTGGAGGGGGATGGGCTTTTACATGCAAGAGGGTCAAATTAATGACATACACCTGTGCTAGATAAGCACGTCAATGCACATGATAAATCACACCAACATGCACATTTTGAATTGTCTGTGCCGTGCTGCTGGCGCTTCACATACATTCTGCAGGCTGGTGCATCACTGCCTGCTGCACACGGATGCAGGGAGACATGCAGCGCAGCCTGACATGTAGACGTGTGTGTGTGAGTCTACAGGGGTCTACTACTGCTGTCGCCGACCCCTGCGTTTGCAGTATGCATGCTTTTTGAAGGTTATTTGATGATGCAAAGACAGCATACACCTGTCATCATTAGGGAATGTGAGCTGTAGGTGTTTCCATGTTTTTGTAGGGGTTTGGCTATGTGAAATGCAATGTCTGTTTCTTCATACCGTGTCTGATGAGCTGACAATCTGTTATTTTAAAAGTCAAGAGGGACTGTATGATACATCAAAACAATGCCTGTTGTCAGCTTTCCACAGAGTGGGTGTGCCTGACTACAGGATCCATTTCAGCAATGCGTTCCTTTAGTCTGCTGCATTTCGGAAATGAATGAACTACTCTTCCGAAAATCCATTCATCCAACTTTCTTCGTCACAAGCATTCCCCTAAAACACTGTTAACTTTCATGGAATTGCTTATGCTTTAGTTTCATGCAATGCATTGAATTATGTCTGGATTTGTTTAGATTTAAGTTTGGAATAGTTAAGATTTTTTAAAACATTTTTGAAAGAAGTCTCTTATGCTCAGCAACGCTGCATTTATTTGATCAAAAATACAGTAAAATATGCTGACTTGGTGCACAACTGTTTTTAAAGTCCCCATGAAATCAAAATTGGCTTTTACTATGAATATGTTAGCCTTACTGTTATCTATAAGCTAGTGTGCTTCAAAACAATGACAAAATTTGTATTTAGTAAGCATTGAAAACTTACAGTCTCTCACTTCCGCCAATATGGATCAATGCTTTTGATTACATCACTCTGCATTTCAGCTTCATCAAATCATTAGATTTTCTGTCTAATCAAATGCTCTCTATTATAAATAGACACTGAAGCTGCGGCTGAAATCGGTCACTTGTTCACACATTTACTTTTTCCTATATGGTGATTGTGAATGGCATATAGTGCAAAATAGATGGGAAAGGGAACGATTCAGACAGTGTAAATATGTTTTCCATTGGGGCGAATGAAGTCTGGTTTTATTAGTGTCACATGAACCGCCGCAGCTCCGGTCCAGAGGCATGATAGCACAGAGCGGATCATGTGCGCGAGTCGGTGCAGACCAGAAAACGTATCAGACCCATTTGAATTCAGTGTGCTATATTTTAAAGCGATATGGAGGAGTTTAGGAGGAGAAACTGTTCGCGATTAGGAGGAAACGGCGGCTTTACCGAGCTCAACGGCTCTGGCCGAGCTGTAAATTAAACTAAACGCTATTGGCTATTCTTAAAAAGGGGAGGAGTGTTCGATATGTCCCGCCCTATTGCACGTTTCAAGGCACTTCAGTGGGCCCTTTAATTTAGCTAATAATAAGAAATGTTTCTTGAGCATCAAATCAGCATATTAGAATGATTTCTGAAGGATCATGTGACACTGAAGACTGGAGTAATGATGCTGAAAATTCAGCTTTGTCATCACAGGAATAAATAGCACTTTTAATATATTAAAATAAAAAACTGTACTTAAATTGCAATAATATTTAACAATATTACAGTTTTTTCTGTATTTTGATTCCATTCACATTTATTTGTATAGCGCTTTTCACAATACACATTGTTTCAAAGCAGCTTGTGTATGAAAATGCATGAGACAACATTACAATTTAGAGTGATCTGTTATCAGAGGTAACTGTCTAAGTTATGTATTTCAGAAATGTATAAAAATCACAGTTAGCTAAACATTTTATTAATTTAAACAGTGTAATAATGTAAGGCAGAAAGAATGAGCTCATTGAAGTAATGAATACTTGTTTGTTAACAAATGATTATGACATATAGAAGATTGTAGCATTGGTGCATGTTGATTCAGAGTTTGTATCACCTGAAGTCCTCGCAGGAGCTGATCAATTAAATGCAGCCTTGGTGAGGGGAATACACTTCACTTTGCTTCTAAAACATTTAAAAAAGCTGAATTATTCCAAACTGGTAGGAGAATGACAGACAGATGTGTGCAGTGGTGTTTTGCTGATGTCTGACCCATTAACAGAAGAAGTCGACACCTGGTACATGATTGACCCTCTGTAGTTCTGACTGCAGTATTTTTCTTAAACCTTCCAAAGATTCCAGTAATGTTTCCCTGCAGATTTTTGGAAAGCCTTTCGGGTGCTGTAATAGACTGGTTTTTCCACTTCACAGGCTGTGCATTGTTATTCAGTGTCATCTGTGCTTGCGTTTTAGCTGTGTTTAGATGAGAGCAAATCTTTGCTGAGGCTCCGCTTGTGTATAGCGACGGCGTGTTGACTCACTGTCCTGTCAGTGCACAAGCTCCTGATCACGATAAAAATAGTCTGTTTCAACACATCCCTCGGCTCATGGTGGAATAGATATTATCAAAGAGAAAGTTTGTTTTCACTGCTGTTTTTCGTAGCTATGGCGGCCTGATGTTTGCTGTTACGCTTTCTATTCCCTGCATGTCGAGATGAGCAGGTATAAAATCTTGAAGGAGCCCGTTCCCATTCCATATCGGAGTTCGTAAAATATTCATGGAAAGTCACATAAGACAGATGAATCAGCAAAGTGATGTGGTTCTAAATGTCTTATTGATCCTGAGTTGACTGACAGGCACAGGGATTCTGACTGGTCATGTTATTGTAACACGAGGAAGCCCTAATCTATAGACATCTCCCAACATCTCTAACCACAAGCATCCTATTTTATCTTTGTTCCAAAACATAGGCAGCATTTTAAGGCTTTGTCTGATGTTAAGTGTTTTGCAAGGTATAGGCCACATGATTGCTGCCTACTTTGAACAATTTTCACTCAGAAATTGCTAGTAAATTTCACAAATAATTACGAAGTAGAAAGACTGAAATAGTATTTTTTTTTGTAAAATATTCTCCAATAATCTTTTTTCTTCTACTTTTTGGCAAATCGTTAAGTAAGAGATCTTCCTATTCCACACAGTATTTTTGATGTTGTTATTATTCATACCTTTCAAAAGTTTGGGGCCGGTAAGTTTTTTGAATGAAGTCTCTTTTGCAAAAATGCAGTAAAAACAGTAATATTGTGTATATGTTATTATGTGATGCAAAGCTGAATTTACATATGTTTTGTAACAACATCAAAGTCTTTAGCATACTGTCTTTAATGTAAAGCATCCTTTAAAGTATGGAAAAAATACAATTAAAATACAAATAAAAAATCTAACTGAGAAGGAAGCCACATGGTTTGAATACACTCTCCTGACGTCACGCTGAGTGTAAAGCCAGTGAATATGTGTCTGACAAGCTGAAAAGTGTATCATCATTCAAATAAGAGTGTTTCTGTGTTTTGTGTAGTGTAGACATCAATCTGAATTGTGAAGGTGTATCTGCCATCCTGAGATCAGACCCACGGGGTGGAGATTTCTGCAGAGGTTGTCAAATGCGAGTCCGCTGTGCCTCAGTGCCTAGACAGCGATACCTCCAGCGTACCAGAGCTCGTATTTTACAGGCCTCTTGCCACCGTTTAGGAGAAGAATTTGACCTTGGTCCTAATGTGTGAATATCTGATTCTGCAACAGACACTTCCTTACAGTGCAGGGTTCATCATGTTTGCTCTCCGTCTCCTGATTTCATGCTCAAAGTTTGACCCTAGAACGTTTCCCTTTGGTTTTAGCCATGTTGGCACTTTCTTTCAGGTGTGATTAACTGCTCATTAACATATTGCTAAACAGTTGTATAGATTTACTGGGTACTTTGATTTTTGATTGGAAATCTTTCAAGTCGGTTGTTATTGAAATGCAAACGGCTGCAGTCAATAGGCTCAGTCTGGCTCTGAATGTCTTCAAAGTGGTGTTGTTTGGGAGGCTGGTGAGGCAGATGTTTTATTGAATCATGGGTAATTCAGATTATGCTTACAGACCTCCATCACAGGAGCTTCCCATTTGAGTTTCTTAAAGGGATAGTTCACCAAAAAAGGGAAATTCTGTCATCATTTATTCACCCTCATGTCGTTTCAAAAGATGTATACCTCACGATCTGATCCGATTCCAAAATGATTCTTGATCTACATTTTTTTTCTTATTCATTTATTGATTGATTGAGTTAATCGACTGTCAATGATATTTTAGTTTTTATTATAGTCTTATTAATATTTTGAATTAGCTTTTATTTATTTATTTGTTGATTTTAGTTTAATATTTTGTCATTTCGTTATATGCTTTTGTATTTTTTTTTAAATATTGCTATTTAAGTTTAATTTATTTCAGTTTTTATTTATTTCCAGTTAATGATTTTAGTGCTTCAACTTAAATGTATTTTAGTTTATTGCCAAGGCAATATTTCAAATTTTCATTTAGTTTAAGTTTTTCAACTAATATTTATATATTTTTTTCAGCTTTATTTAAATTAACAGATATGTTTTTAATAGTTTTAGTTAACAATAATAACCCTTCTTTGAATATCAAATTTATTTATGCATTTTTTATTACATCATTATAATTGCTTTTCAATATAGCATCAAAACATACACTACAAGCAAATATAAAATAATAAAGAAACACATTTCAAGCAATAATCAAAATTGAATCGGAGTCGTTGAAGACAGAATCGTGATAATCGTTTTTTTTTTTTCTCCCACTCTTAGTTTCTTTTGTACAAAACAAAATACTATATTTTTGAAGAAGATCAGAACTGCTACAATGAAAGCATTTTGTGACCAGGGCCAGTCAAAAAGCTAAAAAAAAAAGTGGCATAAATGTCCTAAACATCTTAACATTTGTTTTTCATATAGATTAGGAATAACATGGGGGTGAAGACAAAAATGGAGGTGAATTATTGCTTTAATAAACTGCAGCCGAAGCACTTCATGGATTAATCTCAAGTCTCTGAATAGAAGAGCAGAACAGCATATTTTACCCCAGTAGTATGTCTGTCTCTCCTTTATCCTCATGGCCCTAAAAGCCCCATGTCTGCACTTTATGCCTTCAGGAGAAATGGAGCATGAAAATATCAGTCAGTCAGAAGTAAACTTCTCAAAAGAGAAGATGCTTGTATGAAGCGTATTTCAGCAGTGCTTTATTTTTGATGACATTCAATTTGTAGTATGAGCATGCATTGCTAGCAATCATTAAAATGTTTGGCTGTACAGGAGGAATTTTTCTGTTTAGATGTCTCAATGACATTGTGGCTTGATTGACTTCAGGCTTTGTGCCAGTAAATGGGAATATTTTTCTCTCTCTCTGTCTGCTATGGAAAAAGACCATATGAAAAATATTTAGATTCTTTTTGAATAGAAATTTAAGATTGACTGAATGACTGAGGAAGCACTATTATTTATCGTGGCATTACTATTGCTCAAAGGGTTATGCATTTGAACAAACTCATAAAACTAAAGGGATGGTTCACCCAAAAATGTACTCATCCTCAAGTTGTTCCAAACCTGTATAAATTTCTTAGTTCTGCTGTACACAAAGGAAGATATTTGGAAGAATGTTTGTAACCAAGCAGATACCATTTGCAAAATTGGCATGCCAAGTTAGCCTCCTTTCCCTAGCCATGATCATAACCATAATCCATATTCTCCTCTTTCGCTTTCTCCTCTTTTTTTCAGTGCACATAAAAACCACAATTGGCTAGTGCGATTCATCTTGATCTATTGTTTACCACTAGCGCATGCTGATGATGTTTTATTAATCTATACTAACTTGTGTCGTGGCCCACGATTCAATGAGTGTCATCATCGTACAGTCGTACAAGTTTATTAGATCCATGTTGTACAGTGTGATTTGCAAAGATCTTATAGGATTGCCGAAATTGCACAGTCTGTAGCAGGCATAAGGCAAATCATTTCACTCAGTGGCCATCTTTAAAACGCTTCTCGGACAGCTATTCTATAGTCATGCGAGTGCAGCTCTTATCTATTTGAATGGGGAAACATCAAATTGTCCAAAGCTGTTCACCAAGATCACAATTACATTTCATATTTGAAATCGCCAATGAAATCTGACAACAACTGTCTTTTAAATGCTCAAATCATAACAAAAAACTGCATTTTTCAGGCTGGACCAGCCAATGTACACGTGCGATCATAAGCGCGCAAAATGACCTTATCGGTTGGCGATTGGCTCTTTTATTTAAAAAGACTTATTTTGCCATATTGTGCTTTGCAATTTCTCCCATTCATAGTAATATGAGTGCACGGTCTTTGTATATCTAGTCTTTGTTATGTTATGTTATGTTTCTTTATTATCCCCAAGGGGCAATTTGTTCCACAGCAGCCATTGGCACAGCCAACACATAAATACAATAAAAGATACAACAAAATGAACAATAAGTTGTTAAAAAAAAAAAAAAAAAAAAAAAACACAATTAACCCATAGATGTCATCCTGGAAAAGTTACAAATTGCGATGTTTAGAGCTGGTTCAAGTATTTAACAGCTAATGGTACAAATGATCTTGTGTATCGATTTGACTTTGCCTTTCAAGAGAAGGCAAACCTTCTCCCTGACGGCAAGAGCCGAAACTCTGCGTGTAGAGGGTGATAAGGGTCTGCCAAAATGGCATTTGCCCTCCGGACACACCTAATCTGGTAGACCTGGCTCAGATCATTAAGATTGACACCAGTGATCTTCTGACACTGTTTAACAAAGCTTCCCAGCCTATTCTTTCTAATCAAATTAAGATTGCTTTGGCTTAACTTACTGTACTATAACAAAATAATGACAAAAACACAAAATCAGAACTAATTGAAAATATTCATAAATATGAATAAAATCTACAATATCACTCAATTATATGCCTACTTAAAAGAGCACTTTAGCAACCAGAGCATAGTATAGTCCTGCTACTTGCAACAAAAGAAGACAATTACTAAAAAAAAAATTAATTCAAAGCCAGATATCGTGTTTATCTGCCCTTCATTTTGACGTGTTTTGGATGGGCCTGTTCTTTTGATACATATTTAATCCGTCCCGACTCAAATGGGCTTGTAGGTCACAGCACACATCCCTTTCCCATACTGGACCGTTTCAGAGCACATGGGAAAAACAACATGCGCTGCAAATCCAAAACTGCGGCTAGGATAACTGGTTTCTCCTTCGCTAGACTTTCTTCACCTTTAAGTAATTTTGCTGGAGCATGTGGAAGTCATTTCAGCCCCCTGCCTGCACTAGCTGGTATGAGTGTCACCATATGGAAGCAATTAGCTCTTTGTAGGGGGACAGACGAGCTTTTTTTAAAATGGCAACGTCATCTAGACAGCGGGTCTGCCCAACATCTGACCCGTCCGTGCAACTTTAAGAAATTTCGACTCAATTTATTTCCTGTCCACGCTCATTTTAATATCAAACTCCACTTTTGATCATTTTAATATCAAAGCCCATGCTCAAATCGCATTTTCGTGTGCCTCGTTTGGAGCGTGTTTAAGCTCTGAATTTTGTTATGTCACTAGATCCATCTCAAAATGTGTTACACTGATTGAGCTGAACAGGCAAATATACACAGTCGAGACTGGCACTTTAACACACTGACCTACTTAACACACGATGGCACAACAAGGGCGCAGACCGCTCAACTGCTAACCCAGAAGTCTTTTTACACAGTCTGGTGTCATGTTCACATTGTCAGCACAAACATGTGATTAATTTAAGCCCAAGATTGATGTGGAGTATTTACTTGGACTTATCTCAGGATCTGGACTTTATTGACCCAGAGGTGATTTGTGTGAAAACTTGTTGTACATTTATGCTTTCTGGCATTCAGACACATCACTCAGCCCAACTGTAATCCATTACACCCAGCCGGCTCCATTAAATTAGGCTGAATTGAATTTGCCTGTCTTGTTTTCTTCTCTCCTGTTGGTTCTTTAAGTGTTTGCTGTCTGAGATGATCATGCTAGTAATGATGAGCGTAAGACATGAGGGTACCCACTAACCAGTTCGTTTTTAAATCAACTTTTTTGAATGGATCTAATAGCCTTGTATTGAACGTTTTTCATTATTGAAAAATGAATGAAATTTTTATTAAAAACTAATATTTTTGTCCTGATTAAAATTGGGATATTTACACTACAATTCAAAAGTTTGGGGTCAGTTCATTTTTTTTTTTTTTTTTTTAAAGACATTACTTTTATTCTGCAATGATGCATTCAATTAATCAAAAGTGACATTAAAGACATTAACAATGTTAATAAATGCTACTATTTTAAACTTTCTATTCATCTAAGAATCCTGAAAATATTAAGCAGCACAACTGTTTACAACATTGATTATTATAAGAAATGTTTCTTGAAACAGCAAGATTAAAACCGCATATTAGAATAATTTCTGAAGGATCATGTGACACTGAAGACTGGAGTAATGATGCTGAAAAAACGTACCGACCCCAGACTTTTGAACGTGACTGAATCTGTATTTTCCGCATATTAGTGATAAACAATACAAGTCATTATGGCACATAATATGAAACAGTCCGTCTCTCTGGTAAACTGATCATAAATACATTATAATTTTGTATAATTTCCTCATCATTTTGCTGACTTTTTCAAATGTTGTTCTGGGAAAAAAACTAGAAAATCATCCTAGAAAATATTTGGATGTTAAATGTTGTTAGGAGATGTATGAACCGTGACAGATATGCTATTTTGGTCTTGAATTTGAATTACTCGTGTCACTTACAATTAACTGTTGTTTCATTTCATTTATTCACATTTTCAACCCTGATCGGGGTTGAAAACTGCTTTTATATCACAAAGCTCTGGCTATGAAAGAGAGAGTGGTGTATTTTAACTCAGAGTTGCCAAAAAAAAAGCCTAATTTTGGCCAAAATCTACTCAAATGAAACCAATAACAAGACATTAACTTCAGTTATTGGTTGTAATTGATTAAGAACATTAGGCATGGTTTATTCCCTTTATTCAGATTCTCTGAATCAAAGCAAGTCTGCACTCTCTCTTTCTGTCAGGCCTGTCCACATCCAGTCCGCGGCTCCTAACCAAGAGTGTGTCCCTTGAGCCAGGCCCCTGCCTTGGAGCCCACGAGACCCCGCAGCACCTCTGCTCTGACCCTGGACCCCTGGAACCACAGCACTGCAATGGCACAACTGAGAACGGACCTCAGGATGTCCCGCCTCCACCCCCTAAGACACGCCCACCTTTACCTGGGCCAAAGCCTCAAGGTATGTTCTGTACATTTAAAGGGATAGTTCACCCAAAAATAAAAATTCTGGCATAATTTATGGTTACACTTTATTTTAAGGTGTCTTTGTTGCAGTGTAATTATACATTTAAGCTCTGAGTAATATTAACGACATGTACTACTTACTATAGGGTTAGGGTAGGATTAGAATTTGGTTGAGGGTTAGTTGCATGTAATTATGCATAATTTGCTGTTATTACTATGGTAAGTACATGTAACATATGTAACAAGGACACTGTAAAATAAAGTGTTACCTAATTACTCACCCTCTTGAATAAACCAGCATGAAATGGGGCGGGTTTATGCTGGTTAGAGCTGGTGTAGTGCTGGTCTAGCTGGTGGAACTCAAACTGAACTGGTGTAGCTGGTCCACCAGCACTCCCACTTCCCATGCTAATCCCAAAACCAGTTCGAACATACAGTGAACAAGGGCCTCCAGGCTCTAAAAAGGACAAAATGGCAACTTTTATGCTATTTATCAAGTTTTCTGAAGCCATACAATACGTTTATGTGAAGTACAGAGGTAAATAGGCACATTGGTACATTTGCAAATGAGACTTGAGAGATACACTACCTTTCAAAAGCTAAGGGTCGGTTCGATTTTTTTATATTTTTGAAAGAAGTCTCTTATGCTCACCAAGGCTGCATTTATTTGACCAAAGAAAGACACAATAAAACACTGAAATATTATTCCCGTGATGCAAAGCTGAATTTTCAGCATCATTACTCCAGGCTTCAGTGTCACATGATCCTTCAGAAATCATTCTAATATGCAGATTTGATACTCAAGAAACATTTCTGATTACTTTGTGCTGCTTAATATTTTTGTGGAAACAGTGATCATTTTTTGGGGGATTTTTTGATGAATAGAATGTTCAAAAGAACAGCATTTATTTAAAATAGATTTTTTGTAATAATATAAGTCTTTGCGGTCACTAGTAAATTAATAAATGTAGTAATAAATTAATAAAAGTATTCATTTAAATTTTTTTTTTTTTTTTGAAGGGTAGTTATATGTTTTGTGCATATATGAATATACTAAATTGGGGTGACTAATTTAATGTTTACTGTATGACCTCATGATTAATTTATGATTTAATATGATATACAATTATAATGCAATCTAATAAAAGTACTTGTTATTCTACCCTGTTGTTCTAATTTAATATCTGTGTCTTTCTGTGGTGCAGTCATGTTATCGTACAGTCTCACTGTATTGATTTCTGTATTGATTTTGTCTCGTTCAGTGCCCCCGAAACCCCCTCATCTACAGCAGCAGGGCGCTCGACGGCCACGCCCCCCGGACAAGCCCCTCCCTCCCCCGCCCTGCCGCCCACTCCCCGCTGACCCTCGCCAATCACGCGCCACGTTACCGAGAGCAGAGGGAAGCTCCTCCCCCACTTGTGTCCTCTCCCTCATTGAGAAGTTTGAGAGGTAAGAGAACACAACAGTCGAGTGGTTGTCGCTGAAGCCCGTTTTTCGATTATGGTAGATTTATTATTCATAACTACAGTCAAGATTTGATTTGCTGCTCTCAAGTAATGATATCTCCGTTTGTTGATCACAGGTAAACAAGAAGTTAAATCTTTCTTCTCACTGCAAAAAAATATTTTATTAATCAGTATTTTTGTCTTGTTTTCCAGTAAAAAAAAATTAAACATCCTTAAAAACAAGATGAACTTGAGAAACAGAATTGCATTAGATATTAAGAATTTTTATTTTTAAGCATAAATCCTATTAAATTTAGTTTATTATTTATTTACTGTAGTTATAATTTAATTTAACTTGCCAATATGATAAGTAAGGATTTATTCAACATATGTTCTCTGAAAACAAGTCTTAATATTTTATGTAATTTGGCTTCTCAGGTAAACTTATTTTGTCTTAATAATATTAAGATATTTTAGTTAAAACAAGACAAAATGCTCAAAGAAAATTTTATTTTATTTTTTATGTAGTGCTCACAAATGTGATGTGTTTTATATGTATAAACATAAGTAACAAGACATTTTTTTGTGCCTTTTTCCAGGGAGCAGATCATCGTGGTTCCAGATATCACCGGCGGAGTGATGTGTACCCCACGGGTCCCGGACCAACAAGCCGCTCCGGGGTCATTTAGCCCTCCACCCTCGGAGTTCATCCTGCCCTGCACGTCCCTTCAGGAACCACTAGAGGCGCCCCTGGCCGAGGAGGAGGTCGAGAAAGTAGAAAAAGAGGAGGAAGACGAGGTGGACGAAACCGAGGAGGATGACAGTGAACTTGGGGCGTCCTGCTCAGAAAAGCGGCTCTCTATGGAATCAGGCTACGGTGCCTCTGATAAACTGCTGGACAATATGGAGATGAGGGACCTCACAGCCAACCAATCAGAAATCCCCTCGGAACGCTTGTCCCTCCCACCGTCACAGATGGATGGGAAGCTGGCCAATAGAGACAGCGGTATTGACAGTATCAGCTCGCCCTCACACAGTGAGGAGCTGTGCTTTGTTGGGGATGAGGATCGGGTCGGTCACGAGAGGGAGATTTGCCCGTGCAGCCCAGGGCCCGGGCTTCCATGCGCCTATGCCGAGGGGCCCGGAGGAGAGGGGGCCAGCGGTGTGGAGGGCGGCAGAGACTCGGAGGGAGACAGTGATATGGAAGAGGGCAGTGGTGACGAGAGTGAGATGAACCCAATGGCTCTACAACCTCTGCCTAAAGCTGAACGACAAGACTCATCTGAGGTGAGTAGAAGTGTGTTCTTCAGAGACCGTGCCTACCATTCATTCAGTTATTTATAAGGTGAGATTGATCTTACTCTGAGTTACCTCTGTATTACCAAAGACTCATTTACATATGGTTTACATATAATTTACATAAACATATATGCAGTGTGTTCTTCAGAGACCATGCCTATCATTAATTTATTGATTAATTTATAAGGTGAGGAAATGATTAAATAAATTATCAAAGATTGATCTTACTCTTGGGTACCTCTGTATTACCAAAGACACATTTACATATAGTTTACATAAAATTTACATAAACACATATATGCAGTATACATAAATGATGTTTTATAAACAAAGTTCGGGAGGAGCACGTTCAAATAATCCAATCAATCAATCAACTCATCAAACAATTACCATGTCTACCCTATCAGCATGAGAGGAAGCATGTATATATATTCACTCTGTCAACTCGCCTAACTTCCTTGACAGGTTTCAGCATCCCTCCACCACCCCGACTCCTCACTCTTGGCTTGTTCTTTCACAGCCAGGAATACGGGGGGAGTACTCTGGGTTCGGGCCGAATACCGAGCCCGGAGCCCTCTCCTCGGACAGCACGCCAAATACGCATTTATTCTATCTGACTTATTTGTAAGTGTGAACTAGTGAAACAGCTTAAAGGAGAACTCCGGTCAATTTTAACATTTTTTTGTAAATTTGGAGTGCTGTCAGTACAGAGAACAACGACAAAAATCGGTGTTGCCTACACCGTGTTATTCTATTTTTAAAATTTGCACCCTGTTGACTTCAATGGGGCAAGTTTTAAACCTGCTTTTAGCCTCTTAACATCCTTGATGTGTCATTACAAGTGCACAGGTCATGTGAGTGATTCCTTCAGAGTGAACACGGGTGAATCTGACTGCAGTAGATGTGAAAGATATGAATAAAAATGATGTTAATTTAGCCAGCGCAAATACCTGTATTTTCTTCCTGTTTTCGGTCGAAGTCCACAGTAGTCGATTGTCGAGTTCACGCGCATAGGTTGTCACGCGAGTGAACTCGACAATCGACTACTTC
This sequence comes from Squalius cephalus, assembly GCF_949319135.1. Lineage (NCBI taxonomy): Eukaryota > Metazoa > Chordata > Actinopteri > Cypriniformes > Leuciscidae > Squalius > Squalius cephalus. The sequence continues at coordinate 5,021,326 of NC_137137.1, forward strand.
GGACTTCGACCGAAAACAGGAAGAAAATACAGGTATGTGCGCTGGCTAAATTAACATCATTTTTATTCATATCTTTCACATCTACTGCAGTCAGATTCACCGCGTGTTGACTCTGAAGGAATCACTCACATGGCTGGGCACTTGTAATGACACATCAAGGATGTTAAGAGGCTAAAAGCAGGTTTAAAACTTGCCCCATTGAAGTCAACAGGGTGCAAATTTTAAAAAGAGGATAACAAGGTGTAGGCAACACCGATTTTTGTCGTTGTTCTCTGTATTGACAGCACTCCAAATTTACAAAAAAATGAGCTCAATGTTAAAATTGACCGGAGTTCTCCTTTAATTAACTCTAAGTGATAAATACATTTGGTGCAAGAAACTCTGACAAAAATTATATATATATATATATATATATATATATATATATACTTACAATATATTATTATTATATTTCATATATATTTTTATTTATATTTTGTTACACTAATGTTCAAAAGTTTGTGGTCAGATTAAAAAAAAAAAGAGATTAAACAGATGAATACATTTATTGCATTGAATACATGCATTGAATTGATCAAAACTGACATTTATATTGTAACAAAAAATTCTATTTAAAATTAACTTTTTTATACATTAAAAAAAATACTAGGAAAAATGTATCACGGTTTAAAAAAAATGTAAACAGCAAAAACTGATTTCCACATTGATGATAATAAAAAATGTTTCTTGAGCACCATATTAGATTGATTTCTGAAGGATCATGTGACACTGAAGACTGGAGTAATGATGCTGAAAATTCAGCTTTGATCACAGGAATAAATTACATTTTAAAATATATTCAAATAGAAAACAGCTATTTTAAATTAATGTATTTTTACAGCCTTGGTGAGGCTATTTTGCCTTTTGTGTATATATATATATATATATATATATACACACACACACACACTTAATTTTAAAGTTCTTACTATTAAAAGCACACACGTCAGTCCATCTTGTTGTCACAGGTGTGTCCAAACTGTCATCATTCAGCCAACATGTTCTGGTTTTCCAGCTGTCGTTCCAGCAGCGGGTGTTTAACATTGCTAATGAGCTGCTGCATACGGAGAAGGCCTACGTGTCCAGACTGCACCTCCTGGACCAGGTGTTCTGCGCCCAGCTGATGGAGGAAGCCCGAGCTCGCAGCTCCTTCCCCTGCGAGGTGGTCATGGGCATCTTCTCCAACATCTGCTCCATCTACTGCTTCCACCAGCAGTTCCTGCTGCCCGCGCTGGAGAAACGCATGGAGGAATGGTGAGAAAGACTGAAATGGTCTGTGAGACTGATTTTACTATGGTACTAAATAGAGGTAATGTTACCCCCTAACTAATGTTTTATCTTGCCGTCAAGTCAAGACAAATTTATTTGTATATACATTTGTATGATGTTAATGTTTATTATATGCCTTACAGTCACATTTAACAGATTAGAGCTGAGAGATAATGCAGATAATGCCACGATACAAGCAATCATGCAGTTAAGATTTGCTATATATTATACACTACTCAGCCAAAAATAAGTCATTGTTTGGATTTAAATAGGCAAATGCTTAAGAGTCAATGATATGATCATTATTGCAGTGATTATTATGTTTCTGGCATGTTATATGTTTGGCAACAGTTCTTCTAAACCCTAATTGATGGAGTGTGTAGCTTTTCATTTCTTAAACAAACATGTAGGAAAACACACCATGGCCATATTACAGGATGACAATGTCAAGATCAAGCTCAAATTGTGAAAGAATGGTTGTGAGGAGCATGAAGAATCATTTTCTCCTGACAAACTCATTGAAAGTCTTTGGGATGTGCTGGAGGAGACTTTACAGAGTGCTGGACTCTTGTATTGTCAATACAGCATCTTGACCAAAAGTTGATGCACCTCTTGATAAAAAATAAATGCTGTGATGTTATTTCCATCAAGAGGTGCATACATTTTTAGTCAATTTTTTTGAGTGAATTAAAAAAATCAGGCATTTGAGATTTAACAAATAGTATGTATTGCTTTATATAAGTATCCTGCATGTATGAGGATATAAAGAGCTGGGCGATATTATGGTTACATAAAAATATGTTAATGCTCTGTATATTAATAGTAACCCCAGAAAAATGATATTATTTTTTGCTAAGCCTAATTATATTTCAGACCTGGCTCATTAATAGAGTATTAAACTGATGTGTTGTCAAAATGGCTGACTATTTTACAATGGTTTTTACAGTAGCTCATGCAATCAGATTTTAGAGATGGAACTATCTTTTTTTTTTTTGACAACTAGAAAAGTTTGGATGTATTTTGAATTCAGAATTTAAGCAGATAGAAGCCACATATGTGTTTTCACAGAGTAGACTTCTGCCCCTCTCCCCTCAGGGATCTGAACCCCCGCATCGGGGACATCCTGCAGAAACTGGCACCTTTCCTGAAGATGTATGGCGAGTATGTGAAAAACTTTGACAGGGCCATGGAGCTAGTGAACACCTGGATGCAGCGCTCCTCTCAGTTCAAAGCCATCATCCACAACATCCAGGTATCAGAGTGGGAACTTTAAATGCTTTGTGCTATGCTAAGGATGCAATGCTCTGTAATAAGAAAAAGCAGCGATATATATGAGGGAGGCAGGACTGCTGTGATTGGTCTATCAACTGACAGATGTGGTGTAATTGGACAAAGTTCAAATTGTGATAATGTCACAGCAGAGATTGTTTGCTATTAACAGTTATATTCTGTATTATAAATTTTAAGGCCAGACAAGTTGTTTGTTGAGGGTTGGTTTGTTGGGAAGGACTACACGCCTGCGCATTACACACCTGCGCACATATGTTCAAACACGCATACCTAAAACTATAGGTAAATATCAGGTGTGTATCATTTAACAAATATTATGTGAAATACAATAAATGTGACCTATTTATATAGACTGAACTTGTAATACGCATGTGCATGCCATCAGCGTTCTCACAGGTTCGAGTTTTTGAAGTTTGCGCAGAGAGAACTTTTCTGTTAAAATGGTGTCGTGTTAGCGGTCCCTAAGTTAATAACTAATGATCGTTGCGACGGAAGTGAATCAATCAAAACTAACTTTAGCTGGACAATAACTTTATTCTAGAGCTGCTATAAAGCCAAAACAATCTCTGTTACTTTAATTTCCTATTATCACTGTAAAGCCACAATCTACATTGTTAAAAGCGCTATATAAATGAAGATGACTTGACTTGACTAATTGGTGCTTCCAGGATTGGTCACGCCTGAGGTGTTTCCCATAGTGAGATATCGAACGAATCTTTGAAAGAGAACATTCAAATCATGCATAAATATTTGAAGTATAACATCTGCATGAGTTACTCTCCTCGGTTGAACACAAAAGAAGATATTTTGAAGAATGTTGGTAACCAGACAGTTGACGGTAGCCATTGACTTCCATAGTATTTTTTTTCCTACTATAAAAGTCAGTGGCTATCGTCAACTGTCTGGTTACCAACATTCTTCAAAATATCTTCTTTTGTGTTCAACCGAGGAGAGTAGCTCATACAGGTTTGGAACAACTTGAGGGTGAGTAAAATTATGAATAAAAAATCTTTTTTGTGTGAACTATTCCTTTAACATATGCTTTTTGTAATGGACTTTTGAGTAGCATATCTAAAATGCTACTACTTTAGTTTAAAACAGAGCGAATATATTGAATCGATTTTCTGAATTGATTTCAAGTGTGGAAGTGTGAAACGACAATTGGAGCTGGAATAAAATTTCTCTTAAAAATTCAAATTGTGATAATGTCACGGCAGAGATTGTCTGCTATTAACAGTCAGATGTGGTGAGTACTGTTGACGATCACACTCTCTGATGAAATGTGTGAAAACCCCCTCACCGTTATAATGAGTGTTAATTGCACGCAACCCTGCATAATTCACACCCGACGACTGAATGAACAGAGTGTGTGTTAGTCATACAGTGATCTCATCCTCCAGGTGCACTCCACCAAATCCACCTTCACAGTCTGAGACAAGGAGCGTTCGTGTTAAAAATAACGAGAGCGCTCCCACGGCTCCGCGGTGATTGAGTGCGTCAGATGAAAGAGTGAATCGCTGTGGGTGCGGGATTGTTTTTGGGGAGTTGTAGGTTATGGTGAATACTAATGGCGCCCCAATCAGGCCTGGTGCTGCACTTCAAACGTCTCTGGTTGCCACTGTGTGGAGAATATCAAGAGTGTGCGAGGCCCAGTGCCTGAGATCACAGGACTGCTGTAAGGAGATCAGGCATGTCATGGGCTCCATCACGCAAGGCTTACACTACCAGTGAATTATCTTGTTTGTGTTCGGCAATGCTTTGGGTGTTTGCCTTATTGTTAAAGACAACATGAAACCGCATTCATTCAATACATTTAACTTGTTGAAACATGATGTATTTCAGAGTGAAACTAAATATTCATTGGGAAATAATCTAGGTGTAGACAAGCAAGATTTGATTGCATTGTGAAAGTAAAATGTTTTAAAATATTGCGCAGGAATTTGAGCAAACCTCTAATTTTAAGTATTAAACGTTGAGAAAAGCAATATTACAGTCTAGTAACCACATAGTAACATACTATATATATATATATAATACTGTATATTTGAACAAAAGCTTATGAAAACAAGTTTTGAAAAAAAATTATAATAATACTTTCATTAAAATATATTATATATTAAAATACACACACACACATATATATATTATTACAGCATTTTACAACATGATATATATATATATATATATAATCATGTTTTAAAATGCTGTAATAATATAAAAAGTAAAGATGCTTGTTGTATATATATTTTAATATATAGTTATATATAATATATTTTAATGAAAACTAGTTTTCTTTTATTTTTATATATTATATATTAACATTTTATATATATATATATATATATATATATATATATATATATATATATATATACACTTTAGTAATATGAATAATATATCTTGTATTTTAATATGTATTTGAATGAGAGCTTTTCTTTATAATTATGTGCACATATGAATTGTGCAAAATAAGTGTGTAAATAGAGTCTTGATTCATGTTGTTTTTAAGGTCTCAGTCTTTGCAAATGTTCTGCATTTGTGTGTGGGAATGGATCGGTGCATATTTTCTTTTTAGTCATCGTATTCTTTTGGGTGTGTATTGCAGAAAGAGGAGATGTGTGGGAATCTTACCCTACAGCACCACATGTTGGAGCCTGTGCAGAGGATCCCTCGCTACGAGCTCCTGCTCAAAGACTATCTGCACCGCCTGCCAGAAGACGCGGACGACTTCAAAGACGCTCAGAGTGAGTGCAGAACGGCAGAACGGGCCTTATCTCCTCCACTGACCACAGCAGCCCGCTTTCTGTTTCATTTCAACTGTTCGTGCATGTGCCTGGAAAAATTTCAGTCAAAAGATTCATGCAAGCTTAACAGACCAAGATAAAAGGAAAAATGACACCTTGTGAATATCAAGACCTTACTCCTTTATTCTTTTCAGAATCTCTGGAGCTGATCGCCACAGCGGCAGAACATTCAAACGCTGCCATCAGGAAAATGGTGAGTGGATTTCAGATGAACCACGGCACCACAGATCAACACCACACTCCAACTGGAGTGAAAACCAGCACTGCCACTTAACATCCCTTTGTAATTAAGCATGGTCGCCTCTTTAATGTGCAGTCTGTTTTAGAAAGTCTCTCATTTGAAGCTGTTAATTGCCTATGTTTTTTTATGTTCTTCATTTTGAGACATGAGATACCTCCCTCCCTGTGGAACTGACCCAAACAGACAATAGCTGTGTTTCCATCCACCTATTTTAATGCGAATTTTGGGATATCGCATTAAAAAAAACGCTGGATGGAAATGGCAAGATATGCATGCATTCTAAAAATGTGCATAAAAACAGTATTCGCTCAATTGAGGTGGATAGTTTTTTATTCGATAAGTAAACATGGAAACACATTTACAGAATACATCCCCCAATGTGCAATAAAGGACTCACATGACCTCGACAGAGGATGTGATTGGAGAAGTAGACTAACTAGCATCTCAAATGTTGGTTTGGTCATTCTGAAATGCCTGAGCCAAAGTCTGTCATCAAAGTAATTTGGTTTAATTCCCTCCCAGAAGTGTATCACATGATTGCTCTCCCAAACACCAGGCATCCGAACGCAAGATAACATGACAGCACGGTCTGAGATGCAAGTCATTTATAATGTATGAAAAAAGAGAGACAGTGGCTTCCCTATAGCAGCAACTTCCATTTTAGCACTGATATTTGGCGGCAATTTCCCAGGAAGTGACGATTTCACAAAGGTTTTTATGCGATCTTCCAATTTTGAGCACAAGTTAAAGGTATAGCGGAGGATTTTCCTGAATTTTAGAAAAGAACCGCCCTCTCCACTTTTTGAAAAAATGCACATGCGCAACACTCTACCTGCTCCCGAGAGGGAACGCCTATTAAACGTGTGCACGAGAGAGCATGCACGAGCTAATCATAGCTTACATTAACTTTTACTAGCAGTGATTTTAAATGGATTTCTCCAAATAGCATGCCAAACTTTACCTGTCAAGTAGAAACTTCACGACTGAGGCATCAGTGGGAAGCCCAACCTGTGTTTTGAGCGCACGCCATCGTGTGAATCGCGTGCACGAGCACGTACGACGGCCTTACGTAAACATATCACCAGAATGATTGACACTTAGGAGGACCAATAGTCTTGATGATCCACCCGGAAAAAGAAAATCCTCCGCTATACCTTTAAATTCGTAACTTTGGATGGAAACATAGCTACTGTCAAATTTGATCAGCTTGAAGATCTCTTGTTTGGATGCTCACTGCAAATGAATGAAAGATAAATGTCTCTACAAACGTGTGAATGTTTTGTCTCTCAGGAGCGCATGAGAAAGCTGTTGAAGGTGTACGAGTTGCTCGGTGGAGAAGAGGACATCGTTAACCCGACTAATGAGCTCATTAAAGAGGGACACATCCTGAAACTGTCAGCTAAAAATGGGACATCACAGGATCGATACCTCATTCTGGTGAGTCAAACATACCGAAGCTGTTTCACTAGTTGTGCTAAACTTACTGTAAATGATACCCACAAAATGATTTCTTTTTGTAAATGTAGTTCTTTGGTAAATCATGCATGTTAAACTTTGTTCTCCTCTCTCTGAAGTTCAATGACCGGTTGTTGTACTGCGTCCCTAAACTGAGGCTGATAGGACAGAAATTTGGAGTGAGAGCGAGGATTGATGTTGACGGCATGGAGGTTCGACGTGTTTTTATCTTGTTTACAGTGTCATGTTCAAAATAAATCTGCTGTTATCAAACGGTGGATTCACTCTGCATTGTTTCACAGCTGAAGGAGACCAGCAGCATGAACGTCCCACGAACCTTTCTGGTATCCGGAAAACAACGTTCGCTTGAACTGCAAGCAAGGTACGGCTTAGGGAATGTGCTTCATCTGCTTAAAAAATCAAATCTGAGGTTGATTGACAACCACAGAAATGTTGTCCGAGCTTTTGGGGATTAGGAGAAAATACCCAAGAAAAGCATACGAGCCATTGAAAAACAAGAGAAATATGTGCGGCTTTTGGGATTTTACAATGTTTGTCGTTTTCATTTTCACCAGGACGGAAGAAGAGAAGAGAGATTGGATTCAGGTAACCTTTTCTCCTCCTGCACGTCACATCGCAGGTTCTCACATCTCTCGACCAGAACTCTCCCGCTTACATTTTTCTCATCTTTTCTTTCTTGCTCACTTTCTCACAGGCAATCCAGGCCACTATACAGAGACACGAACAGACGCTCGAGACGTTCCGTATGCTCAACTGCTCATTCCGGGAGGAGGACTTCACTCCTCCTAACTCTCCAGTTAGTTTTGATTTTATCACTCGCAGTGTTGTTATTGTTAACTAAATCTAAAATGGCACAAAAAAAAAAATTTGAAATTTATCTGAAATAAAGTATAAATATTGGATGTAAAACTTAAAAAACTTCAACTAAAATTAGAAATGTTGCCACCAAAACAAAAACTAAAATTTCTAGAACTTTAAAAGCTTAGAAATATTAAACTATAAGTGACAGCAAAAACACATAACAAAATTACTAAAACTGTAAATATAAAACTAAAAGTTAATTCAAAATATTACTAAAATACTATAATAGCATATGCATAATACTATATTTTTAGGGGGTCAAGAGAAAAATATTGTTAATAAATTAATACATTTTTTAAATATAATACATTTTAACATCTTACATTTTTTAAATAATTTTATTCTGCTTTCTAAACACTGGTTGTAAATCATGAGATTAATCAAATGTTTTTATTCTGTTGACAGATAATAATGTGAAGTACTACATGTTCCTGGTCAACATCTTTGTTGATCCTGGAACAACATTCCAATCACCCAATCGGATTAGAGGGACAAGTTTATAGTTTATGTCAAGTTTAGGCTTACAACCAGGATTAGGTGCTTCTACATCAGTGTTATTCACCTATCAGTTCCCTCTGATTTTAGGGATAACTTATGTGTAGGGGTAGGGATATAGAAATGGTTAGGACAACATTTTCAGAATATGCTGATCCAGGAACATGTCTTACTTGGCAAAATCACGATGACTAGATAATGTACAAAAAGATTTTTATAGCAAAAACTTTATAGCAAGTATATTACTACACTATTAAACTATTATATACTACTAAATAATAATATATCCAGATAATAGTTCATAATATGTTAATAATATGTTCCACAAATGGGTCTTTATGCATATGCATAAATATGCCTTATATTAGGAAGGGTATTATATCCCTCACAAAGGGCTTGCCATATTTGGGGCTCTGTGGCATCAAAAGTTTAAAAATCCCAGATCTATGTGAATAAATGCATAATACAGTGTCCCCAATGAGCCTTTTGATGCTCAAGTCACACTTAAATATGCATGAATGTCATTGCATTAGTTAACAAAATTTCAAATCAAGTGGCAAAACTTCAAAGCAAACATCTTTAAAGAAGACACTTGCTCTAATGCAGGTGTGGGTAAGGTGTGTGAATACTTAATGTAGCCACTGCAGTATTCTCTGATCGTGTTTTGCTTTCAGAATTGCACAGAGCTTGGAAAGAGAGCGCCCACTCCAATCCGGGAGAAAGAGGTCACACTGTGCATGAAGTGTCAGGAGCCTTTTAACTCTATTACCAAAAGACGGCATCACTGCAAAGCCTGCGGACACGTATGTTACACAGCACCATAACTCTGTAAGTCCACATGCTCCTGATGCAGTGGCCTGACGTGGGTCTTGATTTCAGGTGGTGTGTGGAAAGTGTTCGGAGTTCCGCGCCCGTCTGTTGTACGATAACAACCGAGCCAACCGTGTGTGTATAGACTGCTACACCATGCTAGTGGGAGTGCCGCCCTCTCCTGCCAGTCTGAGCAACAGCACACAGAGACGTCGCTCCATTCTAGAGGTAAAGTAAAGGTCACGCTCTAAATGGGCTCTTCTTTAAGGAAATAGCAGTGCTTGCAAAAAAGAAGTGTTAATGCTTTAGGTAAACCTAAGGTACTGGTCAAAAGTTTGGGGTCATTAACATTTTTTTAATGTTTTCGAAACAAGTCTCTTATGAGCACCAAAGCTGTGTTTATTTGATCAAAAATACAGTAAAAACAGTAATATTGTGAAATATTATAAAAAAAAAAGGTCATTTATTCCTGTAATGCTAAGCTGAATTTTCAGCATCATTACTCCAGTCTTCAGTGTCACATGATCCTTCAGAAATCATTCTAATATGGTGATTTGCTGCTCAAGAAACATTTCTGATTATGATCATTAATTTTTTTATGTTTTTATTTTTGCTGCTTAATATTTTTGTGTAAATGGTGATACACTACCATTTAAAAGTTTGGGGGTAAGTAAGGTAAAACATTTTGTTTTTTAAATGAATACTTTTATCCAGCAAGGACGCATTAAATTAAAATCAAAATGCTACAGAAAAAATATTTTTCATATAGATGGTGTTCTTTTGATCATTTTATTAATAAAAGATTAATTTTAAAAAAATATCACGGTTTCCACAAAAATATTAAGCAGCAAAAACCAACACTGATAATAATAAAAAGAAATTACTAAATAATTGAGCTCCAGTAATAATTGATAATAAATGAGCACCAAATCAGAATATTAGAATGATTTCTGAAGGATCATGTTACACTGAAAACTTTGCTTTGCCATCGTTGGAATAAATGAAATTGTAATATTTCACGGTATTACTGTTTTACTGTATTTGATCAAATAAATGCAGCCTTGGTGAGTATAAGAGACCTCTTTCAAAAACGTAATTTTTTTCCTCCCAAAAATTATTCCAAACTTTTGACTGGTAGCATAGGTTTTATACAACTGTAGGGACTCAACACATAACATGACATGTATTTGGAGTCTAAAGGCAGCTATATGGCTAAATAGATGCAAGAAAGACAACACAAGAATATGAAAAATATGAAAAGTACAAGTTGTTGACAGGTAGAAATGTCAGTAACTGTAACTTGTTCTTCCCCTCGTGCAGAAACAGGCCTCAGTGGCAGCTGAGAACAGTGTGCTGTGTAGTTTCCTACATCACATGGAGAAGGGAAGCGGCCGTGGATGGCAGAAGGCCTGGTTCGTCATCCCTGAAAATGAACCACTGGTGCTGTATATCTATGGTGCTCCACAGGTAAGGCTGCAGTAACCAATCCACAGGTTTATACACATCTATTATGAAAATGTGTGTTACTGTAAAATACGGATGTGGTTTCTTATTTTTAATTTTTTTTTGCATTTATGAGAAGTATATTAACCGCCATGACTGCATGTACACCTGGATTATCATTTTCATGCCTGATGTGTCCTGGACAGAAGCAAAGGACTTCCTACTCACCTGTCAATCAAGCATTCTGTTAAAACAAAGGTTTTGAACTTTGCCTGTTCCATGTGGATTTGAAAGAAATGACCCATATAATCAAAAGGTTTGGAAAAGCCTAAATATATACATTACCAATCAGAAGTTTGGGGTCACTAAGATTTTATTTTTTACTTTTATTCAGCAAGGATGCATTAAATTGATCAAAGATGAGAAACATGCATTTATAATGTTACAAAATATTTCTATTTCAAATAAATGCTGTTCTTTTGAGCTTTCTATTCAAAAGAAGCCTGACAAATGTTTCATGGTTTTCACAAAAATATTTTTCAACAACTGTTTACTTGAGCAACAAATCAGCATATTAGAATGATTTCTGAAGGATCATGTGACACTGAAGACTGGAGTAATGATGCTGAGAATTCAGCTTTGTCATTGCAGAAATAAATTATATTTGAAAATATATTCAAATAGAAAAGAGTTATTTGGAATTGTAATAACATTTGACAATATTACTGTTTTCACTGTATTTTTGAACAAATAAACGCAGCCTTTGTGAGCTTTTTTAAAACATTAAAAATCTTACCAACCCTAAACTTTTAAACCAGGGTTTCTCAAACTCGGTCCTGGAGGGCCACTGTCCTGCACAGTTTAACTCCAACCCTGATCAAACACACCTAGCTGTGAGTTTCTAGTGATCCTGAAGACATTGATTAGCTTGCTCAGGTGTGTTTGATCAGGGTTGGAGCTAAACTGTGCAGGACAGTGGCCCTCCAGGACCTGTTTTAAACAGTAGTGAACATGCACAAGACATCACAGAATTTGCTTGACGTCAACATGAAATTTGGTGACACATGGTCACAGGAGGTTTGGCGTGCATGTTACTACCAGGAGATCTGTCTTTCGATCAGATTTCCCCAGATGTTAACACCAGGTGTAAACAAGGCCTTAGTGTGCATTCCATGACTAATGTACACAGTGATCCGTTAATGGTTTACTCGGGAAGTATTGATCTCATCTTCTGTTTTTCTCTCTCCATACGCACAGGATGTCAAAGCTCAGCGCAGTATTCCCCTCATCGGATTCGAAGTGTCACTACCTGAATCGAGTGACCGTCTAGAACGTCGCTTCGCCTTCAAAATGAGCCAGAGTCATTTGACCGTTTACTTCAGTGCCGACTGTGAGGAACTGCAGCGACGTTGGATGGAGGTTTTGTCGAGAGCCGGCAGGGGTGAGGAGTTGCAGTCGAATGGTCCGATTTCCGAAGCCCTTGAAGAGGAAGGGGAGGAGACAGTACCTACAGGAGAAAGCACATGATTGGCTGAAAAATATGATATAATTTTGCACACACAAACTGTACAAATGTGACCACAGCGACAGGATATGATAGACAAAACACACATACACACACACACACACACACACACACACACATATACCTTCTTACACACATCTGTATTAATTGTCAGTTGTAAGTTGCATGAAATATCTACAGGTACGTTTCTCTGTCTATTGCTCATCTTGTGTGAGTGACCAGTGTTTGGAACAATCTGACAAAAGTGTGCACACTTTAAAGACGACTTATCAGAGGACAAGTGATTACGTTCATCAACTCTTTCGGTCGCTAGAAGTTTCTTTGCTGAATCGACTGTTCTTGTTGTGAAGTGGTTTCTCGACTGATGCTTCTAAGGGTGTGTTCACACTTGGCAGGTTTGGTTCGATTAAAACGAACTCTGATGCGATTGCTCTGTTGGTTCAGTTGAATGAGTGTGAACGCTACCATCTGAACCCTGGTGACGCCAAACAAGCGGACTGAGACGCTGAAAAGATGAGTCTCTGTCCGCTTGCAAACGAACTCTGGTGCGGTTCGACTGAAATATGAACGCCAGACGGACCGAAGACATCTAACCGAACCAAAAACAGGACACGATGTCACGAGATGTGACCCTAAAACTGACTTTTTTCCTCGTCAAAGATGCTATGATGCCCATTACAGTTTGGTACAGGCGTCGGAAACGTCGTCACCTTGCAGCACATCTTCGTTTGAGAGTGTAACGGAAGAATTCCTGGTGCTGTTTTGACTCCTTTATACATTTTATAAACCCTTTGAGAGTTCTCATCATATGAACGCACATACAATGAGCCATTTAGTCTTACACACAGCATTGTTTTGGATGTTCAGTAAGTTCTGACGTAAAATATTCATCATAAAAGCCTTTTTTTTTAATCTTTAGGTTCGTTGTGAAAAATGACAGTGTGAATGCTTAGAGAACCGAGTCTAAATGTGTCATTTGGTCCGGACCAATAGAACCAAGAGAACCGAACTACAAGTGTGAACACACCCTAACTCGATATGGATCACACTTGGTATAGCGAAGTGAGACAGTTGTCAGTATGGCGAGGTGGCATGAATGTTTGGCCTGGTTTTGTGAAAAGTTTAGGTGACACAGAGAGTCTACAGTAAATACCCTAGTTTACATAACCAGAAGCAGGATGGAATGACCAGGATGGATGATTGAATTTAAATAAGCAAAGCAACTATGAATCCGGCCAATATTTATGGCAATAATCTGCTTGGTAAGAGGATCAAATCCTGGATTTCAGATTTCGATTACATATTAGAACATTGGCTATTGCAGTTAGCAGTGAATTGTGACAGGATTGGACACATGAAATGTTGTTTAGCTATGCAAGCCTGTGTTTATCTCAGAAACGTAGTGTGGTAATCAGAACATAGCAGGAATATTTATTAAGCAGGTTCTAACCACTCGAAAACAACAGAAATATGTGCTTCCTGTTGACTCCATGGTCCTTCACCACCAAATGTACTCTGCCACCTAGTGGGCGCTCATCATAACGCTCTAGGAGTGAGTGTCAGGAAACCTGTCGAGAACATGTCAGCCCAAATTCAAAAGAAATTTTATTTTGCATAAAGTAAATTAAGCTTGTTTTAATGACCATTAAGATTTTCGTTGCATTACTGTAATGTAAAATTAAATAAATTCTATATTTAAATAGTAAATTATTTATAGTGTAGTATTATATGTTGTACTGTCTGTAATTTATGCTGATTTAAATAAAAAGTTACAGTAATGAGAATAATGGGAATTATAATGAAAATAATGTCACAGTCTTAATGGTCCTAGAAATAAGCAAGTTTTTCTTTTAAACAAAATAAAATCGATTTATTTTGGGGGTGAAATGCAACCTGGACATGTTTATCGAAGACTGTCTCTTTTGCTGTTTCTGAGAAGGAAAACGTGTGTAAAAAGGAATTGACAGGGCTCTCCCTACAGGATAACAGAGATGTATCCTGTTGTCTGAGTGTGCATGAGTGATTTTATGAATGCAGAGGTGTTGTGAGATTTGATAAGATTGTAGGTCATGAGGGTTTGTATGAATCGGGCTAGTTTTTATCATTGAAAGCTCAATGATATCCCTGCCTTATTTAGAGGGGCTTTTGATAAATATAGAATATATATAAATAAAAACAAGGTCAAAGTTTTGATGAGGATATCAACCGTTTTCAACCGTGTTGTATTTGTGTATGAAAAGTGCAAAAGATTTAAGGACGAATTCATTTGTAAATATAACTTATTCCTCTGGGCCCAGTTTTGTGGGTTAGGTATTGTCGACGAGCTTTGGTGTTTGATCTTCGTTACGTGCAGTTTTAAATGGACTTCTGAGCATTGTGGTAAATTCCAGGTCAAGAAAAGCTTAAGATAAGTTCTCATTTTACCACTTATTCCAGAGGTAGATATTCAGTGTTTTAGAAAGAGCTTCATTTTCTTTTCCTCTTTTGAATCCAGTTTCCAAAATGTATTTGCCAATGTGAACTCATGATGACTCATTGAGAACTGCTTTAACTCTTTGTGTTTGATATTGCTTTAATCTTGCTCTTTGTTGTCAAAGACATCGCTCGATTAAAAGTAAAGGTGAACCAGTCGGTGTGTTTCAGTCCGCCAGCCTGTCTGCTGTTTCCTTCCTCAAGGTGCAAGAAAGGACTGTTGATGCCAGTGCATGGTTTGGGAGCACTGATGGCTTTGGGACAGGGCTGCGTGTGTTAACTTCCATATGTTTACGACTTGTACTGGTCATTTCCCAGATCCTCAGTTGAGCCTGCCCGTCACTCACGCTTACACACACACACATTCATCTTCCTGCTTCTCTCAGTATTATTGTTCTTGATATCCTGCCTTACTGATATTTTGCAACCCTGTGCTTATTGTTTTTCACAATTGCTTTTTGCCAAAGTATACTGCAGAAAATGATATTGAAATGTCCTTTTTTTGTCACATTTTTATGTTTTCTTTTTTTATACCAATATTTATTGTCTTTTTTTACTCCTTGAGGTAATTGTAGTGAGGGTAGTATAACTCTGCGATGAACCAAAAGATTAACACTACCAAAATACAAAGGAAAAACACTATCATTAACATTTGGGAGAATATAAGTTATTTGTTCTGTTTGCTCTAAGTATGTTTTAGTCCCACACTTACAGAAAGTTTTGATCTTTTAATTGAAGTCATTTCTATTCTTCGTTCCGCAGTCCACAAAATGTATTTGTAAACTGTATTTTGAAGGGAGATAATATAGAATACAGATGTAATCTGTAATCTCACAAAATTAGTTTTAATACATTCTTCAAAAAAGATGGAGGTGAAATACACTGTAGTTAATTTTAGGATATCTGAACAATCGTGCATTTTTAAGCAAAGTTATCAGAGCAATCTCATGTCTTTGATCTGACAGTAAGTGTCGTATACAGAAATAGAGGTGCTATTTTATTGTTTGATCAAGGGAACAGCTTTGTGTTTTTAAAGAAATTACATGATAAGATCAGGAATTCTGTGTACATGAATGAACAGGCTATATAATCAGAGTTTCTAGTGTTTAATATGGAGGAGTAACACAGTGGTACTTGAAGGATTATTCTGTGTGGCAAAATCTGAGCAAGAATCATTTGGGAGAAACCATTAGGCTACATCTCTGTGGTGCAGAACAGAGAATTAAATGTTACATTGTATATATTATATATGTCCAAATCTGCATACCAAAAGACTCCATGAATAGCACAGTCTGATGATGATGATGTAATCTGTTACTACACCTGCATTTTTGACTTGAGTGTTTTAATCTTGTTCATTTTTATAATCAAGTACCAAATTCCATTTTGCCATGAGGAGGAGTACTTTGTTACACGCCAAACTTTTAAAACCTATTTATTGTAAACCAGCCTTTGGACGAGCAGGTTTCTTTTCTATGGACATGTACAATGGAAGCTAAAGAGAGAAATGTTGAGGCATGGATGATTGTTTTGCTCAATAATGTTAATGATTACCTGCCTAGTGATGATCTACCATTCCCTCTCTTCTGCTGTCTGGCATCATCACAGCATGCCAAACCCGAGGAATTGAAATGAGCGCCTCCTGACCCGTTAGTTTTTTTTTTTTTGCTGCCTCTTCATGTTGTGCACGTCTGCAACAAATCAGCAGAGAGGGATTTGTAAAACATTGCCAGATAGCCCTATAGCTGATCTTCTCAAGGACAGTAAACACCGTGTTACTTTGCTCAGAAACACACTCTCAGAAAACCAAGAAATGGCTGCATTATGAGCTTTGATGTTTTATTTTCAAGCCTATAAGCCAAACCATCACACTATATGGCACAAGTATACATGCTATTGTGTTCCCTCATGAAACCTGGTTTATTGTACACGTTATAATATGGGAATTGCTGTTATTTCAAGTTATACTATTATTATTATTGTTGATTAAATTAGTGGCAGGCCACTGGGTACCATTGTATGTTAATATCCCAATGAAATCTGTGCAAGATCATGAAAATGTTTATGAAATAAAGTAATAAAAGAACAAATGTCATTCATTTATTTTATCCAAATTCTGTGTTTGATTACAGTTTGTAGATTTTAATATCTTACTATATGTTCAAAAGGCACTTTAGTTCAATAGTGTGGGATCAAAACCATAGAACAAAAGGTTAAAACATCTGAGGATCGAGGAACAGGCCACAAATGGCCATTTTAAAGAGAAGATACATTTGTAATTTAAACTAGCTATATAATAGGTTATCAAACATTTCCAATAGGTCTTACAAAAACACATGATTTGTGAAATGAAATCACAGCGTATTCATTTAATCGTCAGCATTAGTTTAAAATTAATATTCTTTTCATTTGAACACCACACCACAAAGGGACACAGAAGTTCATAATCTAAAGGATGACGAAATAGTTTGTAACGTTATATCAAAGGATGACCTAACTTTGAAGTAAACAAGTATTCCATCGTTCGCCTATTGGCTAATGTCAGTGAAGTCCCGCCCTGCTGCACAGCTATTGGCCCGCTCGTCTGTCTGTCAACCCTCGGCTGATCATGGAGCGTCACTGTGGGGTTTTCCAGTCAGATTTTACTCCCGGAGAAGAGAGCAAGATAACGCCGTTGCACTGCAGTCAGACTCTGATAGAGCAACTAAGGACTTTGGCCGTCAAGACGCATTTAATTTTCATCAAGCTCTAGTCTACACAGATAAAGAAAGCATCGATACGGACGAAAGTTAAAATTTGTGCAGTAAACATCTCGCTCGCGATCGGACAGTGCGACAGTCCTCTATTTTAACCTCTTCAGAAAACAACTGGTTTGATAATGATATAGTTTGTAAACGTGAGCTCAGGCGATTATCATTCTCAGTTGCTCAGTTACTCAGTTACTCTAGCTCGTTTAGTTTGCTGTTTGTAAATACCATTGCGCTCCTGGAGAAAATGTCCAGCCTGCCGTCCGTCAGACCCGAGAAGGGCCGAGTGGAAGTGGCGTTACCTGGGCAACAGGAGCAGCACGAGCGTCCTCAGACCGTCTACGTCATTCTGGACTCCTCAGCCGAATCTGTCAATCTCATCAGGTTAGTGCACGAGCATCACAGAAACTATGGAGTTGTAACGACTGGTTCAAACAAGTGATTGTTTTAACTGATTGTTGTTTTGCATTTACATTCATGGGATCCTGGAGACTACTAGATCATGGACAGATATGACCTTAAGGCTACTTTGTTAAGCTAGTGCCTCTTGACAAGTCTCGGAAGATGAACTCAATTGAATGTTGATGCTATATAAGCAAATCAGAGAACCTGGATGCTTTGGATTAGAGGTTATTCAATTCTTTGTTTCATCACTGCAGTGCAGATTATTGAGTTCTGTTTCTTTCTTTTTTTAGGTTTATGCAGTTTATTTTGCACATAGTCCTGCCTTTATTTTTGCACAAACTGTCATAAACTATTGTAGAGTTAGGTCACCCAAAAATGAATATTCTGTCATTAATTACTCACCCTTATGTCTTTCCAAACCTGTAAGACTTTCATTCATCTTCGGAACACAAATGAAGATATTTTTAATGAAATCTGGGAGCTTTCTGTCCCTCCATTGACAGCTACGCAACTACCACTTTGACACTTCAAAAAGTTCAGAAAGAGATCGTAAAACTAATCCACATGAATTGAATGGTTTAGTCCAAAATTTCTAAAGAGACTCGATCGCTTAATATGATGAACAGATTTAATTAGGCTTTTATTCACATATAAACATAGATCAACAAACATAAACAGAGGCTCAAGCGAACCTGCTTGAGAACAAACATCAAAAGTGCTGCGTAACACGAGAATGAATCTCATTGGTTCTTGCAGAAGCTCAAACGTGCTGCGTAACACGAGAATGAATCTCATTGGTTCTTGCAGAAGCTCAAACGTGCTGCGTAACACGAGAATGAATCTCATTGGTTCTTGCAGAAGCTCAAACGTGCTGCGTAACACGAGAATGAATCTCATTGGCTCTTGCACGTCAAGCAAACATGCTTGAGCTTCCATTTACTACGTCTGATGTGTGAGTTGATCAATCTTTATATGTGAAATTTAATCTGTTCATCATATTAAGCGATCGTGTCTCTTCTGAAAATTTGGACTAAACCGCTCAATTCATAGGCCTATGTATTAGTTTTACGATCTCTTTATGAACTTTTTGAAGTGTCAAAGTGGTAGTTGCGTAGCTGTCAATGGAGGGACAGAAAGCTCTCAGATTTCATTAAAAATATCTTCATTTGTGTTCAGAAGATGAATGAAAGTCTTACAGGTTTGGAACGACTTGAAGGTGAGTAAATGATGACAGAATATTCATTTTTGGGTGAACTATCCCTACAATATTATTATGCATGCATAGTGCCCAATGTTGAGCAGAAGTTGAGCATTGCAAATATTATTGCAAGTCTCTAAATATTGTGTGCAGGAGGAAGATGAAAGCTATGGAACATGAACATTTTTTATGCACGAGAATTCAAGTGTACATTTGAGTTTTCAGAATATCAAAAGAACCATCTCCTGTAATTCCTCAACCCAACCATCAAAGGCATTTCAGCCTCAACCTTTAAACCCCCCTCCTTCCCTCCCTCCCTCCCTTCCACCCTGCCAAAATAATTCCTCTGGAATGTCTGTCTGTGTTACTCTTACCCACTATAGCCGTTTAACCGGAGGCTTAGCTTAGCAGTTCTGTCCTGAGCCTCAGATTTCACGGGATATGACTCAGCAAATCTACCCACACATTTTCCCTTTCTCTTTTTTTCTGTCCATGTTTTCACTCTGCTTCCTCTCAAGTTCGTGCTTGCTGAGCGCACGCTATTTTGCTCCTTTTGTACCCAAAGGAATGTGTTTTTCATTTGCTGTCCTTAGAAAAGACATGACCACAGCCTTTTCTGTCTATTGCCCAATTACCATAAAAGTTAAGATTTTTATGTTTTACATTGCATAACGTGCTTTCAAAGTTCAATATTCTTTATTGTCACGTCATCAGATAGGTGGTAGTTGTGTTCAGTACAGTAAGAGTAAAATGAAGTATTACAACAGTACCTAAGGAAATTAGGTGCTTTCCATACAATATACAATATTACAATATTGCAAAAGCTTATAGTACAGCACTTATAGAACTTACAGAAAATGAATAGGGTCAGCTAATAAAAGGAAATATAAGGGAAATCTTAAAAATGGAAATATAGTATGGGAATAAATGGATTTTTATTTAGAATTGATGCAATGACTCCCTCTGGCGGTGACTATAGACGTTATGCTTTTGTATTTCTCTTTTCCTAGTAAAGGAGTAGTTTATATTAGGGTAGTCCGCAGCTAATACACTCCTAAAACATAGATTAGATAAGTATATGGCGTGTACTAGTCATTTTTGTTTAAATGGGTTTAGCGAAAGTTTCAGCTTGAAAAGCTCGACTCTAGAAGCCGGGTAGCGTGTATAAATATAAGTTTTGCCTCATGAATATTAATTACTTTCCCCAGACAGCCAAGCTGGTTGGTTCAAAGGCAAAGCGTGGGCGTGTGGGCGCTTGTCAGCTGGCCAATCAACGAATAGTGAAGGCTTGCCTCATGAATATTAATTACTTTCTCCAGACAGCCAAGCCGGTTGGCTCAAAGGCAGGGGTGTGCGAGTGTGTGCTAGTCAGCTGGCTAATCAACGAATAGTGATCGCTTGGTCAGTGAATATTAATTTGGTTTTCTGACTGACAGCTCCAAGCAATGTTGAATAACCTTTTTAATATCTACATGAGCTTAAGCCTTCATTGTAGTAGGTTTCGTAATGTCATAGTTTCACCGGAAGACAGAGGAGCTTCGCGTGCCCGGAGTGGCACAAACATGGCCACCTGGGGAAACCAAAACACAAGCGAAACGGCGATGCTCTGCTCGTAAATCTCGCCTTTAGATCGTGCAAATCAGCGTGACAGCTCGTAGCAGCCCGGGATTCAGATGCTGACCATGAGCTGATGCGGTTTACACACCGAATTTACCGGAATGGTTTCGTTTGATAACGTTTGATCTGATTACGTCACTTGGATTATTGCGCTAACCAGAAGAGGCTTTAGGTATGTGATGTCTGTGACAGGTCTAAAATGCGTTTAGACCTTTCTGAGGATAGTATTTCATACTTTATGCTCAGAGGTGATGGTCTTGTGAAGGTGTGGATGTGTTTTTCATCGGTAAGATAGTGGATGTCTCTCAAACCCTTGAGCTGCCTATACTTTTGGGGATCAATACCCCCCAATAATCTTGCATTGACAGGAAGCTGATTAGATCTGATTAGTTGCCATTGATGCCTCATGAATATGAATGTCTGTGTTGGCACACTAAATTTTGTCCATAAAAACATCAAAATATATCCTGTAGGCTGCCTTTTATGAGCAACTTAGTAAGAAGACACTTATGTCCTTCTTAAACTAGTATACATAATTAACACACACATGTCCTTCATACACAAGTAGTATACATAAATAATATGATTATATATAAATATTGAGTTATGGATCGGATCAGCAAAAAGTTCAAATATTAAAGACAAGTGAACAGTCAGTAAAAAAAAGAGAACAAATACACTAATTACAAGCATGGATAAATGCAATATAACAAAGTTACAAATACAGCAAGGTCTAACGGTAGTATTCAGGTACAGAAATGTTATAATTAAATGTAAAATAACACTGCGTAGTCTTCACTGTGTATGCTAAATATAGATTTATCTTTGTTAAAGCTGTCTTTTGTTAGGTGATTAACATAGGACACAGACAGCAGCGGGAATTATTGGCTGCTGTCGCTTTAAGACCTAAAGCACGGATCCAATATAATGATAAACATCCGATTTCTTTCTGTTTACGTTCACTTAAAGTCACCGTGAACCAGAAGTTGCGACTGACTTCTCTTCAGTATTGAGGTATTTTCCAAGCGAAACAGAATATTGAATGAGAAAAATAAAGGCCGTGGCTTGTTTTTTCCTGCTGGGAATTGATTGGATCTAGAAAAGTGGGTATCCGATTCAGCTCGTTGTCAAAGCTTGCAGCAGTTGAAGGGGATCTTCTACCCAAGCCGTCAAACTGACGTCATCAGAGTCAAGTCACCTTTATTTATATAGCGCTTTTTACAATACAGATGGTTTCAAAGCAGTTTTGCAAAGATAACAGGAAAATAATGCAATAAAGTTTGTTTCTAGAAGAAAATAACGTCACAATCCAGCTTAAGTTCAGTGATGGAAGGCCAGTTTAGAGGGGATGTACTTTTTCCAGTTTTGATCAAAGATTACAGAATTATAATTTTTTCGAATTGTTCGCCACAAGATTAGTAATGTGCACTAACAAAGTAAATGGGTAAATAGCCCATTTTGATTTCATGCCAACTTTAAGACATAACCTTTTGTGTTTACATGAATACTAACCAAGATGGGCATTTTGAGCTCCTGGCGCTTTAATCGTGAAAGTGAAAGTTCCCTATTTAGTCGCGATTTCTATTGAGGGGGACATATAGGTATTAAATGTGATATATGTATTAAATATCTATGAGTTCAGTGTTTAGTGACAGACTTTATTCATTGCGGGATGTTACAGTAAACCCCTCCTGTTCACAGTCTCTGCATCAACATGTCAGATTATGGGAGATGTTTGTGGGCTGACGGTATGTGACGTTGGTGTGTTCTTCCCTTCTCAGTGTTGAACCCCTTCTGCCTGAGTCTGGGATCGTGGCAGATATTGAGGTGGAAGGCATTTTCTCCACCGATTCGGACACCTTCTACGAGCTCAAGAGTCAGCCCATCACCCCAAGGTGAGTCTGCCGAATGATCCGATTATATAAATATACTTCCTGTTATATCTGTACTGTCATCTACACATTTAGATTGTGTCCGCATGCTAGACATGCTTATGAGAGAACCGCAATCATATCTGATTTACTTCCTGCATACTCTGAGTTAGATGTCTAGAAGTTTTTTTTAGGCATGTTTTGCCACATACCTGTTACTTGTTGAATTTTTGTTTTTTTTAACACTATAATCATCTTTAACCTGTGGGATTTTACTGGCAATGAGTTAATGTATTTCTGAATTGTTGACATATTGTACATTCTTGGTTTGCTGCATTCGTTATATCACTCAGTTGCTTATCGCTCATTTTATATGAAATGATAAGAGCGTTTTTGTGCTCGTTTGTATGAGAAGTGCATGTTTTTTCTGGGGTGAGGCAGGTCAGTGCATGCTGTCCTGCAGGCGTTTAGACGGGGCGTTGGGTTTCTGTTGACAGAACTTCCCGGTGTCTGTTTCCAGGGACTTCCCAGTGATTCAGCACAAAACAAAACACCGTGATCAGTCATAATACCTCTTTCCGCAGCTCTCCTTACAAAAAAAAAACATATTGATTATGGAGTAATATGTTTAAGGATAGTGGGTCAGTTGGTTTGTTTACTGCAAAGAATTACATAACCAAGTGTTTTTTAAGATAAATCAATTATACAACGGTTTCAAAGTTCACACGCTGCTGTCTCCCACAGTCTCTCAGCTCTTATCTGACAGTGTGATCTGCCTGACATGGTAATCTTTGGATTGTCTTTGTAGCAAACAGTGTGTTTGAGGCAGCATGGTCTTGGCTGCTTGTTTTCTGTTCGCTCTAGGACTTCCCACAATGACTCATCACTAAAACGAGTCCGTGTGAAAGAAATGAAAGAAATGTGAAGGCCGTATTGTTGGAAATGCAAAACTGTACGGAGAGATTTTATTTTATTTTGGTAGTTGATAGCATCACACGCTAAGATACAAAGGACATATTTTGTTTGTATTAGTCTCATTTGCAAGTTACTTTGGATAAAAGTGTCTGATAAAAGAATGAATGTAATTCTTGAGATAGTTTCAGAGGCCGGAGCAAGTTTTTTAAAATGTGCTTTATTAATATTTTATTTATTTTAAAATAACACAACTTTTTTTTCTTTGGAATAACATGCACTGATGAAAATAAGGTTTTTGGCAACATAAAATAGCATTTGCACTGCATTTAACTTCCACAATGTGATGTATTTTAGAGCAGGAAATAATGTAGTGCAGGATTTGATAATATTCATCAGGATTTAATTGGATCATAAAGAGGCAATCATTTTATTGGTTTCTATATTCTCCTGCTTTGCCTCAGGCACAGAAAGTCATTACATTTTGATATTTTTTCTTTAAAGTAGCGTGCACAATAAGACCTTTTATATAAGAAATGAACTATTTTTATTCAATAGTTTTTGTTTGACATATGACAAATAAAGTTTCATGATCTCATGAACGAGAGATCATTATTTCTGACCATCTTGTGTTTTAAGTTGCTGTTCTCATGCCGTCTGTCTTAAATTGATCTCTATCTTAGCGGTGAACTTTCAGCCCTGTGTTTCAAAAATAGCATGTGGTAATATGATTACAGCACGGGGGTGTAGCGTGGTACTCTAAGCTTATTTACCTTCTCATCGTCTGCCCCCGTAGTGGCTCTCTGCCCTCTGCTGACCCCGTGACCCCAGCCGGCTCAGTGATGACGTCACGCGTGTTGATGAGGCAAGAGCTGATGCGACAGCAGGCTCAGGACCAGGAGAGACGAGAGGCCCAGAAACAGGCGTCCAGCGCTGTGCAGCGCCTTACTGACGCCACCCCTGCCATCTCCGTCGCCTCCACCCTGCCTGCCACCCCGGCCCAGGTGCCCGTGGAAGTGCTGAAGGTATCACATGAGAAATCTATAAAAAATCAACATCAAATATGATGATTTGGATGTTTAAATATGGTTCAACTCATTAGGGGTAACTAAAGTTGTCTTGTGTTTGAATCCCAGGTTCAAACTCACTTGGAAAACCCGACAAAGTACCACATCCAACAAGCTCAGAGGCAGCAAGTGAAGCAATACCTCTCTCACACCCTTGGCAATAAAATAGCCAATCAGACGCTGGCAACATCTCCTTCGCCCCAGCCTGCCTCCGCCCCTGAGTTGGCCCCTGCTGCCAGTAGCACTCCCAGCAGCCCACTGGCTGTGCTCAGCCTTGGATCGAACAAAGAAGAGGTACAAACTGAACCCAGATCAGATCTTTCTGTTATAGAATGTATATTGCCAATAATGTGGTGGATTTAGTGAATTTTTAAAAAAAGAAATGAATACTACTATTTAGCAAGGATGCATTAAATTGATCAAAAGTGACAGTAGAGATATTTATGAAAGAGTTCAGTTTCAAATAAATGCACAAAAATATGGAGCAGCACAACTGTTTTCATCATTGATAATAGTAAGAAATGTTTCTTGAGCAGCAAATCAGCATATCAGAATGATTTCTGAAGGATCATGTGACACTGAAGACTGGAGTAATGATGCTGAAAATTCAGCTTTACATCACAGGAATAAATTACAATTTAAAGTATATTCAAATAGAAAAGTTATGTTTAATTGTAATCATATTTCACAATAATTTTTGATCTTTTGATCGAGTAAATGTATCCTTGGTGAGAATAAGAGACTTTTTTCAATGATTTTTAATCTCCAAATGATGTAAGTTTAACAGTTCTAAATCATGACAATTAGGTTATTGTAAAGATAAGAGTCCTTGAGCCAATGCCATAACAAAAGATGACCCATTTACACAATCACTGACAGCATAACGTAATGCTCTGTGCTCTGGCCTACTTTCACATGCACGATTACAAAATAATCTTTACGCTCACTACACAGTAACTAGATTTTAGTGTTACTTGTTCCTGGCTTGATTCTAGGCTGCTGTGGGTGGTTGCCAGGGTGTTACTATGTGGTTGCTAAGGTGTTGTTGAGTTTTTTCAGGGTGTTTCTATGCGGTTGCTAGGGTGTTCTGTGTGGTTTTATACTGATTCCCTAAGCCTCTGTGATATTCTTGATATGGCTATTGTCCCTTCTTCAATGTAAGCCTAGGTGTATTTGTGCCTATTTTATTGTCTGCTTGGAAAAAATAATTTTCAATAAATTTTTGATTGCTTAAAAAAGCAACTGTCGCACAAACAGAAACAATTATGCATTTGGCAGACAGGATTATCCAAAGAGAGTAAAGTAAAATTTCCTACATACATATATTAAAAGGGATAATCCATGGCTAGCTCTGCATTAAATGATTTTAAGACAAGAAGCGGAGGGTGGTTGCCTCCGCAAAGTGCATTAAAATCGTTTAAAGCACAGCTAGCCATGGATTATCCTGCTTATACCATGATCATTTGCCAGCATTGACAACTTAAAGCTGTTACTGATGTTTGCAGCGCAATATTTACCGGAGAAAGAGAGACAGACAGAAAGAAAGAGAGAGACAGAGATATGAGTACCTGCGTCTGTGTCATATCTCTCTATTAACAATAAGCTGTGAGTTTAATTACTTCATAATAGAGAAATAAAATGTAGACTTTTATTAAAAAAAGTCACAGGGCCGCGTTGATAACAAGTGTCTGTGCCCCTGAATGTGTCTGTGTGTGCACAGCTCGGTCTCTGCTCTCTGTGTGCGAGTGATGTATGCGTATGTGCGTTTCAATGAAAACAGCGCATTAATATAGAACGTTGATTAAACTTACTTGGGGAACTTCCTGTGCATTAAACGCTTTTATTGCACATCTTCCAGCCAATCAGAGTTGAGTATACAGACAGACCATTTGACCAGATAACTTTCACTAGGATTTTACACACAGTATCTCAAATCTGACCCAGATCTGTGGTAGTAAGATATCAGCACATCAACCGTTCACTTTCATATTCTGAATATGATATAGCTTGTGTGTGAGAAGTCAAAGTTTAGTGTTGTGTTATCAAACAATGCTGCATTGATAGGATAAGGTTTTATTCTCCAACCAGCTTGTACTTTAGGCTGCTTATTTTTCTAGTCATAGTCTGTGAATTTCACATGCTTACAAAACTGCACTAACCAGTAATTATTGTCCTAATAATCTCAAGTCTTAAGCCGTTTAGAGTATGCTAGACAACTAATTAAATGTTTGGCTCTGAGACTCGGAAAGATTCTTTTGAAGAATTTGCCTCGCGTTTACTAAATACAATAGTGCGCTTTGTCAAGTCTGCGTGAAGTCGGCCAGACTCTCTCGGGCACTTTGCTTTTGGTACCACATTGTGCTGGTAAATATCACACTCAACGCTCAATGACCCCTGCACACTTTGCACTTGGTGTGGGCTTGGCTATTAAAGCCTTTCAGTCCTGTATTTCTCCTTCTCAATCAAAACCACTGGCTGGAAAACCCTACGATGAAATACAAGCTTGCTAAGGTTGGAGACTTTTATCAGACTTTAAATGGGATGTCTGTATTTCTCATCTCCATGTGGCCGGTGTGTCACTCTGGAAACTGCTGTGTAGTGTGTTATTTAGACTTCCTTCTGCCTCATGACTCAGCATGGAAGTCACACTTTAAAGCATACTTTTGTGCTAGAAGGACTCAAAAACATTTGCATCTACAAGTCCTGCTAAGCTGTTTTTTCCTCTCTTTTCGATATGCACAGATAGAAGACGTCATTGATGACATCATCAGCCTGGAATCGAGTTTAAACGATGAATTTATGACTCTGATCGAATCGGGTTTGCAGCTTCCCAACACGGTATGTAGCAACATCCTCAATTCTATTGAGGACCAATTGAGCAACGCATTCATTTCATAAAAACTGATTAGGTAAAGTTTGTTAAACTTGTTTTGCCTCACATTTTGTAACAGATCTTACATGCATAACGGTTTTTTTGTTTGTTTTTTTGGGATAATTCACTGATGAATAGGAAATAGTCATTAGTCATAGTTCCCATGAATGAATTGAAGCAAATTTGTCTACAAGAGAATCCTGCTCTGACATGCCATTGCTTTGGAAATACAATTTCGGTTTTCAAATCAGTAATTTTCAGTTGAGTCTGGGAGGAGTTCAGGTAGAGGCGCTTGTGTAACCAGGTTAACTTAGGCTCATGGGCTTCTGTATTGTCAGTAAGTGTTTGCATTCGGGACGTTTGGGTTGAATGTGGGCTTGAAACACTGGGAGCAAATATAAACTTATGACACATGGCTCACAATGGGTGGGGTCGGCACGCCGCGGAGGAGTGACAGAGAGCTGCCGCGCACACACATGCAGAAACACCGGCCATTCAACTTGTGTGTGTGAACGAGCTGATTTCTGTGGTTTTTTTAATACTCCAAAAGATATTTCCCCATTTCTAAACGTCCCTTTTTACGGAGAGACACACAGAAAGAGGAAGCACTTTGCGAGTGTATAAGAGAACATGAGGATTCTGGTTTTACTGCCGGAGAATGAAAAGAAAAAGGGCCAGATTGAGGTAATTTTTGCACATTTTATCTCTCTGCCTCATTGCCTGTCTTGTCACTATCTGTGTAAATGCTGTGTGAAGATGGTAGGTTTGTGTTTTAGTTGCTTTAGAGACAGGATGGCATGTTTTATGACAGTTTAAATAATCTTAGCATGTTGGGAACAATCTGTTGGGTTTATTTGAGCGTGTGTTGGCCAAGATATGCCTCAGAAACTTTTGATGGATTTTACATAATTGATTTTTGCACAGTTGTCACCTCATCGGTTTTACAAATCAAAAGCCACCTTTCAGGCTAGCTCGGTTTTTAAAGATGAAGGAAATGTGTTTTCTGTTAAATGCTCATGTTTGAAACTTCAAACATATTTATGGACCTTATGTAACTGGTTTAATAATTCAAAAAATGTCTGACTTCACTCTCAGTGCAGCTATGGGTTCATTGAAGCTCGGTGATGAAATGCAAGCAGAGCAAACTTCATTTGTGAAACCATTCTTTTTTTTTTTTTTTTTTTTTTAATTGTCACATCTAGTATGGAATTATGCTTAGATGTGTTGGTTTATGCATTTTTATGTTTTGACCTCCAAATTAATTTATATTTATTCATATTGTCCTTGCCTTTTCCAGTTTGTTTCACTTTACAAATAAACATGCACACAGGAACCGTTTGGCCATAGTTAAAGATGTCGCCCTTCAGATATGAAGGTTCATTTTTGTGGTGAACTGAATGAAGGTTATCCATATGCTGCACCATGTGTGATGAGGGGGCCTCTCACTAGATAATGCCGTGGGCGGGGCCTTGATTTAATGCGTTGTGGTTGGTTTTCAACAGCTGCCAATCTCAGGAAATCTCCTGGATGTGTACAGCAGTCAGGGCATGGCGGCGCCCACCATCACCGTCAGCAACTCCTGCCCTGCAGACCTGCACAACGTCAAGAGAGAGTTTACCGGTCTGTATCTCTTGTCTGTGGCCTTCCATCTCTTTATCTCACTGCTGCTTCTTCCTCATTTCTCTGGCACTGATCCTTCACCCACCAGTCGACTCAGTCTGACTGTATCAGCAGAGTTACACACCACATTTGCCAGTTCCCAATTTCACTGCAGTTTCCAGTTAAGATCTGTTCATGCGCACACAAAAATATAATCATCTCTGCATATGATTCATTATTGTATAAGTGGATATTTGTGCTTTTGCAGAACTTATGATGATTAAGTAGTTAGTGTAAATACCCATCATTCATCAGTCACTGGCCAGCATGCAATGAAAAGATAATTATAGAAGTAAAACTTGTGTTTTAGTGGCAATCGTAATAAATTAGCAGTGTTTTATTAGACTTTTGGAAAGATGGGAGGGCAGATATGGTTTGTGAATCTTAGGCCATGTTTACACAGCAGCAGAATACGGTTGTCTTTTGTTTGAGTCCTTAATAATATGTTTACATTTACACACAGTTCAATTGTTTACTGGAGTGACAACCACATTCTATAACCAAACTCACACGTCACACCTGTACATTTTCGGGACTCACAACCGCATTCTCTAGAAAAAACGGTCTGAACAACTGACTCCAGTCTGAACAACTGACTCCAATCTGAACAACTGACTCCAGTCTGAACAACTGACTCCAATCTGAACAACTGACTCCAGTCTGAACAACTGACTCCAGTCTGAACAACTGACTCCAGTCTCAACAACTGACTCCAATCTGAACAACTCACTCCAGTCTGAACAACTGACTCCAGTCTCAACAACTGACTCCAGTCTGAAAAACTGACTCCAGTCTGAACAACTGACTCCAATCTCAACAACTGACTCCAGTCTCAACAACTGACTCCAGTCTCAACAACTGACTCCATTCTCAACAACTGACTCCAGTCTCAACAACTGACTCCAGTCTGAACAACTGACTCCAGTCTGAAAAACTGACTCCAGTCTCAACAACTGACTCCAGTCTGAAAAACTGACTCTAGTGTCAACAACTGACTTGAGTCTGAAAAACTGACTCGAGTCTGAACAACTGACTCGAGTCTGAACAACTGACTTCAGTCTGAACAACTGACTCCAGTCTCAACAACTGACTCCAGTCTGAACAACTGACTCCAGTCTCAACAACTGACTCCAGTCTCAACAACTGACTCCAGTCTCAACAACTGACTCCAGTCTCAACAACTGACTCCAGTCTCAACAACTGACTCCAGTCTCAACAACTGACTCCAGTCTCAACAACTGACTCCAGTCTCAACAACTGACTCCAGTCTCAACAACTGACTCCAGTCTCCAGTCTCAACAACTGACTCCAGTCTCCAGTCTCAACAACTGACTCCAGTCTCAACAACTGACTCCAGTCTCAACAACTGACTCCAATCTGAACAACTGACTCCAATCTGAACAACTGACTCCAATCTGAACAACTGACTCCAATCTGAACAACTGACTCCAATCTGAACAACTGACTCCAATCTGAACAACTGACTCCAGTCTGAACAACTGACTCCAGTCTGAACAACTGGCTTGACTCCCATTGCTCGTTCATACAGACAGTATTGGAGATGCTACTGTACGTTACTGTGTAAACAAGACATTTTGAGACTCACATCTGTAAGTAAATGTGGTTGTCAATCCCCAAAACTGACAGTGTGAACGTAGCCTATTTAGCTAACATAAAACCTTAAAAGTGCAGTAAAATACTTCCTTGTATCTCAGTTTACTATCAGAAACCACTATAAATGAGTTATTTGTTGGTTGATTCCCACAAAAAGTCCCACATCTCATCCAGCCCGACACCGTAGATTTTTGGATGGGACCATCTATTTGTTTGAACAATGACATTTGTGTAGCAGTTCTGTCTGGTGATGCTAGTGACAAAGAAATTTCACACTTCCCCTTTAAAATGTAATATAAATTATCATGTTATTTGTTTTTTAGATGCAGAGGCAAAAGCTGTTATGAAGGAGAGGCAGAAAAAAGACAACCATAACCAGAGTGAGTTTTGATTTCTTGAAGATTTGACCTGCAGTTTGTTTTTATCTCTAAGATATGTCATTACTATCTGCACATAAAAACCTGAAGATTAACCGTCATTGGTAGTGTACAAGGAAGTAAATTACATTTCTGTTTATCTGAAACAACTTGTCTGTCTAGTTGTTCCCATCCATTTAATGTGTATGTGTGTGTGTGTGTGTGTGTCTTGTAGTTGAGAGAAGAAGAAGATTCAACATTAATGACCGCATTAAGGAACTTGGAGGTCTCATTCCGAAGTCCTCTGACCCGTCAGTATCACTGCTCTCATTCTCACTTCTCTCTGGTTTTCAACAGTAATAATTTGCCATGCTGAATGTATTCAGTTTGAAAGATCATTTAAATTGTAATGACTCTGACTGAGGTACAAAATTCTAAGACCATTAGTGTATATTTCATTTGTTAAAAAAATGTTTTGTTGTCCTAAATGTTTTTAGTCATAGTTGTATTTGTCTTATGTAGAGTATTTTTAGATGATTTAATTCGGTGCATGCTTCTGTAAGAGTATCTGCATGTGTTTTCTCAACAGGGAGATGCGCTGGAACAAGGGCACTATCCTAAAGGCGTCGGTCGACTACATCCGCAAGCTACAGAAGGAGCAGCAGAGAGCCAAAGAGATGGAGATGAGACAGAAGAAACTTGAACACGCCAACCGCAGTCTGCTGCTGCGCATTCAGGTATTCTCCAGCATAGATTTACACACTAACTCTTTTGCCATATGTAAATTCATTCCACAGAGTTATTTTATATAGCATTATAGTTTTTGTAGATATTTACAATTAGTTTTTTTAGATTTTAGTTTATATTAGTAATTTATTATGCCTCTGTCATTTTAATTATTTTGTTCATATATATATATATATATATATATGTATGGGTCAATGACGTGACGGGTCTTTTTTTTTTTTCAAAGGCCGTAGTAAAATATAATTAAAACCTTTTGGATTCAGTAAAAGAGATCAAGTTGTACTACCTTACATACTTTGGATGTTATATATTTGTTTTTTTATTATTATTAAGGCCTTTGGGGAAAAAAAAGACCCGTCAAAAGGTCATTACCGAATGACCTTTTGAAGTGTCAAAAGGTCATTCGGTAAAACCGATATAGTAAATATTTAAATGGAATAATATTGTTTTTAATAACTAAAGGAACTACAATAATACAAATATAAAGCAGATAAGGCTCTTTTTTTTACATTTCCCCTTTTCTCATTTCCCTGTGCAGTGTTTTACTTGAATATGTTGGAGTGTTTAGAGTAGTCCAATAAATGATTACATTTATGAGATCAGTGATCATTTTTTAAATATTTCTTCTGTGGTACACACTATATACTATCTCAACATCAATGTCAAATCAGTTTTTAACTTTCAAATCAGTGGTTAAACCGAATGACTTTTTTGGTGACATTTTTTCCATCTTGTAAAAAATGACAAAAAACAGTGTTAATTGATTGTACAAACCACAAAATCTTAAACTAAAAAAACTAAGTAAACTAAAAAATGGTTTCAAATATAGTTATATCTCCATTCTATTTTTTTACACTTTTAAAAACCTTATTCGTCAATGACCCATATATATATATCCTTAATATTTTAAAAAAGCAATAAACTCTGTAAACATGTGAAAATGTAAAATAAACTGCATAGAAAATTCCTTCTTCTCCTGATTTATTGATTAATGATATCATTAAACTCCTTATTGTATATTATTTCATAAAATAATTCTGAACGCGATTCTAACTATGCTATTCTTTAATGTTGAGAAAGATTTTTAGAGCTATATCTTTATCGTTATCTTTATAGTTATCGTCCTTGGTGTGAACAGACCTTAACTGTCAAAAAAAATGGTAAGAAATGGATTTAAAGAGGGAGACACTGACAGTGGTTTAAATCACTTTAGCTCAGCGAGTCTCTTCTGTCAGTTTCTAGTAGTAGCAGTTTGTGCAAAACCACTGTATCCTTGTGTATCAGGCAGCAGATAACTTTGCATTCCCACTGGTAGTCACCGCATCACACCATCGCTCATTTGCATAACACTGACCTTTGTTCAACTCTCTGCTGTTTCTTTCAATGCCAAAAATCAACTTTCTTATTATAACCTAATGTCTGCAGGCCACCCTGTCACTTTAATACGAATGTTCCTTCAGTTGTGATTGAACATGCATGTTTGTCATGTGTAAATGCCCCTATTGCAGTTTAATGACTGTGCCTGTGTGATCGACAGGAGCTGGAAATGCAGGCTCGTCTCCACGGCATGTCTTCATCTCAGATCTCTGACTCAATGCTCCAGCCGCAGACTTTAACTCTGAATCACATCCCCAGCCATGACCTCTCCAAGACCCTTCTGTCCCTCAACCAGGCCACGCCCTCTTCTTTCTTGTCTCCGCCTTCTTCTACCTCCTCAGTGGGCGGGGTGGTCACCAGCCCTCTGGACCTCGGGACACTCAGCTTCGGCGAGTTAGATGACCCCTCTGCCTCCGTGTTTAGTCCATCCCTGATGGCGGATATGGGGTTAGGGGATATTTTGATGGATGACAGCGGCGCTCTGTCGCCTGTAGGGGGTGCCGATCCCCTGCTCTCCTCAGTCTCCCCGGGAGCGTCCAAAACCAGCAGTCGTAGAAGTAGCTTCAGCATGGAAGAAGACTTGTGATGGCTTCAATTGGGACGATAGTTTTGCTTTAAGTTGCAAATCCTGCTTGCACGCTCCATTGTCGGCCAGTAGAGGGCAGTGTAATCCGAGGTCTTTATTAATCGCTGTACAGTAGAAGTCTCGTAAACAGAGTTTGAGATTCTCGAGACTTTTTTCTAGAGGTGACACAAGTATGGAAAGACTTTCGGGAGCAGATCCTGGTGTGTAGAGCCTCATTTATTATCTGGACCTCTGATAAATATATAGAAGAATATATGTACATAGAGTAGATTTAGTCCTAAACATCTATTTTGTGTTTTTAATATGCAGTTGTATGAAAAGTAGCACTCTAATATTAACTCATGGACACAAACCACATGAATTTATTAGACATGTTGGGGAAAAAACATGCCTGAATAATAAAATATATGATTATTTTTTAGGTTCAGACCTCTCTCAACTAGTGGGCTCCAAAAGTCTGAGACTTTAAACTTTTGAAATATGCAATACGCAGGATTTTGAATCATAAATAGAGTAAACATATTTTAGATTCTGTATTTGTCAGCTGCTGTCATTAAAGTGAAAAGAGACAAACCAAATAATAAGATGTTATCAGTTTAACTTTTAACTCAAATTATCATGCTAATATACACTACTGTTCAAAAGTTTTTCTTTTTTGAAGAAATTAATTCTTTTATTCAGCAAGGATGCATTAAATTGGCAAAAGTGTCAGTTCATTCATTTATAGTGTTACAAAATATTTCTCCATCAAATATCACTTTTAACGGATTCCACAAAAATATTAGGCAGCAAAAACGTTTTCAAGATAATAATCAGAAATGTTTCTTGAGCCTCAAATCAACATATTAGAATGATTTCTAATGAAAATTCAATGATGCTGAAAATTCAGGAATAAATTACGTTTTAAAATATAGAAAACAGTTATCTTAAATTGTTTTACTGGTTTAACTGTATGTAAATAAACATTACAAATGTTTACCGACCCCAAACTTTTTAACAGTAGTGTAATCTGTCATCCGACTTTTGGAGCTCACTGCATGTCAGTGTTTGTCGTATATGTAGCTCATCAAACATAAAGGGACAGTTGTGTTTTATTTCCCTTTTTTAAAGTTTAGAGTGTGTGTCTGTACGCTGTACATCCGTGCATTTGATAAAGGCAGTAAACCAGCTCCTAAACGTGCTTTTAATGTCCTCAGGAAAACAACATCCCGTTCAGCTCTTCTTTCATTTCCTGCTGGGACGTTTGTGTTCTGATGTGAAACTGGTGTTGATTGTTTCATGCATGTTTGATTTACACGGATCACCTCACTGATGCATAAACACACGAAGATGTCATACCTACAGTATCTGTGCCATTGCTCTGCGTTGCGTCTCGGCTTCTGTGATGTTGATTTGATCCGACCGAGACTGGTCATGTGCTGATGTCAGATTGTCTATGCAAGTACTTTCATAGTGAAGTGGCAGAGGGTTGTGTGAGCCGATGACCGTCGCGTTTCCTTTGACATTCAAAGACCTTCCGGCTCTGAATATTGCTGTTGTTCTCTGCCAGAGAGCCACCAATCACATTAATGCATCATCAAACCTGTCATTATCATGAGTTTGACATTTATTACTGCGGTCTTTACATCCCTTATCAGGATCATGATGACTTTCAGTTTTTATTTATTCCGAGTCGTGCTAATAGGCATTAACGGTCACATCCTGATTAAAAGACACTGTTTTGGAGCGAATGGAAATCTGAAGAAAACAGGGTTTTATGAATGTGTACAGTGATGTATGAGTTGGTTGATTTTGGCGCGATACTTCTAGGTGACCATGTTGAAAACAGGAAAGTGTTTCATATCACACCTGAACGATAAAATGTTTTTTTGTTTTTTTTTAGGTTTGGCATTTGTTCGTTTTTTTACCCTGTTGTGAATAGACGGATCTGAATATGTATGTTAGTAATAGCAACTTCTTGTAGTTATGCAACATTACAGCTCATCTATATATACATTTATATAATATCTATATATTATGTGCTGATTTTGCACAATGACTAATGTACATTCGGAAGAGTTTTATTTTACCACATATATAAATCATGCATTTTAGATGACATAAAATGTATTTTCACTGCTATTTACAATGAAACAAATTAGACATTGATATCCAGTGATGGATTGTTTTAGGACCTTGCTGGCAAAGAGGGAACGAGATTTACTTGTATCTGTAGATGAACAGATCAGTGTAATGAAAGAGTTAAATGTGATGATCCAGTGTCCACCACAGCATTCATTCCTAAACCATAGGGAATTACCTGTTCTGTTTCTGGCTAAATCATCAAGTACTTTTGTATATATTTCTTTGAAGCCTCCATGTTGGATGCCCAGCGATGGGATTTGTGTTTTTGGAGGTTGTCGTGCAGTTTCTGCCTGCTGAAATTTCCTCAATCCTGCCATCGGTTCTGTGGTCGGTGCCATGTCGAGAGCTTTGTCTAAAAATCCATTAGAAGACCTTCAAGTTCCCTCTATACTGCGGAGGACTATTAGGCAGCGTTTACATTCACCTCATGATTATGTTCTTGATGACACCCTGTAGATGTCCACTGTCCAGTCAGACTTGAGCAAAGGGAATGTGTTAGTCGTCTGTTATGTATTTCAATATTTCCACAGTGCTTGTGGATGTTTATTCCCTGTATTTTCCTAACAACTTTGAAACAAGCAACAGTTGTGCAGATTTCTTTTTGTACTCTTGAATATATAGATTTTTTTTTTTTTTTTTTTTACTTTTTAGGAAAAAAATGATAAATAAAGTTGTAAAACAGCTATGTATTTGTATGAGTGTTATTGTTTTCTTTCTTTCTTTTTTCTTTTTCTTTTTTTTTTTAACTTTCTGACTTTTTAGTAAATGGTTGAAAATGACCAGGTCATTTTTCATTCCACATCAAAAGTGTGAAAAACACTATTTTTAGGATCTTTTTGTGTGTGTGTGTGTGTGTGTGAATATCATTAATGATACTCATTACTGCAATACAGTAATAAATCTTGTCCTGTTAGGATTCAATTACACTGTAAATCTGAATAAGTTTGCAAAAAAAAAAAAAAAAAGCAATCCGTCACATCAACACTTTTAAGTCAATAAATTCAAAGAACTTGCAGATTTTTATTTTGTAATTATACTTTTAATTGCTCTTAACTTCAAATATTTGAGTAAGCTAATTCATACATTATCATGTAATCTCAACTTAAATATTTTAGTAGTGGAAACTTAGCTTGTATGAAGTCAAAAGAAAAAGAAAGTTCTAAATACTCATAAAAGTTAATTTGATTGAAGTAAGTTTGCTCTACTCAAACCAATTAACTATTTTGAGCATTAGGATTTATTATTTTTTTAATCGAACTCATAATACATTTAAGACTCTACAACAAGTACTTTAATTCATTTAAATTTGTAATTTAAACAATCATATCATTTTATGCATTACAGTAATGAACACAATTTTCTTCTGAGAACTGGGGAAAAAATGTAATTAACAAAAATCATAATGCAAAAAGGGTTTTAGAAATGGCTTATCAAAATAGGCTTTTATAAATGTTTTTATTTATTTACAGTGAAATATAATCTAGACATGCACTGTAAGAATAAATTAACAGTACTTTTTTTGGGCCCAAAATCATTACATATTTAAAACAGTAATATCCTATAATAAACATAAACTAATCTTGACAAACTATATATCATTTGAAAGCTTACAAACTCTAGTTTTCATATTTGGTGAATGATTTCCAAAATAAATTAGAGAGGAGCTGTAATTTATCAATTTGCAACAAGAATATTTTCATATTTATAAGGCGTGTTCAGACCTTTATTTTGAAATAGCAATGAACATGAAAAATCATGAAAGAATGGATGAAACCTCAGTTTGTTTTCATGCCAAGAGTTCAAAAGATATCATCCATTCAATTATTTTAGAAAAAAATATATTAATATGTTTTTAATAACACATATGGAAATGAAGGCGCCCTTATATGGGCAGTAATGGAGTCTGGTTGTCACCTAGTGAAAATGTTTGGTACTGCGCCCAAACAAAATCTCACTGAAAGCTCATTTTTTGAGATATCAACCTAAAATTTGAAACACAACTTATTCAGATTTTTGGCTTTGATTTTCTAGCAGTTTTAGAGTCGGCCAGGTTTTAAAAATATATATTTTATATAAAATATGAATAATTAAATTTTTTAAATTGTACATTTTCATAAACACAAACTTATATAACTTTTTTTTTGTTTCACTTTCTTAATTTATTTCACTTCAACAAAAATCTGCCAAATGTCTTCTTTAAAACAAGACCAATTTTACGTCTATACTCCAAAGCATTCTTTAATTACAACCATTTAAAGTCGAAATGTGCATTTTCATGTATATTTAAAAAAAGGGGGGTGACACTTAAAGGGTTAAGCTTATGGACATTTCTTTCAACCCTAAAACACAACGATGCAAAATACGCAACAAACTCCTATGAACATCGATAAGGAAAATTCCTTCACATTAACAGACTTTTCTTAGAGTGTGTTCTTGACAAGCTTTGTGAGATTCACTAAATAGCATTCAAACACTGTGACTCATTTGACCTAATGTTTGAGAATAAAACATCCAGAAGTTTCTCTTCGCTGTTGTTTGTCCAGCAGAGGGCAGTGACATCTCACGCCTTTGTGTGTCAATGACGGCACATCGTTTCAAAAAAGTCTAATTACTCGTGTCTTCAATTTTTATTTTATTAGTAATTATAGATTTATTAGTAAAACTGCAGGGAATTCTGTTGTCATGTTGTCACTTCACCTTTCTGTTGTGTGTCTGTTCAATGCGTGTGTCGTTGTTTGTCAAAAACAGCGTCGAATGTGTGTTGGCTTTAGCCCGAACACAGAATAACGCCATATTATTGTTATTCCAGCTCTCCACCACCCTGCTATAAAATGTGTTTCTGTTTCTTCTGAAATCTCACTTCCCCATATTAACTGTGTTAGTTTTGGATGAAACCTCGAGCCCACCCGCTGTAACTCAGACCTGCAGTGCATTCTGGGTAGATCTTCTGGATTGTGTGTTTTAATAGTTCACTTGATCCTTCATCAGGGAGTGTTATTTTATCACAGATAGGATATAAAGCACTCGGACGGGAAGTGTCCTCTTTGTCCTGAGATGAGATGCCAACGGGCCTGTTTTTATTAGCACTTGTGCCAGGCCAAAAATTATTTCCCAAGTGTGAAAATAATCAGGATCTCGGAGTAATTGAAACGTAAATCATAAAGAAATTGCCTGTAATAAAATGGAGGCCAAGTTGCATAAGCAACTGACTTTTTGTTTGCACAGGTGGATACACTTATTTTGTTAAATAATAATCGACTTCTATATTATGCATTTAAATCATTTAAAATTGATAAGTAGCCTAAATGAATAAGTTTATTTTGTACACTTGTTATATATATATATATATATATTTATTTTTAATCTGTTAAAGCAGTGTTGTTCTTTATTTGTATTGCCTAGCGGTGTTCAAAGAAGAGAAACACCACTAACATAAAGGACAGAAGTATTAAACCTGTGTTAGGTGTGGTTTTTAACCTTGAAGGGCCAAATAAAGGAAGTTATGATTATTTCTTCACCCTTTTTGAATGTTGTGGTGCTCCTCAGCCATGAGGAATCTGCAGAGTTTGTTGTTCTTCATGGGTGAGAGTCTTCACGACGTCAGCACTCTTTCTTCTCCAAAACCTTGAATGAACAAAAGGAGGATTGTGGTCATTGGTCTGGGAACCCATCATGCCGGCCCGAGGGAAAGACGTCACAGACTTCAGGAGACTCGCAACATTCGCCAGATTGCAGTTTTTCATTTGTAAGTCATCAAAATAACAGCGTCTACTTCAACCCCATTTCCAGAAAAGTTAACTTGGGACATTTTTTATCTGTGATTTGTTAATTCTCTTTAACTTTCTAATTTTGTCTATTTAACTGACAAAATTACAAAGAACAGATTTCCAATGATTTCACTGACCAACTTAATTGTATTTTGTAAATATATATTTTTCTGATGGCTGCAACACACTCCAAAATGAGGAATGAGGCCTGATATTGTCTCGTCATCTTGATGGCAGTGTATGTCTCCGTACAATCCCATTATATGCCTCCACATCAATGATACCTTCACACATATGAGAGTCACCATGCCGTTTGCACTGATGCACCCCCGTAGATGTTTTCTTTTGCACCTGTCGAAAGTCTGGATGATCCCTTTCGTCTTTGAGACAGAACTCA
This sequence comes from Squalius cephalus, assembly GCF_949319135.1. Lineage (NCBI taxonomy): Eukaryota > Metazoa > Chordata > Actinopteri > Cypriniformes > Leuciscidae > Squalius > Squalius cephalus. The sequence continues at coordinate 5,061,367 of NC_137137.1, forward strand.
ATGTCCATTTTACCCAAAAACATGCTGAAACGTGTACTCATCTGACCACAGAACAGATTTCCACTGTCTTTTAGATCATCTGAGATGAGCTCAGGCTCAGAGGGCTCGGCAGCATCTCTGCATTGAACTGATTTCTCCTTGCATAACAGAGATTCAAGATCCAGACTGTGTTAGGTGACAACGGTTCTCTAATGGACTCCCGAGCCCACGTGTCTGTATTTATCACATAGCAGGATGGTTTCTCATGCAGTGCCGTCTGAGGGCTCAAAGGTCACACACATTCAACGGAGATCTCCTGCCTTGTCCTACACAGACTGAGATTTCTCTGGATTCACTGAATCTTTTCACAATATTATGTATGGTAGATGGAGAAAGACATAAATACTTTGCAATCTTTCATTGAGAAATGTGGTTTTTGAATTGTTTGACAATTCTCTCATGAAATTTGGCACAAAGTGGTGAGCCATGACCCATCTTTCCCCACCTTCTAATAGTGAACTGTTTCAAAAGAGTTAACTTGGATATTCACTCTCAGAAAAAAAGGTACAAAAGCTGTCACTGGGACAGTACCCTTCAAACGGGTTATAATATGTACCATTTACTAATATGTACACTTTTGGTACCAATATGTAGCTTTGAGGGACTAAAATGCACTCTTTAGGTACAAAGGTGTACCTTTTGAAAAGGTACCGCCACAGTGACAGCTTTTGTACCTTTTTTTCTGAGCGTTCTGTAATATTTTCACTTTTATTTAGCCTCTGCTCTGTGCCAACTTTTTTAGAGTGTGTTGCAGCTGTCAATATCAAAATTTGTTTATATTTACAAAATACAATTAATTTGGCCAGTGAAAACAATGAAATATTTCAAATAAAGATTCAAGAGAGAATTAACAAATCACATATTGCGCTTTACAAAATGTCCCAACTTTTTCTGGACTTGGTGTTGTAAATGAATAAAAGTAAAATATGATCTTCAGTTTCATTTCTGCTACTAGTTTACTGTAACAGAAATCAAATCTAAAGATGTAACCAGAACAGCCCCAGTGTTCTAGTGACTGGATGAGCTCTGGCGTGACATCTGGGCTTTGATGTGGTGAAAGTGTGTTTTGTCTGTTTTAGCGCAGTGATGCTGAAAGCTGCTTCCTGTGAGCGGCGGCGCTTTGAAACACAGGGCAGGAGCGCTGGGTCAGAACCGGACCTGGATTAGGGCCGCGTGGGCCTATCCTGTCGCCCCAGCACTGTCATTTCAGTCACTTCCTCCACTTCCTGTTGACGCCACTTGGCACATCTGTACAATAAACACAGCCTTCCTGTCCAGGAGGTAACACTCTCTATATACACTCAACCTCATCACTGTTAAAACTCACAAATATATTGATTTATTTACTCTTTCTATAAATACACTATCATGCAAAAATTTGGGGTCGGTAGGATTTTTTTTAACTTAAGTCTCTCATGCTCAAAAATACAGTAAAAACAGTAATATTATTAATATTACAATTAAAAAAAAAAAAAGCTTTTTATTTTAATTTATTTAAAAATGTACTTTTCAGCATCATTTCTCCAGTCCTTGGTCCTTCAGAAATCATTCTCATATGATCTAATGCGGATTTGCTGCTCATGAAACGTTTCTCATTATTATATATGAACTTCGATTACAGTAATAGACATTTAAAACAGCATTTATTTGAAATCAAAATCTTTTGGAACATTATAAATGTCTTTACTGTCTCTTTTGTTCGGTTTATGAAAAAAATAATGAAAAATAATAGTATAGTTCATTTTAGTTATAGTTTGTATATATATAAATATAAATGTTTTGCATTTTCATGATTTATGATAAGCAGTCTAATTAGTAATGGCATTTTTTTCTATTTAGGTTTTTACAAAACGATAGATAGATAGATAGATGGATGGATGGATAGACATATAGATAGATGGGTGGATGGATGGATAGATAGATAGATAGATAGATAGATAGATAGATAGATAGATAGATAGATAGATAGATAGATAGATAGATAGATAGATAGATGGATGGATAGACATATAGATAGATGGGTGGATGGATGGATAGATAGATAGATAGATATATAGATAGATAGATAGATAGACGGATGGATAGATAGATAGATAGATAGATAGATAGATAGATAGATAGATAGATAGATAGATAGATAGATAGATACTTTATTAATCATGTTTATCATCACGATACTTTATTAACATATTTGTTCTACAACACATTTTCAGATATTATACACTGTGGTTTGCTGACTTGTATAATCAGTAAGTCAGTGATACAGGGCGTTTTAAGCTGATGTTTTTATGGCGGGATGCAGGGAGGGATGGAGGTCATCTCAGTGGAGCTTCAGTGGCTTCTGTTGGACACACAGATCTCTGTCCCGCTGCCAGATTCAACATGAGCGCTCTCTCTCGAGCAGTGCCCACTGTCTAAACACTGGGCAGAGTCATCTGGAGACAGGCTGTGAAATTCAACATGCCCAGAGGAATATGCGAACGCTTTATAGTCATCCTGACTGGTTATTTTTGCATCGCTCAGGCTTCCTGCCACACACACTTTAGATAAGAGTGCTGAGAACAGACAGAGAACAAAGATCCTTACGCCTTATTCTCAGCTGTCATGCAAAACGGTTTTTACAGGAAAGTATTACAGGAAATAATTATTACAACAGATGTTTGTTCAAAGCAAATTACTCTTTTCTATATTGTATAAAATCACAGTTGATGAAGATGCTCAATGCATTAAAGGTGTTTATTGCTTCATGCATGCACCTATGCAATATGCGCTATGAAACACTTGCAAGGACGGCAAAAGTATTTTTATCATAATGCACATTTCTAACCTTACTTAAGCAGAAGAGTCTGACACATCTTTAAGCTTACTGGAGGAAAACTTCTAAACTTAAGCTCTTAAAAGTGCAGAATATTTTATTCTACATAAAGGCGGTATGCTCTCATGCTCTCTGAATTTGTGTGCATTTTAAGGTAACACTTTATTTTGTAGTGTCCTTGTTACATACGTTACATGTAGTTACTGTAGTAATAACAGTAAATGATGCATAATTACATGCAACTAACCCTAAAACAAAACCTAACCCTATAGCAAGTACATGTAGTTGCTTAATATTACTCAGTACTTAAATATATAATTACACTGTAACAAGGACACCTTAATATAAAGTGTAACCCATTTTACCATACAAAAAATAACACACTTCAGATTTAAAGCCTGTCTGAATTCAGAGAATAGCCTCGCACAGAACAGTCCAACTTTGATCAATGCAACAAATTCATTCTTCATATTAAATAAATACAAAATGCGGGATAACGCTAACACATATACCCGACACTTACGGTCCTTTGAGCACTTGATATCGTTCTGTAGAGAGTCCCGTTAGGCAGGGAAACAGATGGAACAGCATTCCAAACAGATCTCCAGACAGTCCGAAGACTGGCAACAGTCCTCCAGTATCCCACAATCCAGCAGGGCAGAGCAGGTGTCCTCCGCACAGCACGCCAGACCTCCGGTGGCTGCTTCGCCACAACAGCAGAGAGCGTCACACTCCAGACCGCAGGCCAAACACTGAGCCACGGCCGAACAGCACGACAGCAGCTCGCAGAACAGACAGGCTAGTATGCAGTGCGCACAGCAGTCTGGAAACACACAGAAGCGTACACTGTTTGTGGATCTGCTTATCATCATTCACAGGAAACACTGACAATTGTGCCCTCGGGATTTCTAAATTATATATTTTGATATGTTGTTTCACTTGTGATGCAAAAGTTTTGGAATCAATTGGAAGAGAAAAAATGTACAGTATTTTGTAAATACTTGTCACTTACTGTACACTACTGTTCAGAGGTTTGGAGTCTCTTATGCTCACCAAGGCTGCATTTATTTGATCAAAATTACTGTAAAAACAGTAATATTGTTATATATTATTACAGTTTACAAACTGTAAAAATGTAATTTATTTATATTATGCAAAGCTGAATTTCCAGCATCATTACTCCAGTCTTCAGTGTCACATGATCCTTCAGAAATCATTCTAATATGCACAAGAAATATTTCGTTACTATCAATGTTGAAAACAGTTGTGTTGCTTAATATTATTGTGGAAACCGTGATGCATTTTTTTCAGAATTCTTTGATGAATAGAGAGAACATTGTATCTTTTGTAACATTGTAAATGTCTTTACTCTCACTTTTGATCAATTTAATGCATCCTTGCTGACATCATAATAAGGAAGTGACATTATAATTTTTGACCACATTGTTCAAAATTACGCTTCTCTAAAGAAAAGAAACTATGTACTATAGTAAACCTTTACATTTTGTTAGGCAAGTTTCATATCCATAAATGTAAATTCCAGTTGTTTTTGATAGAGGTGGATGTTTATTTTAAGTCTCTTAAATTAATTACAAACAAGAAATGCATATCAGTAATGAATATTCATTCAGAAATGTTTAACGGATAATATGTCACTAGAATTAGTTTTGTCATGGGATACAAATCTGTCACAAAATTTATTTTTCTTTATTGGTAACTTGATTGTTGTTGTTGTTTTTTTTCCTCTTTTTTTCAACCTTTAACGTATTGTATTGTTACTATTATAACGAATGTGAACTGAGAAGATTGAAATGTTGAAATTGAAATGTGAAAAAAATAAAAAAAATAAATAAATGTACGCTCTAATAGCCTTTATCAGCATTTAATTATGTTTACACTTATATTACCCTCTGAAACCTCATAGAAATCTTTTGTTTGGGTTGGTTACAGTTTATTTAAAGGTGTCCTTGTTACAAGTCAAGTCATCTTCATTTATATAGCGCTTTTAACAATGTAGATTGTTTCAAAGCAGCTTTACAGATTTAAACGTATAATTTAAGGTAACAGAGATTGTTTTGGCTTTATAGCGGTTCTTTAATAAAGTTATTTTCCAGCTAAAGTTAGTTTTGATTGATTCGCTTCCGTCGCAACGATCACAGTGTAATTATACAATCAAGAACTGAGTGATATTAATTAACAACATGTACTGTACTTACTATAGGGATAGGAATAAGGTTTAGTTACTTGCATGTAATAATGTATAATGTTATCACTATAATAAATACATAAATAAATTGTTTTTCTAAAGGCAAAATTATTGAGGATAAATAATGTGGTTAATATGGCCATTTTTGTTACTCATTTGTATTTCAAGCACACCAAACCTGAGCGATCCCACCAGAATGCACTCATTTATCTGTTTAATTCCTTTAAAGCAGTTAAAAAATCACACAAACTCATGATATTGTCAAAACATCAAGCCCTCTCAGTATTTCAATTCTCCAGATTAGATTATGCATCAGCTAGTGGGAGTTAGTCATCAAACAGGGATGTGTGACCTAACGGAAAGAATTATCAAACGCTGACGTGAAGGGACCATAAAACACACGAAGATAAATCCAGCGGGCCGTCCAGTGTCACTGACAGATAAGAGCAGGCCCTATATTTACAACCAGACCAGTGGGCGGAGGCCTCTTTTCAGATGTGCCCCAACGTGCTCTAAAAATACATAAACATATTGACACTAAAATTTGAGCGTGGACTGAACCAATAGGTGTTTTTATGACGTGTGTTCAAATGCTTTTCTTACCGTCTCCAGCTACTCTCTGTATCTGCGAGGCATCGCCTTTGAAGCTCTGCTGGCTCATGGAAGTGGAGGGTGTGTGTTTTCTGTGAGGGTGTTTGTGTCCATTGCACTTTGCATGTCGCTTGCATTTCTTGTGAGCTGAAGCACGAGGCGTCGATCCTCCTGACGAAGAAGCAGGCGGTTTGCAGATGATAGTAGAGCCATTGATGACTGGAGGAGAGGAGCCATTGGGAAAACTGGGCTTCGCTGAAATGTGTTAAATTCACATTTGAATGTATTAAAATTCAGACAATAATGCATTTGAACACATTACAATTTGTAACATATAAATTCATACAAATACATACAATGCAATTGCATCCAGGGCCCAACCGATTAGCATTATCTAGTCTATTAGCAATTAGTCTATTTTTTTACTATGTCTGCATTTATTCTGTGTGCTAAGGAATAGTTCACTCAAAAAAGTTTTTTTTTCTTCCATTTTCTTTCTCTCATGACATTCCAGACCCATTTTATTTCTTCTGTAATAATGATGCATTATATAAGTTTCTTTTTCGAATAAATGCTGTTCTTTTTAACTTTTTATTCATCAAAGAACCCTGAAAAGAGTTTCCACAAAAATATTCAGCAGCACAACTGTTTTCATCATTGATGATAATCAGAAATGTTTCTTGATCATCAAATCAGCCTATTAGAATGATTTCTGAAGGTCATGTGACACTGAAAACTGGAGTAGTGACAGGATTAAATTACATTTTAAAATATATTTGTTATGGAGAGACCTTGACGTTGTCTTCCATCACTGTTTTATTGTGTTTTTACAGTTCTTATACATTTTATAATATTTACGTGAGGTTCGCTGTTTTAGCTGAGTGGACGTGACCTTAAAGAAAGAGCGAACTGCATGGGAGTGCTCATATTAGCTCATTTTGTTGGTTTTATCCGTCCTATTTATTGTATTTATTGACTTGATTTAACTCTTGTTGTTAATTATCTTGTGTATTTATTTATTAATCATATGGTGAGGAAAGAGTTAATTTAAAAAAAATTATATGCTCCAATTATCAAGCGAGAACTGTCACCGTCCCGCTAGCGGGACGCCTAAGTTTACTTCACTATATTACAATTAAATCCTAATCTAATCATGACAAACTATATATCGTTGGAAAGGTCCAAGACTCCTACATAGATATTTTACACTGTTTTTTGTTACAAATTATGTAGGAAGAGTAATAGATGAATTTATGACAAGAGTGAACCTCAAAAAATCTACATCATAAGAGGAGTTCTGGCGTTTGTCACAAAAAGTCGACGCACACACTTTTAATAATTGAAACTTTGGTTTTCATGCTAAAAGTTCATAATAAAACATTTAATCTAGTATTTGTCAATAAAAAAATTATAAAATAATATTATCCTCTAAAAAGTATAATATATAGTATCCTCTAAAATATATTATCTTTTTTATCGCCTTTTTTATTACATCACATATTTTAGTAGTTATCATAAATTAGGTATCATTTGAAAGCTTGCGAACTTGAAATTGGACCTTGCGTTACCATAGAAACGGTACTCTAAATTCTTTTATCGGGCTCCTCCCCTTTTGGGCATCAACATGTTTCATAATTTATGATCAAAACCTTTTCTAATCTTGACAAAACACATATTGTCAGAAAAGTCTGAGTCTCAAGGTTCCATATTTTGTGACAGAAGTGATATTTGGGCAGATATTTATTAATTTGTTACGGCAGAATGCATACAATTAAATTCAATGGAATGTATGTCACCCGGTGGCTATTTTTGGTACTACGTCTAAACAAAATCTCATGGGAACTTCAATTTTTGTGATATCAACTTCAAATTTGGAACACAACTTGGTTGGATATATGGCTTTGATTTCATAGTAATTTTATAGTAAAAAATATATTGTAAAATAAATATTTTATATAAAAGAAAAAATATTAAGTAGTAGGTACAGAATATTTGATTTACTGTAAATTTAAACTTCCACAACTTTTTCATACATACATTTTTTTTTCTTTAAAACAAGACCAAACTTAGGTCTATATTCCAAAGCATTCTTGAATTACAGCCATTTAAGTTTGAATAGTGCATTTTAATGTCCATTCTCAAAAAGGGGGGTGAGAGTTAAGGGGTTAAGGCAGCCGTCACTAGGGGAAGGGAGGATTGTACGGATTGTGTTTTTGAGGGAATCTGAACAAGGTTATTGTAGCGTTGCGTGAGCGCACTGAAACTCTGGCTTCAATAGATGAAGAGGAGAGTTTGTACGGTTTTAGTACATAACAGTTCTAGTTTTTAGACTGTTTTTATTGATAACCTGTTTTATTTCTCCTAACCATATTTTATTTGCACATCGGCTTGTAATAAACATCTTTTTGGACGCAAACATCACCCCGTTTTTTACATATTGGAGTGTTTCTCCTTGCGACGGCTCGGGTCTCTTATCACAATATTAAATAGAAAATTGTGAAATTTTTTACTGTAATAGAAAATAGAATTTTTTTACTGTATTTTTGATCAAATAAGCAGAGAACACTTCTTTCAAAAACATTAAAAAAGACAATAACTTTTGAACAGTAGTTTAACTGGCAAGCATTTCTTGTCAAAAGTATTCCAAGATACTGTAAACTTTTGCTCTTCCAAATGATTTGCTACACTGTTAAAGGGAAAGTGTGTGATTTCTGTGCCACTAGTGTCACTAAATGGATTTGCAATAATGATTGTGTTTATGCAAGCTCCAAAAAAGACCAAAAAAGCACAATAAAAGTTTCATAACAGACACAAAAACCAATGGAGTTTGGTGTCTCCTTTGGCGTTTCACAGAAAAAAATTATAAGTGGTTAGAACGATTTTCATTTTTGGGTGAATTAATTCTTTAAATAATGATAATAATGAAAAATGTAAATACCGTTAACTTTGTCTATTTTGCGTGAAATTGTAGGTATATGGTCTGGAAGCAGTAAAGCATCATCACTGGATGTGACACCGTCTGTCAGGGACTCGTTGCTTCCGTTGTGAACAATCTCAGCCGAGACAGGACCTGTCAGTCACAAATAATGTTTCAAGTCTGTCTGAATGTCATGACTATTTCTCCAATGTAAATTAAGCATAAAAGCTTAAAAACTCTCAAAAATCAACAGATTTGCTTCATAAACGTCCCTCTCACCGGTGACTTCAGGTTTGCTGGTGGCCCGTGGTTGTGTTGTGTGGACGTGATGTTCCTGGGCCACGACCCTGTCCGGGACGCTGCCCTGCTGTTGGACATCCATGGCTTCTGTCTCCATTTGAGACGCCTAATTCTAACTCTGAGAGGACATCCAGAAAGAGAAGTACTTTAGCATAGATGGTGTGTAATCAGTCTGGGTGTTGTTTGTGGAGTAGAGTTCAAAATGAAAACCTCTAACATGATGACTTTTATCCCCAAAACAGCACGAGAAACACTTGAAAATGTGACCCAAAGTTACCATGAAATCAAAATCACAATTCTTATTTTTTTTTAAATATTGCCATGTTTATTATAAATGATTCATCTGTGCACATTATTTTTTTTTAATTCATGTGCCTCATAAGCTTCAATCAAAACAAGTTGCAACTTCTCTTCTCATGTTTACTGGCGTGAGGGCGGGACAACCTGTCACTCACATGAGATCGACCAATAGCAAACCACAACCATTTAACCATCCAATCAATTCCCAATGGAAAAAATCAAGCCCCGCCCTACATTTGTTCTTGTTTGAGAAGCAGTTTAACTCACATATACATAACAACAACTATTGCAACTTCCGTTTCATGCCGACTTTAAAGTGCATTAAACAGACATTTGCCTGTGCTGCTTCTCCAAACCTGACCTGAAGTGAGTTGGAAAGTTGACTAATGTGAACGTCCTGCTGAGTCAGACAGAACTGACAATATCATCAAAGTCCTGAGCTAATATGCACGAGTCATAATAAACATTTTTGCTGGTTGTTTGCAGTTTTAAAGATCTGCCTACTTTTAATCTACAGAGAATTCATTGTAGGGAATCTCTCTAGTTCAACGCTCGTCCCTGTCTAACCCTGATTCTGAGTCATTCTATGTCCCCACTCCTCTACTGTAACATTTTTAATATTTTTTCATATGTGACCCTGGACCACAAAACCAGTCACATGGGTCCATTTTTTGAACTTGAGATGTATACATCATCTGTAAGCTGAATAAATAAGCTTTCCATTGATGTATGGTTTGTTAGGATATGACATATTTGACCGAGATACAACTATTTGAAAATCTGGAATCTGAGGGTGCAAAAAAATCAAAACATTGAGAAACTCGCCTTTAAAATTGTCTATTTATGTTCTGCGCTCACTTACAAAAATAAATGTTTTATATATTTACGGTAGGAAATGTACAAAATATCTTCATGGAACATGATCTTTACTTAACATCAGGGCCGGTTCTAGACATTAGGAGGCCCTAGGCTAATGATTCCTAATCTTTTTATTTATACAACATTTAATTTTAAATTTAGTATATTTTTTACTTACACAGTACATAAGTTACATTACTATTTTTAATGTTTTTGAAAGAAGCCTCTTATGCTCATCAAGCCTGGATTTATTTGATCAAAAATACAGAAAAATAATATAGTGAAATATTATTAAAATTTAAAATAATGGTTTTCTATTTTACTATACTTTAAAATATATTTCTGTGATGCAAAGCTGAATTTAGTGTCACGTGATCCTTCAGAAAACTTTAAAATATTCTGATTTATTAGCAAATGTTAGAAATGGTGCTTAATATTTATTTTATAACCTGTGATACTTTTTTTCAGGATTTTTTGATTATTAAAAAGTTGTTTTAAAAAAGGTCTTCACTATCACTTTTTATATAGCCTATTTAACACATCCTTGCTGAATATTCCTGTTTTTTTCTGTATTTTTGATCAAATAAATGCAGGCTTGTAGAGCATAAAAAGAAACTTCTTTCAAAAACATTAAAAATAGTAATGGGTCCAGACTTTTTACTGGTACTGTATACATCCTAATGATTTTTGGCATAAAAGAAAAATCGATAATTTTGACCCATACAATGTATTGTTGGCTATTGCCACAAATATACCTGTGCGACATGTGACTGGTTTTGTGATCCAGGGTCACACATTTTGTAGTATGTATCTAAGAAATTAAGTAAGTAAGGCCTATCCGAAGCTGATGAGATTATATTATACATTACTACTGTAATGTACATATTTGTCTTAAAGGAAATTTCTGCTGTCCTGCAGATTACTTTAAAACCTTGACAGTTGCTCTTATTCAACTTTAGTTTCAACTTTATAATTATAATAACATTAACAAATATGATAGAATACATAACATATGCATGATTAATGTCTAATGTATTATTTCATTTGTCTATTTGAACCTATTTATGATTTTTTTATTAAGTATATTTAATTAATCATGATTAATGTATATGTTGGATGTTTAGCAGTCAAGCACAACAAACCGTGTCGTAAATGTCAAAATAAAAATATTTCTTGGACCATATCAAGTATATCCTTTCCATATAAAATGATTAAAGTTTGAATTCAATTATGCAAGATATTGTTTGTCCACATTAAACACGTGTTATTTTAAAAATGACAGTTTTGGCACTACATTTGCCCTTGAAAGAGGTAAACAGAAGTAAACTTTCGATAACGTGACTCTGTTTCTGGTGACCCAGAATGAAGCGAAATGACCAGAGCCTGAAGAAGACACAAAGAAATGAATTGAAGTCTTTCTTACCTTATCTCGAATAACTCCAGTCTTGTACCGAGGACGTTTTAATTCACCTTAATTCAGAATGAATGTGTGATGTTCGCTTGTGAGCGCGAGCATCTGCTTTGACCAGCGCGTGTTGCGAACTCTCGAGCTCGTGCGCGTGCACGACATCCTTCCTGCACTGCAGGGAACTGTTTAATTTATTTCTGATGATTTATATATGGTTTACCTGCAGTACTGGTCCAAAAAAATAAAATAAAAAATAAGTCATATTTAAATTACCTAATGAAATTCTGGTTTATTTGCTGCATGAAGGCATGTTTTTCAAACATAGTTTTATACAGTCTATGTTTCAAACACATTCATGTCTGTCATTGAGTATTATCAAAATTAATGGACGATAAATAATTATTTGTTTATATTACTGATTATATTGACCCACATCTCTTTATGGCTATCTCTCTCTGAATTTTGGCGGTATATAAGAATTAATTAGTCCGTAATTATATAGCTAATACTCATTTGATTCTAATAGTAGAAATCTAAATAAACTTGTCAACAATCATATCAGTCCAAATATTAAATCAATACAAAATACATTTAAAATGCAAAAAAATTGTTAAAGACATTTTTTACTGTATAATATCAAAATGAAATTCTCTACATACTCAGTTTTATTTTAGTCTCACGAAGATACTAATACAGTTTCATTAATATTGTGAAAGTTTTTATTTTCATACTTTCCGTTTTCTTTTTAATTTTTGAATTTTAGTCTCTTTCTCTCTATATATATATTATTATTTCAGTTGTAAAAAATGAGAAATGTTGTCTTGACTTGTTATATTTTATTTTATTATTTCAGGTAACAAAAATGTTATGTTTGTAGTTTTGTCACCTGTGGGGTGCGGTCACTTACACACACGTCCAATAGGTGGCAGTAGATCGTTTGGTCGTAGAAGAAGAATCATAGCGGTGGAAGCGGAAGTAAATGTTGTGATGCAGTGTCCCGCTGTGTAAACAAAAGGAGTAAAATAAAATTAATTCACTGTACACACGTTTAGTTCACGATGTTTATGACAGCTTATTAGTTTTTGTGCTTCAGATGTTCTGAATGACTGTCGTGACATTCCTTCCTTTTGGATAATAACCGTACAAATCTGTCATGGTAAGCGAAATATTAGTTTTGCCATTCTGGTTGTTTTACCCTTATAAGTAGAACTGGGCGGTACCATGGTACAATTGTACATGTACATGGAATACCCTGGTACTTTGATATATACCATAGTACTGATACTGAATGAACATATATACCAAGGCACTTTAAAGAATACCCTGGTTCATGTCCAAAACTTGGTACTTTTTTGTTAAGAGTATGATAAAAGCCGTTATAGAGAGAGAAGGAGAGATAATGTAATACTATTTAATATAAATGACAATGACAGCTCAGAGTAGCTCTTGCATAAAGAGCTAAAAGAGCATAAATTGTGCCATTGTTCAAATTAAGGTTTGGCATCACAAAGTATCAGAGGTTAGTATGCAGTATATAGAAACATAATAAAATGTGCATATACAGTATATAGTGACATTTTGAAAAATGTGAACAGCACAGAATACAGTAATAGTATAGGCTGGCAGGGTTACAGTAGTAGTAACGTACAGAAAATGCAAAATTGGATGCAAGTTCTGTTTCTTCTCTCATGTTTCAGGACAGCGAAGTGTCAGACTTTGACAAACCTCCCAGACCCGGGATGAGTGCAAGCCGGAGCAACGCGCCTGTTTATTGCGTTTGTCGCAAACCAGACATCAACTGCTTTATGATGTAAGATGTGTTTCTATTAGGGCTGTCAAACGATTAATCGCGATTAATCGCATCCAAAATAAAAGTTTGTTTTTACATAATATATGTGTGTGTATGGAGTATAATTATTTTCTATATATAAATACACACACATGCATATATATTTAAGAAAAATGTGTTATTTATATATAAAATATTTATATATAATATAAATTATATATAATATAAATATATATACACAGTATATACATGCAAATATTTCTTAAATATATACATGCATGTGTGTGTATTTATATATAGAAAATAATTATACACCATACACACACATATATTATGTAAAAACAAACTTTTATTTTGGATGCGATTAATCGCGATTAATCGTTTGACAGCCCTAGTTTCTATTGAAATGTTTGAATGCCTTTTTGAGGAGGCTTTTTCTTTGTTAAATTAAACATTTTAAATTGCATGTTTTAAATTCTTGTAAACAGTGGTTGTGAAAGCTGCAGTGAGTGGTTTCATGGAGACTGCATTAATATTTCTGAGAAGACGGCCAAAACCATCCACGTGTGGTACTGTGAAAAGTGTCGAGGTAAGGACTTTTTACTTGAATTATTGTTTATTTATTTTTTGTGATTATTTGTTTTATTTTAGAACATATAAAATAATAATTTTAAGTAATTATAGTGTCAATAGCAACCCTGAGTGTGTGCATCCTTTGGTCTAGGTAAAAATAATTCCTTGGAGATCAAATACCGTCCCAAAAAAAGCCGTGAGAAAGAATCAGAGGCTGACGGGACCGATAACCAGCCCGACACACCGGATTTCAAATCAGATGGACGGCGAGGGTCACGGGTAAGAATTTCTGATTCATAAAAACTGCTGTCTGCAAATAACCTTTGTGAAGACGGTAACTGAAAAGTGTGTTGTTTGTTAACCCTTTGGACTGACTATGGGGAGTATTTGGGATTTGTCCATAGATTAAGCGCTCCGCTCGCATGTGTGGAGAATGTGAAGCCTGCATGCGCACAGAGGACTGTGGACTGTGCGACTTCTGTAAAGACATGAAGAAGTTTGGCGGCCCGAATAAGATCAGGCAGAAATGCCGACTGAGGCAGTGTGAAGTGCGGGCTAGGGTGAGTTTCACTTTTGTAAAAGAGTCGCTTTGCCTGTGATTTCATCTTTTTTTTGCCTTTTTATCATACACCTTTATGGTATACTTTAAGGTCTGATAATGTTTTGTTGCCTCTGTGTACAATATGATGCACTCAGCAATTATTCTCAATTGGTTCTGTAAGTTTTAATGCTTTTTCATTGATTTATTGTTAATTTAGCAGACACTTTTATCAGTACACTAATTACAGAGAAAATTCGTCTAGAGTAACTTGAAAAATCGGCATGAAACGGAATTTGCGATAATCTTTTCTTTTCTTTTGTGACGTATATACGAGTGAAACGGCTTCTCAAGCATGTCAAAATATAGGGCGGGACTCAGTTTTGTTCATCGGGAATTGATTGGATGGTTGTGGTATGCTATTGGTCGATCTCATATGAGTGACAGGTTGCCCCGCCAGTAAACACATCATCAGAGGAAAAGATGATGTCGTTGAAAGAGGTAGGGAAACTTATTTTGATTAAAGATTATGAGGGCACATGAATTTAAAACATAATAATGATATGCAGAGATAAATAATTTTTAATAAACACTGTAGTATTCCATTAAAAAAACAAAACAAGAATTGTTTTGATTTTTTTGGTGACTTTAAGGATCATCCCTTGTGGTGCTTGAACCTACAACCTTTCAGTTTCCAGCCCTTCTTTAACCACTATCTTTTATTTTTCAGAAAATGTTGCGAGTGAAGGATGAGGAGTGCTCCATGTCTAAGGGCAGAGACTATCAAGACGGCCCAATGTCTGAAGACTACAGTGAGAATGAGCTGGAGCTGTATCAGCAGTACTGTGCTGGGCAGTATGGAGAACACAGCACGGTACCTCACATCACACTTCAGCGCTGTAAAAAAGTACCTTTTAAAGGAAGTTAGCCCACTTCGCTAGCCTGGGAAAACCCAGACAAACTTCCGGCAAATTTAGATTTGCTCTGCAAGTAAGTCTGGCAAAGAGCTCATTCAAGCCCATTTCTAATCCGTCGAAATCGCGGCACCAATCAGAAACGTTGAGGCGGGCTTTACACGATGACGATCGCTCTGATTGGTTTTAGGTCTATCCAATTGCTCCCAGAGGCATTTGAGCGACGTCCGTTGGTGACGCCCCATTGGAAATGAGTTATTAATGAAGCTTTGCCAGACCATAATAACTCAGTTACGACTGAGAATGGTCTGGTTTTAACCATATATATATGAGTATTTCCAATAATCATTGGCAGAAATAGTTGTGTCTGAGTTTTGTGTTTTTTTCTTCAGGGTTGGAACAGTGATGACGATGATGGCTCATATGCTGATTCAGCTCTGAGAAAGAGAGCTGTTAAGGTCAAACACGTGAAAAGAAGAGAAAAACGATCTGAAAAAAAGGTAAAGACTTAAAAATATGTGTATGGAATGCTTGTTTAATCTTTTAATAGTAATTTTTGGCCTAAAGTAAATCATTGTGCTTAAAATGGAAACTTAAGTTTGGACTTTGTTTTCATTCATAAGAAAGAGGAGAATAAGCCTCGGAAGCACAAACCCAAACAGAAGCACCGCGACCGGGTGAGACACAGCGAGCGGCCAGAGGTTCGAGACAGCGGAGGAGCAAGACAGTGCCTTGGACCCGGATGTGTCGAAGCTGCACGCGCCAGCTCCAAATACTGCTCTGATGACTGCGGCATGAAGCTCGCTGCCAAGTAAACCTGGAAATACTTTACAGTTGTAGAGTATGTTGGAGATTAGACAGACTCTGAATATTTGTGCCTTTTTGTATTGCCAGTCGAATCTATGAGATCCTGCCCCAGCGTATCCAGCAGTGGCAGCAGAGCCCGTGCATTGCGGAAGAACAGGGCAAGAAACTTCTGGAGCGAATCCGCCGTGAGCAACAGTCTGCTCGCTTGCGACTCACTGAGATGGAAAAACGGTTCCATGAGCTGGAGGGTATCATTGCTAAGGCCAAACAGCAGGTCGTACAGTACGATGAAGAGGTGAGAGATCATCACAACCATAGTTTCAGCATGACATTTGCACTGCTGTAAACACTGCAAACGCATTACAGTGTCCTGAACATTGCTTTTCTTTTCCCTGAAGGCCAACGAGGGTGATGACGACACTGATTTGCAAATCTTCTGTGTGTCCTGCAGTCACCCAGTTAACCCCAAGGTGGCGCTGCGTCACATGGAAAGGTGCTATGCCAAGGTGTGTTGTCTGTTTTAATAATCATGATGCATAGACCTTTAAAGGGTTAGTTCACCCAAAAATGAAAATTCTGTCAGTAATTACTCACCCTCATGTTGTTCCAACCACGTAAGACCTACGTTCATCTTCGGAACACAAATTAAGATATTTTTGATTAAATATGAGAGCTGGATCACTCCTCCATTAGGCTTCTAAGGGACTGAAACTTGCTGGCCCAGAAAATGTATTAAAGACATTGTTAATATAGTCCAAGTGACTCCAGTGGCTCAATCTTAAGTTTATAAAGCGACGAGAATACTTTTTGTGCGCAAAAACAAACAAAAATAATGACTTTATTCCACTTTTCATTTCCTTCTCTCTGGGTCTTTTCACGTAGTGTTTAAGCGTAGCGCTTCTGTGTTGCACGTCACCACGTATCACACACATGACCAGCGTCGGCCAATAGTGAGCCTACGTGGTGACGTGCAACACAGACGCGCTACGCTTAAACACTACGTGAAAAGACTCGAGGCCCAGAGAGAAGGAAATGAAAAGTGGAATGAAGTCATTATTTTTGTTTGTTTTTGCGCACAAAAAGTATTCTCGTCGCTTTATAAACTTAAGATCGAGCCAATGGAGTCACTTGGACTATATTAACGATGTCTTTAATACATTTTCTGAGCCAGCAAGTTTCAGTCCCTTAGCAGCCTATGGAGGAGTGATCCAGCTCTCAGATTTAATCAAAAATATCTTAATTTGTGTTCCGAAGATGAACGAAGGTCTTACGGGGTTGGAACAACATGAGGGTGAGTAATTACTGACAGAATTTTCATTTTTGGGTGAACTAACCCTTTAAACTGTGGCCACGTTTTAGTGTTTTGTTTTTAAAATGATGTGTTATGTCTTTTAATAACGTCATCATTTCCTTCCATCCAGTATGAGAGTCAGACATCATTTGGCTCCATGTACCCCACACGCATAGATGGGTAAGTAAAAAAAAAATATTTTTTTAAATAATAATAATACATATTTTTTAGATTTAGATGCTTCCACTTTGATTTACACTACCATGAAATAGTTTGGGGTTAATAAGGTTTTTGAAAGAAATTTCAGTAAAAACAGTAATATTGTGAAATATTACAATTTAAAATAACTTGTTTTCTAATATATTTTAAAATGTCATTTATTACATTGAAGACAAAGCTGAATTTTCAGCATCATTACTCCAGTCTTCAGTGTCACATGATCCGTCAGAATCATTCAAATATGTTGATTTGCTGTTCAAGAAACATTTCTTATTATTATATTAATATTGGAAACTGAGATAAAGAAAATTCAGTATTCAATGATGAATAGAAAGAACAACACATTTAGTTATTGAGGGGGGTTGTGCCATCTCCCAAAAATAAGTTTTTGCCAAATGTTATGTCTGCATTTCTTCTATTCGTCTGTAAAATGAGAGAAAGGTTACTAAGTGCACCTTTAATGCCTGTTAAAAAAAACTCATTTTATTTCTGCTCTTTTTCTGCTTGTATCTAGTGCTACACGGCTCTTCTGTGATGTTTACAATCCACAGAGCAAAACCTACTGTAAGAGACTGCAGGTTCTCTGTCCAGAGCACTCCAGAGACCCCAAGGTCACTTTAATTTGATACATGAACACTCAATTTGCATAGATAATTAGAGACCGTATGCATAAATGTGAATGTCATGCGTGCAGGTCCCTGCGGACGAGGTCTGTGGGTGTCCACTGGTTCGTGATGTATTCGAACCCACCGGAGAATATTGCAGGGTGTCCAAACGCAAGTGTAACAAACACTA
Source organism: Squalius cephalus (assembly GCF_949319135.1). Classification (NCBI taxonomy): domain Eukaryota; kingdom Metazoa; phylum Chordata; class Actinopteri; order Cypriniformes; family Leuciscidae; genus Squalius; species Squalius cephalus. The sequence continues at coordinate 5,079,727 of NC_137137.1, forward strand.
CTGCTGGGAGAAACTCCGCAGGGCTGAAGTGGACCTGGAGCGAGTCAGAGTGGTCAGCGCATTACCTCAGCCTGTTACCTTTGCAAAGGAATCATTTATTTGAAGCAAAGAAATGTTTTTACTCAAATGGATTAAGATGTTGTTGCTTTCAAGACATTTCTTAACAGCTGATGTTATTTTCACATTATTGTTCATCAATCTTACATTTAATCTTTCATTCATTTACTCATTATGTCTTTTATTCCCCCAGTGGTACAAGTTGGATGAATTGTTTGAGCAGGAGCGCAATGTCAGATTGGCCATGACGAATCGTGCAGGTCTCATGGCCCTCATGCTGCACCAGACAATTCAACACGACCCAATTACCCCAGACCTGAGAACCAGCAAGGACAGATAAGGTTCCTGTCATTCCCTTTTATTCATCTATTCCGTTTGCACATGATGTTCAACCGTGAAGCAACCCTCCTGACAATCTGAGGTTTTGTCTTTGATCTTACAGAGAAAACGTACAATTGCTGCTGAAGTCACCTCACATTTGCGAAGATATGTCAGAGTCAGTGTCTTAGCAGTTGTTTGTTGAAACTGTAATTCATGTATGACACTCATCTTGTTTCTGTATTGAATTTGCATTAATGTAACCCTTGGCTTCACTCTTTGAATGGTGCTGTGACCCCACTGGTTTGTTGTGCTTCAATTTTTTTAGATTTTTAATTAATCTCATAACCCTGTATTGTGCATTAAAAAAGATCATCTAGAGATATTTTGTAGCTGGTAAAATGTCTTATTTGTCTTTATTTCTTGTGCCTCTACACAAAGGAATTGCTATCATTAAGGACCCTACAGTAGTTTGTTGGGTTGATATCCCTTACGAAAATGAACCATGTTTTTACTACAAATAAAACCAAAATACATGGTTACTATAGTTAAACCATGGTAGCCACAAATTAACCATGGTTTTGCTACACTAACCATAGTTTAACCATGGTATTTGTAGTAAAACTGGTTATACAAATGGTAATCTGCAAAAAAAAAAAAAAAAAAAAAAAACATGGGTTACTACGCTTTCACTATAATAAAACCATGGTTAATTTTTCCGTAAGGGATAGATTTTTCTTCAGTCCAAATGTGGCCAAATTATTGTAATGACATTATGGGAACTTCCTACAATTAATTAATAAGCAACAAAAAGTTTGTTGTGTGAACCTAAACTTTGGTCATACATTTACACAAAACATTTATTTTTAGGGTTGGAACCTGGTCATCTCTCAGACGAAATCAGCTAATTCTAAAATATATAGGTTTTATTCAATAATACTAAATTGTAATTATGGTCCATGTAAAATGTCAAAATTCCGTGCTCTTTCTGTAATAGTCACTGCAGCGTTAAAACCTCTGACAGGAATGGCGCGATTCTGAGGTAATTTCATGTTAAGAATAAGATTAATTAAGTTCATAAATAATTGTTAATCAAGATGACGAAAACCAATAATTATAATGTAGGGAAAACGCGATAAGACTGTGTTAAATGCATCTTTCTCTAGAACGGCTAATTATATCTCGCTTTCTGCAGCCTTGGTCTTTTTGTGTTCATGTGTGAAAGTGAATCAAGGGCTTCTCAGTTGTACTGTTAAGGTGTACGTTTATTTGACCTAAATTTAACTGTGATAATTTGTGTCGAGAAGTAAACGCTGAACCCTCTCAAAAAATAAGGTCCCTCTCGGATTCAGATTTAAGGTAACGTTACGATAACAAAGTCATTTTGCTCCGAAAATTTGCACATCACTAAGCTCTAAAAATTAACGAATATCTTCGTCAAATATGCTCAGAATAGATTTTAAATATGGTTATTAATCAAGGCAAATGGGTGATGGTACGTTATATTTGAGGTTGAGATAATGTAGCGATGCGCGAATCGCCAATATTCGTTTACATTATTCGTGAAATGCTTATAAAAAAGACAACAACAATCTTCGAGGACCTGCAAGTAGGCTGCTGTTGATATAAGCACCAAAGCTGTGTATCATTTATTCATTTAAAGGCGAATATTATTGCACACACTGAGCGCTGAGCGACTATTCAACCGCTAAATTTTATTTCAGTCAGGATCGACTTCCTACGATGCTCGTGTCAGCGCATGCGCAGTAGATCGCCGAAAGTATCGCTGATCGGAGAGAACGAGGCGCAGATGAACGGCTCGATCGACGGCGCGAGACGCGATGAGGTAAGAATGTCAAAATGCTGCACGTATTCGTTTCGGTGTTTGTTTTTGTGCGTGGCAAAACGCGTGTTTATAAAACGCAGATGACCTTATAATTTATAGCTATCGCTCTAGTAAATGAACCGAAAGATCGGCGTGGTTCCGTGCAAGAGAGAGCGTTCGGAAAGTCGTTTTCGAGGCTGCATCGCTGAAAGCAAAGCAATGGGGAGTGTGTGGAAGGGGAGGGTCAACAGCGAAGGGGGGCTGCCTGAGCTCATTCAGCAGCACAGCGAAATGGACGTGGTAGAGTCGTGTAAAATAAACTTATCGTGTCTTTAAAACCTATCACAAATAATAAAGCATGTTGTCAGTGAAATACTCTTGCTAAACGCGTGATGTTTGTTACGTATGTCGTTAATTGTCACGTTATATCGGACGTGTTTTTGATCGCTCGTCGGGACAGCATTCCTCACTCCAGCGATCTGTAATGGAGGCTGGCGAAACTAGTGTCGATTTTTTTTACGATCTGTTTATTTAGCTCGCCGATCTTTTTTTTTATCACGTTTTCATAATGGTAGGAGTTGCACGCGATGACAAGACACATAACTTTAATGTTTTAAGTTAGATAAGTTTATTTGCGCTGAAAAAAGTGCATCGCGCTATTCAGATAATTGTTCACGCGCTGTTTTCACGATCTATCGCTACCAGGGCCACGAGTTCAAGCACATCAACTTGCGATCATTGTGTCAAAAAAATTTTTTTTACATGTTGATTATCAAGTGTAACAGCTTCAATGAAGTCGTTCTAATTATCTCACAAAATTATAATAAATACAGCATTGTCAATTTTAACATTTTCTGCAATACATCTAAATATTAAATATAATGCACAATTCAAACATTCACGTCTAATGTTTATGAAATGTCATTGTTCTTGGGACGAACTAAAATGCTTAATGTAAAAAATGGTAATAACAACATACTCAAAGACCATTTGTCACTGCATTTGTCATAAAAATCTACTGCCAAAGAATCAACCCAATAACCTCGATCTTAGTGTTCATAAACACAGTACAAATCTAACAATGATCACATAATCATACTTGCATTTTTGCTTCTGTTGCATTTAATTAAAAGGAAAACGATTACCGCTGTTTAAAGGTTCTTGTTGGGTGTTATTTTTTATGATTCTTTTTAACATTCCACTTTTTGGTATATCTTGAGTCTTATGAGTGGAATTAAGCGAATTTTAGAATGATTAACAGAGAAATTTGCTTTTTAGTTTATTATGGTTTATTCTAGTACACTGCATTTATATAGCAGCAAATTTAAATAGAATATTTTGCAACAATATTGATAGAGAAACTATATAGAGTACAAGTAGCACACAAGCAGACCTTCTTACTGATAAGCTCCAGTTTGGTCATTGCTGATAATTTATTAGGAAAATTAAAATACTTTGAATCTGTTCCACGGTTGCATATGAAACGGTCAATTTTGTTCTTAGCAGAAAGTAGTTGATAAGTTAAAGAATATAAAGTTGTGTTGATACTGAGCCACTGTAATTATTACTTTCTAACTAAATGAGAGAGGTCTGAAAATGTCTGGCTCTGCATTTGATATTTTTAATATTACTGATTACCTGAACAGTGAGTTTCTTGCTGACTTGCTAATAACCTTAATAAGATAAATTCCTCAACAAGCTGTATTTGTAACTTTAAACAAATCGCTCTATGACCCAGATTTGAGCTGAAACCTACAGCGAGGTTTAATTTGCCACTGAGATGTTGACATCTGTTTTATCATGTTTGTATTATTGTGAATCTTTAATAGTGCCTATTACCTTGGCCAACCTTTCAGCAGTTTTCTTAAAGAGCAGTTGTTTTAAACAGATGGTCTTAATTACATATAATGAGGGCTTCAGGAAATGAAGTATTTTCTGCTAGATAAATTTTAACAAATGTTGGCTGCTTGCTGCACTGTAACGTATTTCATTGCCATAGTAATTGCGCTGCATTGCAGATATCGAATGTACTCAGCTCATTTGTATCGACCTCCCTGCCATCGCTGCTAGGCTCGCTGCAATTCTGTCACCATGGCAACCACTCGTTTCGGCCCCGTTCTATAAATATTCTCCTTCACGCTTGTTCATCGTGTTTCTGCTAGCTTGACTCATTTTCAACAGCCCAATTTAATAGAGGGATTTTATTTACACATCGGTTACGTTACAGTGGAAAAACTTGATTATAAGCTTTTGCTGAAATATTTGATTGAAATAGTGATTTGTATGCACATCATGATACAAGTGCGTCAACATCATATTTCTTAAAACTGCAATGACGATGTTACGCTGTATGTGAGTGTGATTTGTTTGCAATCAATCTCAATGTCTTTAGATATATATCAAGCTGCAAAAAAAGTGTAAAATCAGACTGTGCCGTAATAATAATTTAATAGCATATACAGTTTGGTGTGTTATTTAGTGTTCTTCTCTAATATCAGCATTCTCTTTACAGGTATAATGTAATGATCCATAACCAGTAAAGACATGGATGAAGTGTTGGATCTTTGACATTTCATGCAACCCAGGCTATTCGTAACATTGTGAGATGAAATTAATACCTCCGACTTCTTTGGACTAAAAAGTCGTTTTTCCTATTTAAAAATGTGAGCCAGAGATTCAATTTCCTAACTCTTCCTGGGATGACTCGCAAGTCAAAACCATTGGTCTTACAAATCTACTTGTAAAATAGAGGCCTCGAGGCCAGAGGAAAAGATCAGATATGACGGATGAGCTGAACAGGGCGTCAGCTGAACCGGAGACGATGAACCCGGAAGAGACTGTGCCGGCCCTCTTGAGTGAGAATCATCTGATTGGAGCAGATGATGTTACCGCCGTTGAGGAAAATACTGAGTGGGACAACATGCCTGGAATAGTGACGGTTGAGTTGCCACCTGATTGGCTGAAGCCAATGGAAGAGGATGAAGATGGTGTTGAGAGTGTCAGGAGCATGTATGTGCCTTTTCCTTACTTCCTTGCTTTTTGTTTGCATTTAGTGGAATATTCAATAGGCTGAATCAGACCTTTGGAAATAAGTCCAAAGGTCTGAGAATACATTCAAATTTAACATTAAAATTAAAACGGGTTTGTACAGGTAAGATTTTCCTGCTTCCATTGAAGCTTCTGAAATAGTGCTTGAGTATATGATCATCAAGTTTTGTTTGTGTCAGCATCAGTGCTGCTGTTAATGCAAAAGGAAGAAAGATAAATACTAAGACTTTAATTCAGTTAATATTTTTCACTAAAACTGGTACGCTGAATATTTGCAATGAAACATTTTATTACTTTAAAACATGCATAAAACTGTAAAGGCCCGTTTACACCAGAATGATAGCTATATTAGCATCACCAGTGCACAATAACACTGTTTATTCTAAGCGTGTTGCAGTTTTGTCGCCTGCCCTTTAAATGCTCAAGCTCTTTAAAGCAGGATGGATTCTGATTGGCTGTCAATGTTTTTATCATTCATCAGCTGGAAAATATTTTTTTTGTGAAAGTAATTCCAATGATATTGTTCCTCTGTGTCGTAATTGTATGAACTCTGCTAATCTTTAACAGAACGATTTTTAAAACGATACTGTTATAGTGGCTGTCCTTGGTGTGAACGGGCCTTAAAGGGATAGTTCACCCAAAAATGTAAATTCTGTCATTAATTACTCACCCTCATGTCGTTCCAAACCAGTAAGACTTTCGTTTATCTTCAGAACACAAATGAAGATCTTTTTGATGAAATCTGAGAGCTTTCTGTCTCTCCATTGACAGCTACGCAACTACCACTTTGACACTTCAAAAAGTTCATAAAGAGATCGTAAAACTATGAATAGAGCGGTTTAGTCAAATTTTTTTCCAAAAAAGAGATTTAATTTAGGCTTTTATTCACATAAACATTCATCAACGCACACATCAGATATGGTAAACGGAAGCTTGAGCATAAAAATATCGTAATTTTTGCTCCGAAGATGAATGAAAGTCTTACGGGTTTGGAACGACATGAGGGTGAATAAATGATGACATAATTTTTGTGTGAACTATCCCTTTAAGACCTTGATTTTCTTTCATATAAACATTGAAATGTATTTGATAATGAATAAATGTGACATGAAGTGAAGAAATGGATAAATCAGATTCGGTTCAGAATATGGGGGTGCTGCAGAACATGTTCAGACATGCATATCACACCTGTTGATCATATCAGTTAATAAAACGACTTTTGTACTTCTCATATTCTCACAGTCCGAAAGTAAAACGACGCAGAGGTCGGCCCCCGAGTGCCAGAAATGTTAGACAAGGACTTACTCGTTTAGATTTCAAGAAAGGAATACACATGGATCGCACTAGGAGAACTAAGGTTTGTGTTGCTTTTTCTGTCTTTTGTTTGCATTGTTAGAGAGAATATTATGTGCAGTAAGAGAAATAATATATTATATAATATTTATAGTGGTGTAAAGATGTTTTGTTTATTTATAGAACATTTAACATTTTTGAAAATCTATATTTTTTTGTTGAAAGCTTTGTTGTGCTTGCTAAGGCTACTGCTAATCCTAAAATGGCCTTATTATGCTAAATTAAAGGTTCCTTATTTTGTTTTGGAGTCTCCTACAATAGTTTAACATGTGTCTAAGATAGAAAACATTAATTTTCTCATAACATAAATTGCAGCATCACCTCTTTTCTCACAGTGTTTAATGTCTGATCATGGATCCGGTTTCTCTATACCCCTCCTTTCTGAGAGCTACTCTGCACTGACAGCCCAGTCTGTTGTGATTGGTCTATTTTGAATAAATTAGATTGATAAATTAGATAAATCTGATTGGTCTACTCTACTTTGATTGGTCAGATGACCCAGTCTGTTGTGATTGGTCTTCTCTGCTCTGATTGGTCAGATGACCCAGTCTGTTGTGATTGGTCTACTCTGCTCTGTTCTGATTTGTCAGATGACCCAGTCTGTTGTGATTGGCCTACTCTGCTCTGCTCTGATTTGTCAGATGACCCAGTCTGTTGTGATTGGTCTACTCTGCTCTGCTCTGATTTGTCAGATGGCCCAGTCTGTTGTGATTGGTCTACTCTGCTGTGATTCGTCAGGTGGCCCAGTCTGTTGTGATTGGTCTACTCTGCTCTGATCTGATTTGTCAGATGGCCCAGTCTGTTGTGATTGGTCTACTCTGCTGTGATTCGTCAGGTGGCCCAGTCTGTTGTGATTGGTCTACTCTGCTGTGATTCGTCAGGTGGCCCAGTCTGTTGTGATTGGTCTACTCTGCTCTGATTCGTCAGGTGGCCCAGTCTGTTGTGATTGGCCTACTCTGCTCTGCTCTGATTTGTCAGATGACCCAGTCTGTTGTGATTGGTCTACTCTGCTCTGCTCTGATTTGTCAGATGGCCCAGTCTGTTGTGATTGGTCTACTCTGCTGTGATTCGTCAGGTGGCCCAGTCTGTTGTGATTGGTCTACTCTGCTCTGATCTGATTTGTCAGATGGCCCAGTCTGTTGTGATTGGTCTACTCTGCTGTGATTCGTCAGGTGGCCCAGTCTGTTGTGATTGGTCTACTCTGCTGTGATTCGTCAGGTGGCCCAGTCTGTTGTGATTGGTCTACTCTGCTCTGATTCGTCAGGTGGCCCAGTCTGTTGTGATTGGTCAGATGTCCCAGTCTGTTGTGATTGGTCTACTCTGCTCTGCTCTGATTGGTCAGATGACCCAGTCTGTTGTGATTGGTCTACTCTGCTCTGCTCTGATTGGTCAGATGGCCCAGTCTGTTGTGATTGGTCTACTCTGCTCTGATTGGTCAGATGGCTCAGTCTGTTGTGATTGGTCTACTCTGCTCTGATTGGTCAGATGGCCCAGTCTGGGGCACGTTCAAGTTCAAAACGGTGCGCAACGTTTTGCTACGGTTTCCGGGTTGAACGTCATGTTTCCTGGAAACGGCGTGCACCGGTGTGCAACGGGGTTTGAGATACGTTTTCTCTTGTTTGGTGGGTGTGTCAGAACTGCAGTCCAATCAGCAGCAACATGTATATAAAGCACGCGGTATTAAAGTGAACTCGCACAATGGGTTCAAGGAAAGTAATTTACAAATGTGTTCAATGCAGCTCGGTATACGCAACAACTGAGGATATTAGAAGACATGGGGCCCTATCTTGCACCCAGCGCAATTGACTTTGTACACCGACGCATGTGTCATTCCTATTTTGCACCCGCGCAAAGCGCGTTTTTTCCTCCACAGAAGCACGTCGCTAAACTAGGGAATGAACTTGCGCTCCCTGGGCGGTTCAGCGCAAAAAAGGAGTCGTGTTCCAGTGCAAACGTTCCTTCATGCTATTTTGCAGGTTTAGAAAACAATTGCGCCACTAACCAGGAAAAAATGGTTTAAAGTCAGTGGCGCGTTGCGCATGTTATTCATATGCTATTTTAAGGGCGCATGCTTGGCCTTAATCAATGTAGCGTGTGCACAACGCGCATACACTTTGATTCTCTCATCTACACAGAAGCAGCAGTTTTCATTTTTGCAAATCATGCATTATTACGATAGATAGATAGATAGATAGATAGATAGATAGATAGATAGATAGACAATTTATTATAAAAACATACATCTAGCTTACACATTTACCCAAATTATCATACGCCTTTTTAACCGAAGTTAATTTGGGTGGGTTTCTCCATCCCCAACGTCCCTGACGAGAGCGTTGCTCTCCTCGGCTGTGAATCGCTCCTCGCGCGCGCCTGGCAAATCCGCCGTTATAATAGGAATCCGCTTTAGAACAAGCGCGCCTGCTCTTAAAGGGAATGTGAGATGACGCTCTGATTGGTTTATTTCACGTTACGCCCAAACCACACCTATGAATAATGAAGCTACTTCAGACCAACACATTTTAGATTTGCGCCTGGCGCAAGAGTCATTTATCCCGCCGGGAAAATAGCAACAGCGCCAAGACCCGCCCACAAAGTTACTTGCGCTTTGCGCTTTGACACTTGCGTTTCAGATCGTTAAAATAGGGCCCATGTTTGTCTAAGTTTTATTGTAAAAATATAGGATATCAACATAATGATGTAGTTGTTTATATTTTTAGCTTCATTGCAAGTGTAGCCTATGACATTTGGTATAGAAATAAACAATGGTAATTAAGTGCTTTTCCTAAAAATGAGAAAGAAAATACAGGGTATTAAAACAGTATGAACTACAAATAAAGTCAGAGTGAGGCTAAATAGATGTGTTTTAGTCTGAATTAGGTAAGATGTGTGCTTCCATTTCAGTTTCCACAAATCCCTTCACTCGATTGGGATGTTCTCTTTTGTTCTGGGCGGCAAGTGCAGTAACTGTAACATCGGGCATATTTTGTAGTATTAAACACATATTTATACCGACTTCATCAGGCTCAGAAAATTCTTCACAAATTACACAAAGAATGGCCTTCTCAGCTGCCATAGTTGCAGCTCTTGCGTCATCAGAACAGTGTGTTCAACGCATCACCGTTTCTGTTTAAAAAACGTTGTGCAACGTTTTGTCGGGGCTGAACGCAGCCCAGGTGGCCCAGTCTGTTGTGATTGGTCTACTCTGCTCTGATTGGTCAGATGTCCCAGTCTGTTGTGATTGGTCTACTCTGCTCTGCTCTGCTCTGATTGGTCAGATGACCCAGTCTGTTGTGATTGGTCTACTCTGCTCTGATTCGTCAGGTAGCCCAGTCTGTTGTGATTGGTCTACTCTGCTCTGATTGGTCAGATGTCCCAGTCTGTTGTGATTGGTCTACTTTGCTCTGATTGGTCAGATGTCCCAGTCTGTTGTGATTGCTCTTCTCTGCTCTGATTGGTCAGATGACCCAGCCTGTTGTAATTAGTCTACAGCTTACAGCACATGTTGGAAATTACATGACCATTACCATATCCAAATTTCAGCTCGGGAGGTTTCCTCAGCCCTTGTAATGACGCTGCCCATTTTACCGAATCAATTAGAGCCTGTATCCTCATCCTTTGGAAGTGTATGCAAAGTGGATTTGCATTCGTAGCTTCAAAAACAGCATCTTCTCGACATGCCGACAACTCAAACCAAACTCTTCCAGTCTCAGCAACAACTACAGTGTTTGAGGGTCAAAGTAGACATCGTTCGCGGGCAGCCAATGAAGACATAGGCTTTTTTTCAAATGTGTTACAAACCTACACAGGTTTGTGCAGGAAGTAAGACTGGAATTACTGACGACTCGTTTCAGGCAGTTTAGAATTTGTTCTTTCTTTCGGGAGACAATAACTTTATTTGTTGTGCTCTTTGAGCTTTAAACCAGTTCTCAAACAGCTATATTACACACTGCATGAAAGGGAATATCCAAAAAAGCATAATAGGGTCACTTTAATAATCATGAGTGCAATTTACAGAATTTGGGATTAATTTAAATGAAATTATAAATTAAATATAATCTGCTTTTAATTTAATCATAAATTATATTATTATAACATTTTAATACATTTCTTTTAATACTTTCTTTTTTCTCTGTGGTTGCTTGTCATATATAGAGTGCTCGTTCCCAGCTGGAAATTACCAATCGTTCAAGTCTCTCATCAGGAACAGCCGCCCCCCTCCCAGACCCAACCCGCACGCCTGAAGTTTTACCCAGAACAATCCAGAGCATCATTCACAGCTCGACATCCACACCTCAGAGACCCCGACTCACCCCCTGCTCACCTGCAGGACTCAGCAGCCTCTCTAACACACCCAACGCAGAATTTAACAGCCCCCCGCGCCTCACGAGAGTCTCGCCGCTCAATATCGACACATCCAGGACACAGGATTTCATTCACTCTCCTTCAGTAAAAGTGGGGAATGTTTCCCAACAGATAGTCAGTTCCTCTAGCGAACCTGGGAAAGACGGCGCTGAGCTGCCCCTTCGACTCTGGCTTTATCCATCTCTGGAGCCCATTAGCCCTACAAAAACTCAGGATGCACTGATCTCAGATCAGACTGTAATTTCGCCAGATTTTCCGGAGACTAGGCTTAATGGAACAATGGCGCTGAAGGAAAGCCATCCAATGCTCAGGTGAACAAAATCAGACTCATTTCATACTGCCCAGAAAGTCTATCTTGAATACTTGCTGTAGTTTCAACTAGGGCCTTCATGAATGTAGTAACGAATCTAGTTGTTTCTCTTTCTCCAGTAAATGTGAAAACTGTGGCTTCCCATTTTCTGCTCAGAAGCCTGGAGACACGTTGTGCTTCAGATGTAGGCCTAAATGTATGTGAATTTATAATTACACCTTTAATTTCAGCAAGCATGATATTCTGCAATAATTATAAGGTGTACTATTGCCTTTTTTGTTGTCTAATTTCTACATTTTCTCATTTTGCAGCAGAGAAGAAGTACTCTCCTCCAAACATTGTGTTTAGGAAGGTATGTATTTCTCTCATCGCAAGACCTGGTAGTCCTGCTTTTCCTTGTTTTCTGTCACTGATTCTCGAGACCTGGGATAATAGAGAAAGTTTATGTGGCAAAAATGATTTTGAATTAAAGTCACCATGAAATCAAAATTGATGGAAGATTGCAGTATTTGTTATAAATCTGTGCACATCATTATTATTATTATTTTTAAAACCATGTGCCCTCATAATCTTTAATCAAAGTAACTTCCCCTCCCTCTTGTACATCTTTTCTATGATGACGTGTTTACTGGCACGAGGGCGGGGCAACCTGTCAGTCACATGAGATCCACCAATAGCAAACCACAACCATCCAATCAATTCCTCATGGACAAAATTCATGTCCCGCCCTACATTTATTCCTTTTCGGGAAGCCGTTTCCCTTGGCTATACGTCCAACACTAAGAAAACACCATTGCAACTTGCATTTTCATTCTGACTTTAATCTGTCAAACAAGTTGAATATTTATCTACCTTGTGGTTCTGCTTCCTCTATTTTTTGTTTTTTTTCCTTGCTTTCTCTAATACTCACATGCCAATATTCATTCTGTCATTCATCATATACTGACACTTGACAGTGTAAAACTGATTTTTAGTTTCATCAATTGGAGAAATACTACATCTGACACCCTGTGTTGGCAAAAATCTTTTTGTTTATAACACAAGTATTAAATACAGCCACCGTTTTCTGTTTTAGGGTAGTGAGGAATATTGCAGTAATTTAGCTAATATAGACGAAAATTAAATATAGTTAAGAAAATTGTAGTTATCCCATGTCTCATTGCTGTATTATGTTTTTGTTTTTGGAAGATTGTGCTGAGGAATCATTCATCTGTGCTGTTGTTGATGTTGTGAAGGGGAAGAGAAGCACTGCGGTGTTGCTGTGTCTGTGTTCACGTTAGTTGTATGAGAGGTAGCTTTGGCGATACTTTTGGGTCTTAATATCTGAACTAACACAAGCTAGTTTCCCATTTGTTCTGCTCTCAGTCTACAAGCCAAATAACGGTTGTTTGCTCACTTTAAGTAGCTGAACAAAGTCCAGATTATCCTTCATTTCTCTAGTAGCAATGTTTACTTCATTAATTCTTTTATTTTCTTCAATATTCTTTTCTAGAAACATTATTTTCCTTTTATTTATGATTCTGTTGAAAGTAGCTCCTTTGTTTATCATATTTCTTTTTTATTATGCATTTGCATGTTTTTTTTATTATTATTTTCAAGGTTGGGCAGGATCAGTGGGAGGTTGGGAAAACAAAACATCCAAGAAAACAAATACTGGTAATAATAAACATATAATACCATACAGACACATTTATGGGCTGCAGCATACACAAAAGCATTGCCAAAGATCATCAAATAATCTGTCTGTAGCTGAACTACTTGCACACTGAAACATAATGCCACTATCTCCTGCAGAAACCACATCCCAAATACAAGAACATTGTAAATAAGGTGAGTTTATTTTTCATGTAGCTTCTTTTTTAAAAGGTAAATCAGTTCAATGTATGTTTGCTTATTCATGAAACTGTCAGCGCTGCATTTTAATGATATTAAATTAGATACTACATACCACTACTACATACCATCAAGAGTTAATTTAACATTAGGAATGATTCATTTTTATACAGTTTTTTACTAGTATTAAAAGTAAAGTGTTATTTATTCAATGTTTAAATACTATGTCGTAGCTTAAAATAAAGTATCAAAAATAAGCAAATCATTCATTGGATAACTTAAAAGATGAGTTCTTTCTGAACTTTGTGCTATTTGAGCAGTTTGACATGTTTATCAGGTCTGTATAATTTAAAAATAGTGTTACACGCAAACTTGGATCATATGCATCTTGACGTCTATGAAACTTTGACTATAGATTTTGGATATCTGTTAGGAAATAGTCATCGTTTCATTTTGTGCTGTTCATATTGAAACAGTTATTACACGCTTAACCACTGTTGCACTATTTTCATGTAGGAGTGCTGTGCTTAAAATACTGATCCAGGTTTCTATTGTATGTGGTGTTTAGGATTTTGCTCCTGATGGTGGTGATGAAGATGATTGGGTGAGTGAGTGTATCATCACATTCTCGCACTGACAGCACTAGTGGAATCTCACGGATAGCACTAATCTTTTGTAGTTTTGTTTGACTCTGCTAATGATTGTGGCATGGGATGATTATTAACCCTTTTGTATCTTATTTGATATGCAAAACGTCTTAAGTCCTGTAGTCTAAATGATCAACATGACCAAAACTTGCTGGAAAAAGCTGTCGTACACAATCTTCTACGTTCCTTGTCCTTGTCTGATTGATAGTTTATACTTTTTTTAGCAAGTAAAAGGCCTTTTAGTATAATTGTAAAAACATCCCTGTTCATGTCGTGGTACATGTATTTTTGCTGTGAAATCTTTAATGATTTTTATAAAAAATATATGTAAGAATAACTTTTATAATCCTTAGTAATATTTCAAGATGAACACTTTCTGGACTGAAGCGACTTAGGAATACTTGATTATCCAGACATCATTTTGTAGAAAAATGATGTTAAAATGTGAGTATCAAATATGATCCATTAGGCTTTTGAGGAACCATTTATTGGTTCATCTCTCAGTCATCATTGTATTGCATTGCATTGCATTATATGTTTTAAACTCCCCATACTTGATCATTAAACTAAGCGTTTAAATATCATCTTACTAAGACATATTATTGGCAGATATAGAGTGATAACTTAAATTTATATGCATTTTTTGTAGGTTGACTATTGTTATAAAGATCTCGTTTTTTTATTTTTTATTAAAAGCTATTAGAATTTCATCTTACTTTTTGGCCATAAAAATATCAGCAACTGCACTAAATAGCATATTTTCATAGTTTGTGCCACTGAATAAAATTGAGGAGTATGAGCTATACATTCTTTTATTTTATACTTAATGAGGCTCAATAAACATTTGCATTTAAAAAATGTATTTTCTCACTATTATTTCAGGCATCTGTCATGCTTTACAGAGTGAAAGCATATTATGGATTGAGCATGGAATATTCTTTTCCTGATTATAGCGGAACTCATAAAACCTCTTAAAAAGCTTTAATTATGTCTTTACTGCATGTTAGTCCTTTATTAATTTTCTCTGTCTACTCTCGCTTTCAGGCTCAAAAGAAACGGAATCGCAGAATGTGTCGGCAGTGTGTCGCATGTCTTCGTGAAGACGACTGTGGCAAATGCGACTTCTGCATGGACAAGCCCAAGTATGGTGGCAGTAACAAGAAAAGGCAGAAATGTCGCTTACGCCAGTGCAAGTTTGAGTCAAAGCTTCATGGTCAAAGTGCAAATGTACGTATTTGTATGATTAACATCTAATGGCATCACTCAAGGGTTATTTGCAGTGTTGGGTGTAACGGGTGTAATCAGATTACTTTTTTTCAAGTTACTAGAAAAATAATGCATTACTTTTGAATTTACAACAAAATATCTTAGTTAATTTTTTAAATAAGTAACGTTTTCCCATTTATTGACTGACAGGTCTCCTGTCCCCATGTTGAGAGAAATCATGTGGAAATCATTGTAGTTCTATCTAGACTATATGTGAGCATACATTTACTCATTTGACTTATTCAAGAAACAGATTCAGTATTCCTCAAAATTACTATATAGAGTGAAATGTAAACTCAGAATATTATGCAAACCTGCAATAATTAAATATACTTTAAATCTCACTTTAACCAATATTTTTGCTGCTGACCTTCGATTATCTGAAATGGATACTAATAAGCTAAAAATCCAAAATGTCTTTAGATAAACATCACATTTGAGTTAAAAAAAAAAATGTATTGCTAAAGTAATAGTGTTGAACTTTCTTCTTCTGCGATCCAGATTGAAGTTTACCAGTTTGACACTTTACATTTGCAAAAAATAGAACTTTTAAACAAACAAGCAAGCCCAGCCTAGGTGAGAAAAACGAACGCAAAAGTAACGTAACGCTCCACTTTCCATAAAAAGTAACTAAGTAACTCAATTAGTTACTTTTTTAGGGAGTAATACAATATTGTTACACGTTATTTTAAAAAGTAACTTTTCCCAACACTGGTTATCACCTCACCATCAGGCAACTAATACACATTTCGGAGGTGCATTTTGCAAGATCTTTTTGTTTTATCATATCATGCAGAGAAAGCTGAATCCGTCCCTTCCACAAAGAAGAAACGTGAAACCCAAGCTCAAGAGGCGTGGGAGACCGGGAAAAAAGCGGAGATTCAGAAGCAAACCCTGGGAGGATGATGACGATGATGATGATGATGAAGATGAAGATGAAATGTCTGATAAGGATAATGACGAAGAAGATGTGAGACTGTATAAAATGAATGGCTCCAAGGCCAGAGGAAGGAAGAAATGGAATTACAGTTTTAAGGAAGAGGACGACGACATGTTCATTGAGGCCGTGATTGAGGATGACGAACCATCCAACATAGAGGAGGTTTCTGATTTCTAAATGTTTGCAGTCAGAATTAAATGTTGCACAACCAAAACACAAAACAAGGTCTAAGTCTAGTCTGCATTCACATCATACATGATGACAACAGTAATGCCGTTTACGTTTTTGGACTTATTTTAGACTCAAATTATTGTGAAAAGGATCCATGTGCAAATTTGTTGTTGATGACAGCAAAGTGCTTCATAACTACATTATTCACAACTCAATGCTTGTGTAAATACGTAAGACCAAAGTACAGTGGCTATAATAAAATGCCATAACATTTAAAAGTTAGAGTTAGAAACATTAGAGCTGTCATAAATTTCTGAATTTTCAGAAATGTTTTTTATGAGTCAAAAAGTTGTCAGTAATTATGGTAATTTATGACTTGACTGCAGCATTAGACTAAAAGTAGATTTAAAGTTTCAGCAGAAGGTCACTATCAACAATGTAATTTAATCAAGAAATATGAATTATTTTAATTAAATTATTTTAAATCATGTTTATTAGGTTATTAAATATGTTTAATGTTAGATTTTTTCGTTGCCTGTTTTCATAGGATCCTGATATTTTGGACAATGAGAGGTCAATGATGGCGTCTAATGTGATGTACTCAAACACCTCTGGACTCGGTGCTCAGGTAAGGCTTTCTACTTCATTCTCATTTATTTGATTTCTCCAGCCTGGGTTCTGGAATTAATTTCTTAATTAATTGGCATTCAAAAATCTAGACTAAAGCATTTTATGCATTTTTGAAATTGCTTTTATCCAAAGGGACATACAGTACATTGCATTCAGGGTTTTAGGACTACACGATTTTTGTGATTAAAAATGGTTTCAGGTTTGCTGTGCTTGTTTGTAGAGTTGCTCAATTTGGCCAACATTTTATGATTATATATCAATATGGCTACACATTAATAATAATAATTAGTAGTAGTATTTTTTTTATCCTCTAGCAGTTAAACATCCCATAATTAACATTAGGTAGATGCATGTTACCTTGGTGTTTCCTGCTTGCCATCTCAGCACAACCTTGTATCTAGTGATTCCCACTTCTAATATAACAGTCATTTCTCTGATTGGAGAATCTTGATTCAGAATTGTGGATAGTTCACCAGGATTTTGACCTATTAACCCTTGTGTTATGTTGCGGGTCAATTTGACCCGTTTAGATTTTCTAGTTGTTGGAAATACTGGTTAACCTGTTTTTTTTCTTGATATTTTGTGACTTTTTCTCATTTATCATCATGAACATGCATGCAAAGTTTCAACATGCTGGTGTTTTTTGACATATACAAACAAAATTACTGTTACTTTCGTGATGTTCGCGGGTCAATTTGACCATCATAGGCAGCTATTCAAAAGCAACTGTACAGACACAAAATAAAAACATTTATTTTATGTATGTCAGGGCATCAACTCCAGTTCTAAAGTGTACGTGTATCTAAAAGTGCTCTAACCCAAACCAAACACACTTGAAAAAGCTAAATCATGGTGTTCAGAATTAATTGCAAATTACAAATGAAAATCTTTGACAGACACAGATAGTAAAATAAGCTCTCATTTATATATTCAAGATATCTGAAATATCTTGAGACTTTGACATAGACAGCAGGAAAAATGAGCTCAGATTAATTGATTAATTGTTCAGTTATGATGTTCTAAGCAAAAAAAAAAAAAAAAAAGTGAAAAAAAAATTATATGCAAATATATATAAATATAATGTATATTCAAATTTTGTCAAAACAAAACAGTTTTAAAAAATGGTTAAAAAACATTTTCATTAAATCATATCTTCAGATATATATTTTTTGGAATATTTGACAAATGTTGATATTAAAAGTTTACAGTTTGTACCTGAATCTTTGTTGTTTTTCATAGTGTGATTTTTGAGGAATTGTATTGAATCCAATTAGGGTCAATTTGACCCGAACCATAAGGGGAGTACACAGAATTCCAACATAACACAAGGGTTAAACATGATTTTTTGATTTTTTTTTTAGTTTTCCATCAAGAGTTTTTCAGCAGAATGTTAAATTTACAAAATTTAATTATAGATGTTGCAAATGTTGATGGCCATTGAAAGCTGACGTTTGTTTCGATGTCTGCATGTTTCACAGGGATTATACTACAACATGCCGGGCATGCCGGTGGCACCTCATATGCTTGGATCAGTACCTCTGTGCAACAACAATCAGATGCCGCTGGGTGAGGTCATCGGTTCTTTGCCGATGGATGACGCGACTCAGAATGGTTTTCTTCAGATTGAGATGGTGAGAGTGGGGTCACCACCATCACATTTCGCAGAAGAACCACAGAACACACAACACCACGTGTCAGAACATCAACAGGAGGCCACGCCGGTGGTGAGTCTCGCCGGACATCTGTCTTCACTACGACTGAATACACTATCCTTCAAATGTTTGGGGTCTTTAAGATTTATGTTTTAGAAAGAAGGCTCTTATGCACACAAAGGCTGTATTTATTTGATCAAAAATAGCATAAAACAGTAATATTGTTAAGTATTATTTCAACACTTGTGCTGCTTCATATTTTTCAGGATTCTTTGACGATTAGTTGTATTACGAATGTCTTTTACTTTTGATCAATTTAATGCATCCTTGCTGAATAAAATAATAATTAGAAATAATAAAATAAAAAGAAATAATAATTAAATAAAATAATTATATATATATATATATATATATATATATATATATATATATATATATATATATATATATATATATATATATATATAAAACATCTAACATCTTTCCAAACATGAGAAGCATTTATGAATTTAACAAAAGACAATATTTAATAACATGCTTTTACTCCAAACTCACTTCATAACAACAGTTGAGCATCCTTCTGTGAGATGATGTGGCTTCTTACACAGAATAAGGCAGTTGTGTGTTTTTTAGTCATGTTTAATCAATCAAAGCGTTTCAATCTTCTGTTTATTCAGCTACAGCAATACTATTATGCCCATTGGGATTTCCTGGAATGAGTGGCGTGTCTGCGTGAGAGCGCTCTCTGGCGTTCAGATGGCGCAGCATTTACCACTGATCAGCCGCGCTGCACTGACAAACTGCGCATAAAATAATCGCAGCCTTTGCCAAATTGCGTGCAGTTTCATTGCAATTAATTGTGCAGCCCTACTGCAGAGTGACATTTAGATGAACATGTAAATATGTGCTGTGCGCTTTCCTCTCAATAACAAAATAAATGAAAATGACAGAGGTGAGAAAGCAGCAGTTAAGAAAGCATCTGATCATAGTGATGTGGATGTGTTTGCACAAGCTCTGCAATTCACAGGGATCATATCGACAGATGAGGTCATTAAAATTAAACTGTTATGATAGTTTGATTATATATTTGAGACTATAGACTATAAAGATCTGGCTATGTGAGACTATAGTTTGAATTAACATGAATTCATTTTCTTTTTGCATTATCCTGAACATTGTATAAGCATTCATTTCATGTGTCATAGAATGTCAGTGTAAACGTCACATCCATTAGATTTTTCCAGGCAAAAACATCCCTAGTCTCACATGAGAGTCAGTCTACAGCATGGGTCGCCAACCTTTTGGTCATGAAGTGCCATTTTTAAGTTTCTGAGTTTATCAGTGTGCCATAACCCCACCCAAATATGTATAAATACACATACACATATTTAAATATGAAATGGTGCTGAACCTTAAATAGGCCTATTTCGGAAGCAATTTTTCATAGAATATGTTTTACTTTTGTCAAAATCCTTTAGTTTGTTTGTTTTCAGTTTTAAATTAGATTTTGAATAACACATTTCCAATGGGCCTGTTTACTGCTGGTCATTCATGCGTTTTAAATTATCCGATAGCTATCCGGTTTCTTAAAACTGTTCCATTTACAATGGGCAACATAACTGTGTTCACATCAAAGAAAGCAAGATCAAGATCAAAGACCGCAATTGACCCTTTGCAGGGAGATTGATTGACAGGCGATCTGACCAATCATAATCCGCCATCCGCCGAATCCGCCATTTTTGTCCGACAATGCAGTCAGGAGAGTTAGTAGATTAACGTTGGAGGATTTGAACTTGAAAAACGGTGTGTACTGACGTCTTTCCGCGGTTAAAACAACATTCCTTCTTAAGTTCATTCATGTTTATTTGATGCTATAAATGAACTAGAAGGAAGAGGTGATCGGTTCACGAGCAGCTTTAACTGAGGCTCTACAGCGATCTGTCAGACACATTTAAAGGGGACATATCATGCTAAATCCACTTTTTTAGCCCTTAAATGCATTTTGTTGTATATTTGTGTTTAGAAGTACAGAAAAGTTGAAATTATTCTCTTCAGGTGCTTCATTGATATCTTTATATTCTGTTTTGGCCTTATTTTTCAACCTGTTCCGATTTTTCTGTTATCTATGACGTTTTGTGAACTATTACGTCACAGTATTTGCAGCGGAACTGCCAAATAAGGACATTGACTTCCGGCCCAACACTTCGAGCAATCCGCCATTTTTATTTCTCGCAGCAATTTTGTAGTCCAAGCTAAAAGATGCAGAAGTTACGAGAGGGTAAGTTAAAATGTTCGGTTGTTGGATGTAGTAACCCACACGCTTCATTACACCGTCTAATGTAGATGAACTGCCGCGCTTGTGACAGGGCACATGTTTAACTGAAAGAACGAGCAGAGAGAGAGAGACCCGGTCGCGCGCGCACTCTCTCTCTCTTCGGAGCCAGGCGAAAGTGTAAACAAGACACCGTCTCCAAACTAGACGCTGTCTTGCTCTCTCTCCCTCGCACATATTAATCAAAATAAATCGAAAGGTCGGAAGACCAAAGTTTCATGTGTAAATACAGTAACACACCATTGCGATACATCCATATGAAGACGTTGTTCTGCAGGTTCGTCGTCTTCATTTTCATCTCGCTCCGGCTCCGACTCTGGCTCGAACATGTAAGGCTGGCTGGACAAGTCTTCCGTTGTTGACATTTTGTTAATAGCGTGTGAATAAAAAGTTTCTGTGCGGCTAGATAATCGTATCTCTGCTATCAAACTACAAAAATGGCCGAACGGGGTGGAGTTGAACCGAGTGTCACCTCTGCATCCTGGAGAGGGGGCGGGGTATGAAGTGTCTCAATTGTATTTAAAGAGACCGCACCAAAACGAGTTGCTCTCAGACGCACATCAGAAAAGGGGTAGAAAAGGGGCCTGTGGAGCTATAATAATGAGGAATTCAGACCCAAGCATTGCAGTTCCACTTTATATAGACTACAAATGTATGATTTATATGTAAAAAGGAACGATTTAAAAGCATGATATGTCTCCTTTAAGAGCCGCAAAACGGTATTTATTGTTTACATTTCTTAAAAAAATGTTTCATATCAAAAGTAACCTGGTCTGTCCTGTCTGTCAGCGCGTTGTCAGTGTCCTCTCTGCTCCGCGATGTATTTTTCACTGCGTGAGAACATGGTGTAGAGTGAGAGCGGCTTGTCGGACATAGCAACAGTAAATAAAGGGAACGGTCAATTGGAGAGAGAGGTGCATGACACCTTCAGCGCAGTCAGAGATTTCCACAGCTATACCAACAATGTCAATGTCACATCTGCTTTTGTAGATCACTCAGATCTTCAGTCTGGCGGCGGCAGAGAGCGACTGCGACCGAGACCAAGGCCTGATGGAGCTGTTCACTACCCTAGGCCAGACTGTGCTGCCCGCTCACTGGGTGTGCGTCATGGCCAAAGGCCCTGTCCTCCAGCTCCTGCAGTGCTCCAAGCTCTCCACCATGGCTGACACCATCGTCCAGATCGAGAAGGGCTTCTTCTACCAGGTCAGCGTCCAGAACCAGCCTCTCCTGCTCATGCACGCCGTCTACTCGCGCCACCCGACCTGCCTCGAGACGCTGGACCATGTGGTGTCGCTCCTGCTAGACCTGGAAGGGCTGGGTGTGTGTCAGGGCTACCAGAGCCTCGACATGGGTTCGCCCTGGGAGCCCAGAATGTGCGTCCGAGCGGCTCTGTGCGATTTGCTCATTTCCAAGGATGAAGAACATTGTGTGAAATGCACGCAGCCTGTGGAGGGGTGAATCATCTTCCACGAGAATTTACTGTAGTTTTTGAAAAATCCTCCACCAGTTTTTAAGCTTATAGTGCAGTTAGAGCCGTTTCCAAATTACAGAGCCCCACAAATGACATAACTAATACGTTCCCTCATTTTGATTGCACTAAAACAAGGGAACGAATTGTTTCAATGCAGCCATGATTTAGTAAATTGGGGAACGAATTATACCGTCTAAAACATGCTGACGTATTAGCAAGTCCGAGTCGTGGGAACAAATTGTTAACTCATGACCACGATATACATTTTTTTCCCCAGCATGTCATGTGCGGGGCTCCGTACCAACCTCACGTCATCATCCCAGTCAACATCCAAAATGGTGCTTCTTTTTTGTTTGTTTTATTTTCAGAAATGTGGAAGTTAGTGATGCGGCAAAATGTTCGATTTGAAAAAGGACACATTGAGTTTTGCCAAAATCCTTTCTTTCCGTCACTCCAGTTCTCATTTAAACTACCTCTCGATCATTTTATGGACCAATTTCAACCTTGAACTTCCCAGGTGCCCTTATTCAGGCTGAGTTATTGATTCAGAGCTGTTTGGTGAACATGTTTATTGTTGTACAATGAAAATAGTATTATTAACTGCCTTTGTTGTGGTACATTTGGGGTTGTATGTTCAAACCTAAACTCCTTGAACACAATTTTAAACCAAAATCACTCAACCTTTAGAAATAGTCTGCTTTTTATTGATAGCTTACACTGTATTTAATTTGTACCCCAAAGCAAGCATACAATCGTTCATAATGTGTTTTTACGTCTTTTTTTCCCCGTTCTTTTTGCAGGATTCTTGTTTGAGCGTTTAATGGAAAGAAAGATGCACTCTGGTCTTTTTTTGTCCTGTTGTTAATCACACCTGCTTTCATGTGACTGAATTGTGTTACGCATGATAAAGTGCAACTAATGGCAATTGCAAACTGCATTGCATCTGTGTGCATTTCTGCTGTTGTGTGTATTAATCCCAGCCTAGTGTAGACGTCCGACCGGAGAAGGCCTGGTGAACGCCATCTTTTATTACACTGATTGGCCTTTATGCATATTTAAAATCTCCCTAAGAGATGTTAAATCAATGCAGACGAAATTAGACCTTGTTTTTATTTTAGAGCAACGGTTTGTGTTTTTCATTCCTGAGTGATTTAATTAAAATATCGGCAGCATAATTCAAATTTGTTAACCTGTTCCCCTGGAGATGTGTACAAAATGAGCTGTAAAACACGTAATTGTCTGAAATTATTTATAACTAGAGGATGTAAGCTAGAGGTGTTTGTGAGAGCATCTCTGTATTGTAAATCTTGCTCTTTTGGTCTGTTCAACCACTGAGTTCAGTTTTTGAAACACTGTAAAGTAAGATTTTTATGAAGGGTGGGTAAAAATAAAGATTTTTTTTTCTTATATACAGAGAACTCTGGTCTTTTTTTCATCTGAAGTGAATCAAAATCATTCTTGGTCCTTGGTGTAAAGCAGGGGGTTTCAAACTGGGAAATCTGTTAACGTGATATGAATTAAATGTATATTGGGAGTTGTATGACAATCAAATACTTCCCACTAAATAATATGCGAACATCAGTACGCCAACAGAGTATGTCCGAATGCTGTTTGAGAAACAGTAGGCGAAAAGTACCCAGATGGCCTACTTAGATACGATGGACACTTTACTATCCCATGAGGCCACGGGAGTGGATTTTTGAATGGCAGTGAAGCGACGCAACTGACACTGGTAGGTCACGTGACAGAAACAACATGGCTGATGTAGTACGTCCGAGTTTTATTCATGCTACACATTCATACTATATAGAACAAACTTTTTTAACGGTCATAAAGTAAATTCAAATGTAGTACCTACTGAGCATGTGATTTCAGACACAACATTATCTTCTGTACATCTCGTTTTGGAATATTTGTTGTGAAAAGCGATATGCAAATACATTTAACCCTATAGTGCAGTTTGCGTGGCAGTCAAAAATGTCAGATTATTATAATTTTTTTATTTAAATGATATGAATACTATATTTTGTTCGATGTTTTTTTAATTTAATATTTTGCATTTTATGCTACTAATATAATTTAAATTATATTTATAAAAATAGGATCCATTTATTAACTGTTAATTACTTTTTTGAGCATAGACTTGAAAATGAAATTTCCAACTCAAACTTGTAAATCTTAAATGCTTTGGAGCAAGACTTAAGTTTTAAGTTTTTTTTATGAAATATATATTTTCCCAAAACATGTTTTAATCTAAAACTGAGAAAATCAAGGCATAAATCTAAACAAGTTGTGTTCCAAATTTGAGGTTGATATGTAAATAAGAGCTTTCAGTAAGATTTTGATTTGGCGCAGTACCAAACGCTTCCACTAGATGAAATTCGCTTCCCATTCGTTTTCAATGCGGTCATTTAAAGTGTGACTATATTTTCAGTATTCCATTAGAGCTTTTCAAGTCATGTCCATGTTTTTTGTGTGTGTGTGTGCGCATAGCGAGTGCCAAAACCGTTACCTAGTTTTGTACCATTCCGATGAAGTAAAAATAATAATAATAATAATAATTGTCAAAAATGAACAAACAGCACCAGAGGGTTAAATTGATTTAAAAATGTCTTCAGGTTTCACTGTAAAATATTATATGATCAATAAGTTATGACAACACTTGTTTTTACATTGCTTTAACTCATCAAAAGAAGTTAAGCAATTTTCTACTTTTTTATATAAGTTATACAAGATTCAACTAATTTTTTATTATGTCAGCTTGATGTAGCCTAATTTAAGTTGAAATGACTTAAACATCCAAGTTGATTGTAGGCTACTTAACAATTTAAGGCAGCAACTTTTTTTTTTTTTAACGGTGATGCAAAAGTTCAAAAATAGTTAACACATGATGCCAACTTAAAGTAAAATCACAGATAGTTTTTAATGAATTAATGAATGAATTTTGACTAAATAAAAGGCCATTAATCGTTTGGAAACTACATGTAGACTATAATAGGCCTATCATTGCTATTTTTTTCTCTTCATAGGCTACTTTAGGAAAGGGTGCCTCACAAAAGGATCTTCATATTTTGAGTTTGAAAACCCCTGATGTATCTCAGTTCTTGCCATTTTTACACTATTCCACAAGGGGGACTCATTCTCTTTCTCTTTTATTTAGCGCTCGCATGTAAACGCACACATAGCCTATGCTTATGAATGAATATTTTTCAAGAGACTCTTTACCGCTTTCTCGAAAGACTTGACAGTCTCTACTATGAATGACAAAAATGTATATTTCTTTACCTATTTGCTGTAAATCTGAGACACCTGCAGCCAGTTCCTATGGGTTGAGCAGAGAGAGAGAGAGAGAGAGAGAGAGACACTCATTCATGGTGTTGTGGATTGATCCTGAATGAGCTGCTTTGTTTCCATACGGAAGTGCCAGGAAAGTGACCCCAGTGGCCTTCCGTCTGATATCTGGCTTTTGCATTCAGTCACAGTCTGATATTCGTGTCTATCTTAACAACGCCAAGTTTAGCTTGTATTGTGCTTTCAGTGGATCTATAGGAATTGCAAAGAATAAAAGGAAGACAGTATAGGCTATATAAGCCAAAATTCACAAACCTTAAACTGTACATTAAAAGAGGCCCCATTTTCATTTGATCATTTCATTGTACCATTATAATATTTTGATATTCTTTTAGCTACATGATCAGTTTGTGGTATTATGACTCATCAACAGCTTTTGATTTTGTGAGCATGATTTCAGGCCTATATTGAGGATGGAAAGCATTAACAAATCAAACCCATACAGGGGAATTGAATGGGAAACTGTGATTTACCCGATTCATAATCTCCAACCAGGCTTTACGGATTACAGCTGCGGTTTAACCCTCGAAATGCCAGATAACGGTACTGGGATATTAGTACTGGATCAAGAACATATATATATATATATATATATATATATATATATATATATATATATATATAAATATATATATATATATATATATATAGGCTATATATATATATATATATATATATATATATATATAAGGATCACACAGAACATTAGCCTTTAAATATGTTTGTGAATTTATATATATATATATATATATATATATATATACGCTTACTTGTATTATATTGTTCTTTATTTTATTGACATATTTTACATTTATATAAATATAGAATAAAATGTTTTTTTTTAAATAAATATTACATATTGATAGATGTGTTAGTGTTTCCAGTACTGTGGCACTGAACGGGTTAAAGCAGAAATGTGGCTGAATTGTGATTGGTTTGGTCGCTGTGTGTAGATCAAGGCAGGATAAAATAACTACAGCCCTTTCAGATGGGGGACGTATAGAGGAGGCTGCTGTGTAAACACAGGGGTGTGTGTTGAAGAACAGCCGAGGATGATGATGATTTGGAAATCAATGAGCAGAAGACAGTCATGCAGCTCAATGAAGGAGTAAAGATGCTCGGGAGATGCGCGTGAGATGATGCAGCGGGACGCACGTGGATGGGAGAGACTCCAGCATCCTCTCAGGTATTAAACGGTCCAGATGTTGTGATTGTGAGGGGGTTAGACTGAACAGCGGCATTGATCCGGTGTTTCGTTGAGGAGATGCTGTGTTTGCATGCTGCACATGGTCTGCAATGCAAAACAAACACATCCGAGAATGAATTCCGCGACTGTTATTCACTTACTGCGGTCTATTATGCGCTGTTATTTACGCACGTGCTGTGTTGCACAAATGTAAAGCTTTATTTCTTTGCGTGCGTTATTTCTGAATTTGTGAACGACTAAACATTTTTATTCTGTGTAGGCTATAGACACACTGATGCGTATTGACATTTCTTCTGTTTTGTCGCTGTTCTGTTTTTAACTATATTTTTTTATATATACAAACGTTTATTTTTATGCATTGTACAGCCTAATGCTGTATAAGATCTCATCAAAGATCTCAGTGCGGTTGGCAGTGTTTGGAGATGTAAAGTGTCCTCGCCCCAGATTCACGCGCAGGATCAGGTACATTAATGGGGTCACCTCATCACGTTAATTGTTGTGATAATTCATTGTATAATAATATAATTCATTATGTTAGTGTGCTAGAGTGAAAGTGTAACTTGATGTATGCAGTGTTTGGACATTGAAACGCGTGGGAATGTTCAGTTGCTCTTGTGCGGAGACTTGGGCGTGTTCAAATTTCATCCGCACGCACTTTTCAGCGTTAATGTTTATTATGGCACACTGTACTGATTTTCCTCTGAGCCTGGTTATTAAGCTTCTGCTAATAACTTTATCTTATATATATAGATCTTATTATCTTATATATAAAGGCTACATATTAGACGTATGTGTAGCTACTATAATTTTTTTGAGAAATACAAATATATAAATATAAAAATATAGATGTGTAAATTGGGCAGGCTCCAGCACATATAGTCAAAGGGAGACATTGAAAATCCAAATGTAAAATTACAAATTCTACCTATTGATTATTTGCCATGCATATTACTAGATTATTGGGGGTTTATAGCCTACTTATAAAGCACATATTAATGCCCATATAAGCAATATATTAATAAGCAAAAATTAGGAGTTTATTGAGGCAAAAATCATAGTTAATAGTTAGTTAATTGTGTAACTATATCTAAACTATTCTTTGGCTGCCTTGCATGCACTACTGTTTGGTCCTGGAAATATAATTTTAAGCACAATTCCCATCTGTGAGTTTTAAGTAACTCATGATAAACTAAAAGTGGACATACTTTTTTCCACATATTTTTAAAAAAATATCTGGAGGTTGTTTTGCTGGATCCATGCATCTGAAATGTTCTGCATCAGCCCAGTTGAACTTTATGAAACATGCAACTAGACCTTATGTTTCTCCTAGATATTTTTCTAGACTTTTATGATACGGTAAACCCTCTGCTATAACATAAATATTTAAAGTCTCCCTCTCAGATATGTAAAACAGTGTCATGTGAAAGCAATAATACCACTTAACGTCTAATACGTTATGACTCACTCCTCAGCTTGGGGAGCCACGGAGCCAAAATCTTAGCCCATTATCCTCTTTACAGATCATAAGTGTAATCACAGGATTACGCTGAAGGGGAGAGAAAGAGCAGCTCTGAATGTGCAATCTGGGTTATGCCGCTGTAGGGGTGAAAAGGTCTCCCTGAATATAATTCTGCTAACCTATATTAAAAGGAGCGCTTACCACTAATCTATATCTTTCTGGCCTTATGAAAGGGGGTGTGTGGATTTGTGCAGTTGGCGAACCTATTATATAGGCCAAACATGTGGGTGAGGTCTGGCAGTGGTCCGGAGGAACCTGCGCCTCTGCGTTTTTAGCTGGGGATTGGTTTATGTTTGGCTACTATAGGAAATCTAGAGCAGAGGATGCTGGAAACTTTGAAGGACAGGTGGATTTGCAAAAATGGGGCATTTATATTAGGCAATATGGGATGTAAGAAGCCAGATGAGGATAGGAGGAGGACAAGAATAGACTAGATTCTTATAGTCTCTGAAGAAAAAGTTGATGTTCGCCTGTGCAATTCTCTCAGGTGCAATGCTAACGTGTTCTGGGCGGTTGCTAGGGTGTTCTGGTACGATTCCCAGCATACTGAAAAAAGTTAGTTCACTAAAAAAATTAACATTCTGTCATAATTTACTCACCCTCATGTCGTTCTAAACCTGTAAGACTTTCATTCATCATTCAGAACACAAATTAAGATATATTTAATGAAATCGGAGAGCTTTCTGTCCCTCCATTGACAGCTACGCAACTACCACTTTGACACTTCAGAAAGTTCATAAAGAGATCGTAAAACTAAATCAAATGAATTGAGCAGTTTAGTTTTGATCGCTTTATATGATGAACAGAATGTATTTAGGCTTTTATTCACATTTAAACTTAATCAATGCACACATCAGATATGGTAAAGAGAAGCTCAAGCATGTTCGCTTGACTTGTGAGAACCAATGAGGTTCATTCCTGTGTTACGCAGCACGTTTGAGCTTCTGCAAGAACCAATGAGGTCTTGTGTTACGCAGCACGTTTAAGCTTCCGAATTAAGCTTCTGTTTATGTTTGCTGATCAATGTTTATATGTAAATAAAAGCCTGAATTCAATCTGTTCATCATATTAAGCGATCGAGTCTCTTCAGAAAATTTGGACTAAACCGGACTTAATTCATATGGATTAGTTTTACGATCTCTTTATGAACTTTTTGAAGTGTCAAAGTGGTAGTTGTGTAGCTGTCAATAGAGGGACAGAAAGCTCTCAGATTTCATTAAAAATATCTTCATTTGTGTTTCGAAGATGAACGAAAGTCTTATGGGTTTGGAACGACATGAAGGTGAGTAAACAATGGCATTTTTGGCTGAACTGACCCTATAGAGCAACAGGAGTATCAATGTTTTCCTTAAAGAAACAGAACAAAGGGGATATAGACAGATCAAGAAAAGCTAACAGTAGAGATCAGAGGTGAGGAGAGAAAGAGTTTGTTTGTGGAGTATAACTGGAGCAGTCTTTAACCTCACATTGTCTAATTAGACATTCAGAGCAGAGCGGCCCGTACCACTGGAGGCAGTGAATATTTTCAACTCAGTCTAAATCAAAGTTGCCTCTATCCCCGTCTCATCCCTTTCCCAGCCAGGATGTGCTATAGGAAAGAATGTGGGTTGCTTCGTGCATAATAAAGAGATTCTTAAAGCGAAGGTGCGTAGCTTAGCACTAACTACAA
This sequence comes from Squalius cephalus, assembly GCF_949319135.1. Classification (NCBI taxonomy): domain Eukaryota; kingdom Metazoa; phylum Chordata; class Actinopteri; order Cypriniformes; family Leuciscidae; genus Squalius; species Squalius cephalus. The sequence goes on from NC_137137.1 coordinate 5,109,691, forward strand.
GGGCGCGCAAAAGTACTTTACCCCACAGCCAGAGTGGAGCCTCGAGGGAAGCGTAACGTTTGCCCGCTCAAGAGGGTTGTTGGAGATAAAGGCGTCAGCGTCAGTGCCAGGGTGTCAGTGACAGACCTCGGTCAACACTCGGGCTGCGTCTCTCGCTCTCGGCTCAGTTTAATGAGTTTGTAATCACTCTCATGTCAGAAGGATGCTTGTGCCCTGGAGGGTTGGACGGTGTCGGCACAGAAGGAGCGCTGGAATTCATTCTGCTGAGACTCACGCTGTGCCGCTGCGCTGTTATTGAAATATGAAGGCTTATGAGCGATCCAAAAAGAAAAGAACACCTAAACCCCACAAAGGTTATGAAGAGAATTGCACAAATATTTGCCATACTTTCTGAAGAACAATAAATACACCTTTAGTCTCCCGTGTGCAAGAGAGAGAGAGAGAGAGAGAGAGAGAGAGAGAGAGAGAGAGAGAGAGAGAGAGAGAGAGAGAGAGAGTGAGTAATCTGAACCAGCTCTATAGGAATCGGACAGTATGAAAACAGCTCACGCTGATCCAGGAAACCTCGTATAGAAAGTAAATGATCGGTTAGAGATGGATGAAATCTGCTTTTCTACCCATTTTCCCAGTTGTTCATGTGATGGTGGTGGAAGATGTTGTTTTAAACAAAGAAAATGATGAAAACTCACAAATCTTTGGGATAAAGTTCACAACATGGTCATGGTGGATTTCTTCATTCATTCTACCTTTATTTATTTATTTATTTATTCCCTGTAACTTTTATGTGTGTATGTTTGTTCCCTCTACCATTCATTCATTCATTTATTCAATCATTCATTCATTCATTCATTCATTCATTCATTCATTCATTCATTCATTCTACCTTTATTTATTTATTCCCTCTACCTTTTATGTATGTTAGATCCCTCTACCATTTGTTCGTTCGTTCATTCATTCATTCATTCTACCTTTAATTATTTATTCCCTCTACCTTTAATGCATGTATGTTTGTCTCTTCCATTTGTTTGTTTATTTATTTATTTATATAAGCCTTCTTCCTTTAAAGTTTAAACACACACACACGCACACACACACGTTGATGGTTTGAAAAATATTGTCATATTTTGTATGAAAATGTAATGTTTTGTTGTTGTCCATACAATCAATGAATGTCAATATGGTTCAGTGTAGTTTGAACCCCAACGTTCTTTAAAAATATTTTGCGTAGTGGTTTGTTCAAGAAAGAAATTCATACAGGTTTGGAATATCATGAGGATCAGTAAATGATTACAGAATTTTCATTTTTTAGATGAACTATCCCTTTAAAATAAATGCAAACGAGGCTGCGAGAGGCAGATCTGGAACTGTCTGGTTTTTCTTCTAAGGGTTTTACTCTTGTGTATGTTTGATGGTGATCAAAGCCAGCAAAACGTTGAAAATGTCTTTGAAAAAAAGCAGCCTTGTTTTCATTCACATCAAATTAAATATGTCAACACTGTGGAGATCAAGAGATAAAGTTAATATTTACAGTATAGGCTAGCTAAACCTCAATCAACAGATTTAAAACATATTTGCTGATACTGAGCGATCGTCTTAATCTTTTAAACTGGCGTGATGACCTTCACACCTCCTAAATAAGATCGGATTCACACAGACATATGGGATCCTCTTAGAGACTGTCATAACATACATGACTATCAATGCTTTGAGATTAATTTTTTATGTGGTTGGTGTGCACTCAGCATAAAATCACTTGCCTTGACTAACTTACATGTATATTCAGTCGTATTGCTGATTGAAGTGTTAAATTATTTCCCTGTAGGTCAGATTAAATACAGACGGTTTTCTCCTGAAAAAAGAGCCTGTTATCTCCTCTAGACTTTAGGAGATCTCAGTAAGGCCTCAACATTTCACAAGTCCAAATCTCTGAGCTATTGCTATCCACAATTATTTTATAGTTATGGACTATTACTGTAGGCCAACAATTGTGTTTAAGGAAGTTTGAGGAAACGTTTGAGACAGTGTTGATACTTAAACCAAATGAGAAGTCTCCTGAGATATGAAAAAGCAACCTTTGAGCAATGAAATTGTCCACTAAGTTATGATCAATGCATCTTTCTTTGTTCTGAACTTCAGTGTTTTAAAGTCATGTTGTCACGTGTGGGTTCAGGAAGACAGAAGAATCAAGTTCCAACATGACATTTAATGATAAATATCCACAAGGAAGGCAAACAAGCAGGGTAACGGTGATCAGACAGAGAATGAATGTGAGGGACCAACTTATAGTAAACACAAATGAGGATGATTAATAGAACATAGCTGACACATATGAACTAATAATGAGGAGCGGGAAAACTGAACAAAGGAACACATGATGAAAACTAACTAAAAGTCCATGATAGTGAAACTAACTGAACATAATGTGACATGTCAAGTCACCTTTATTTATATAGCGCTTTGTAAAATACAGATTTATTCAAAGCAGCTTTACAGTGATAACAGGAAAATGACGAACACGGCGTGATTATGATTCGGCCTGCATCACAAGTCAGAAATCAGATTAGATGTTGAATGATGTTTCAATGAATATTTGGCTGCAGGTTTACTTTTAATAATGTAAGAACTGAGAAGCATCTTTTCCATAGTCAATAATCTGGTGTGAAATACTAGAGACAAAAGCTCGGTGCAGGCTCTGTTGTCTAAATGCTGTTTTAGGGGATCAGCTGATGGATGTGTGTGGTGTAGAGTTTAGAAGATTAGTGGCTTTCAAAGGCTTTTCCCACGTCCTCTAGAGCATTAACTCCTGAAGGACAGCGCTGTGCTTCAAAACCTGCACTTAACTCTGTCTGTTTGGGTAACTGGAGGTTTGAAGCTGTGAGTTTTCACCCCAACATTAGCTAAAGCTTGCTGGAACTTCTCTACAGATGATTGTGGAACACCTGATGCATAGCCATTAACAATATATAATTATATATAAAAAGTATTCAGCACGGAAATGTGTATATACTCATTTTTTAAATATATATTTTACATTTTTTAAATGGTTTGTTATTGTTGTTAAACTGTGATTCTACACCCTGAATGCACACATGATCATTTCAGTCCTGAATGTTTGGGTAATTTACGTGGATGGATGGATGGATGGATAAAGACCTATATCTACATATACATACACAAACATACACACGCTGTATATAGTACAGACTGCACTCTACACAGGCATAGGAGAAAGTATTTAAACATTCAAACATCACTCAGTTCATGTTTCATTGAGTAACGAGTAATGTACAGTAGCATGCATGTAATGTGCTGGTCAAAATGGTTTATGTTTCTTTTAAATTCATCTATTTTCCACTTAAAGGACAACAAGAGTCCCTCCAGAGTAATCCTTTGACTGATGGGCGTGTTGGACACAAACTGACTCCTGCAGCTCTCCTGAAAGCCTCATGGGATAGAAAGAAGGGCAGTGTTCAAAGAAATCAGCCGAGTGAGGCAAATTGAGGAGACAGTTTGGAAGGCAGTGTGGCCAATGGCTACGACCGCTCAGGCGAATTTAAAGTGACCTGTCCGTCCTCCGAAAGGGGGTGAACTTTTTGTGAGCGGACATCCTCAAACGTTACTATTCGAGCACGTTCCCTGAGTAAATTCACTTTGCAAGGTTGGCATTTTTGCGCGCTTTGGCCAGTCCGAAGGCCCCGTTGCTATGCCGAACATGAATTCGACCCCATCGGTTCAGCGCAGACATCTGGATGAGAGTCAGTCACCCAAACATGACGGTGACGGCCCAGATCCGCCCTCCCTGTGCCAGCACCCCAGGGGTGAAAGGTTATTGGCTGCGCAGTCAGAGCTGCCAGCCTGCGATATGCCACTATTTTTAGTAGGGGATTTTTCGCGTTGTTGCCATGCAGCGGTTGCACTCCCGATCACTCTCAGCTCAATGTGTTGTTCCTGCTCATTGTGCAGTTTAGCTCACTGAGAGTCGCGGCGCTGTGATGTCGAACTGTGACGGATCTCTGAGCTTCACTCGAGCAGAAAAATGTAGGTCATGTTATAAAGCAAACACCTAGAGAGGCAGACGGAGAGAGCAAGAGACTGGCTATAAGGCATTAAAACCTACTCCAGCATGCACATTTTAAAGATGTTTCCTAACTTGCCGTTGGCTGGAGCCTCCACAGCCAGCCAGTGAACGAGCAGGAGCAGGACGGGGGTGTGACTGTAGCGGGGCAAGAAAACCTCACAAAAGCGTTGCAGTGGTGTCAAGGACGGGCTGCCTGTTAGAGAAGGAATGAGCACAGTTATAAAGCCCTCAGAAAATGGAAAGTGTAAAACAAAGCATCCCTGGGCCTCCAGATATAAAGAGATGCTGTTATGTCTTCGTCACGTGCTCTGACTTGGACGACCCTGTCCTTGCTTCCTCCGTTTGCAAAATGTGTTATGTGTGGCCTAAGCGTGACCTCAAGCGAGTTTTTCAGTCCTGAATACTATATATGTTGCAGTCATTATAATAATATAGAATTAAATTTGCATATATTCAGGATATATATATACTGTATATAAATATATATGTGCTGTCAATCAATAAAATTATTTTTTTCTGTAATTAATCGCGATTAACCACAATTAATAAAAAATAATATACATTTTTTTTATCTGTTTTTATATTGTAATAATTTCACATTTATTCTCCAAATGAATGTAGAAACAACATAAAGTAGCTTATATTTTGAATATTTGTTTAATGGCATCTTTTTATGAAAGAAGGCATCACCGATACCAATACTGCTACTGATGTCTCTATGAAATTGATTTTTCCCCCCTCAATTTTAGCATTATAGTATAATTGAAAGCTTACATTTTTTAACATTCATTAGGCTTTAAATTATATAAAAACTTCTAATTTAAGTGAACTTAAAACCTTTACCTGTGCCCTTCAATATGTCATTGCTATATATATACATATCATTGCTATGCATATATACTGTATTATATATGTGTATGTATTAAAATATAATACATTTATATTTATTATATTTTCATGGTATTTTATGTTATTATAAGGGTTGTATGTTTGTATGCTATGTTTTTTTGTCTGTTGTTGTGAATTTCTGTTGTGATTTGCTCTAATTTTCCAGCATAACAATCATATACTTACATTTAATTATTATGAACAATTAATTGAATTAAATTCTCTAGCTGTAGCATGTTTCTGTAAAAGATTAATTATAAGCAATTAATTTCTCTTGGCACATGTAGCATAGACTGTGGAGACTCATTGTTTCTGTGAATTAGTCTCAGAGTGAAGACAGGTGGTGATCTATTTTTAAACGCCCTTCTGAGCATGTTCTGATTTTAGGATTGTTCACACCTTTATGAAGCGCTGCAGTGAGGTTGTTGTAATGCTTCTCCTTGCCACAAACGGCGCACTTGCACATCAAACCCCAGTTGCACACACACAAACACATTTCACTTGATATTGGGCTCTTTCTGAACATTTTTAGTTTCTCTCAGGTGCATCAAAACAATAAATAGGATTTAGCATAATTCCAGATCCAGATGCATATTATAGTCCAATAGTCCATACCACAAATGTTAGGTGTGGGAATCAGCAGCAGCCTGATGATACAATATTATATTAATATGTGGGTCACGATATCGTAATATCGTAAAACTGTGACATATCGCAGTCATTTTTTACTCCATTTTTCAGGTTTATCTGCTGTAGACTACAATGCTTAGTGTAAGAGGAGGCTTGTTTTCCCCTCCATTTTCTGTGCTGTGGCCTATACCTTGAGATTTTACAGCACTGCAGCACATCATTCTGTCTTTGGCTGTTTATCACGCCTGCATTTCAGGAGGTTGCTCATATACTATAATCTGTCCATTCTTGGCAGGCGTAATATTCCATGTATCCATCACAGTGTGAAAAGCTTTACACCCCATTATCAAAATCTGTCCTGCCTTGTGTTTTGGACACTCTCCAAGGACATCCAAACAACATACAGAATAAAGCATCACAGATGACCTGGCAATACTTCTCATTGTGATTCGTATATCTAAGATCTTATATCATTCAGTTACATAAAACATTCATTTCACTCTTTGGGACCAAACCACAAACCTAAGGTTTTATTATTGATGCTTGTGTAACCGGTCTCGACTCGAACCGGGGTCTCTGGACCGGGAGTGAGGTTTGCATGCACAGCTCTTACTGGCCTACATCCGTTACATTTGCTAAGGTATTTCCTCGGATATAAGACTGCAAAACAAGCCTTTTATTGCATTTGTTGTTAGCCTACCTTGATGGCTTAGGTTTTGTCGACTGATATCTTAGTTATTCGCTCTTATATAATCAACAGTGCTGTTGATATGATATGTTCCCCCTACTGATGCCCACGGAGCTCTTATGAAGACTGTGGGAGCTACAGGTCTTAACAAGTTAAAAGAGTGGTGAAGTGTTTGGGTTATTTTTCAGAGGTTATCTCAGCTTCCCTCATAAGCCACAGCTGTTCAGTCTTTCTGAAGCACACAAACACAAGCAGATTGGGATTAAAGCACATGGGTTTGGCTATTTCATCTCATCAAAGTGCATAAGAACCATATAACACCATTAACATCTCGACTTCTAATATTTTAGCGGTGACTCATGAATGCCAGATGCTGTTGAAACACTTCCCAATAAACCACTTACCTATGTGAAGCCTCATGCTGGTTGTTTCCAAATATTAGACCAAAGGCCCGTTTATGATTGGATTTCATAGGGGAAACTGCGAAAATGTGAGTCTTTGTGCCACTCAGTGGGCGTAACCGCAGTCACTCCGGCTGACGGTGACGTCACGCACATACCCTCTATAGGTCAGAGGTCATTAGACTCATATACGGCTGTTACCGGAATCCAGTGATTATAGTTTATAAAGTTATAAATATAGATATTTTTCTCACAAAAACGCATCGCTTCGTTTCAGAAGGCCTTTATCAACCGTCTGGAGCCGTATGGATTTTTATGATGGTTGGATGCGTTTCTTTGGGTTACAAAATCTATGCTATTCACTCCCATTATAAAGCTTGGATGAGCCAGGATATTTTTTTATATAACTCAGATTGTGTTTGGCTAAAAGAAGAAAAAAGTCATATACACCTATGATGGCTTGAGGGTGAGTAAATTATGGGATAATTTTCACTTTTGGGTGAACTAACGCTTTAAAGGACAGTCGGACACATACACACGGCAGCCATTGTAAGTCCACATTTGCCATTTGGGACAGGGCCATAGTTGTGGTGTGGACTAAACTTAAACATTTATCGTTATCATCCTTAATACTGTGCGATTATGATGTGGATGTGTGATAGTCTAGAGATGTGAGCTTGATAAGTTGGCACTGCAGCAGCGGGTGGTGGAGGGGGTGAGGAAAGGACACGCTGTTTGGATTTTTCTGCTTGGCAACTCGAGCCCCTCCCGCTCGGATTCAAAGCGGAGCGAAGAGGGGAATGTATGCTGTTTGAAGCTCTGCTCACAAGTCTACGCCGACTCCTGACGGGATCACACGCACAATCGCCGAGAGCCAGAGCCAGAAATTCTTCCAGGGCAGTGGGGCACTGCATGAAATAATAATCAAAACACTTAGATGAAAAATAGTCTGTGGCGGAGACTGCTGTGGTGCTGACAGGGGCTTTAATCAGAGGAAATTAATATATTCAAACAGTCTCACTGTAGACACAGGCTAAAGTTTCTATTGTGCTAGAGCAGAAATGGTCTTTAGCAGTGGTTCTCGACTTATTTTGCTCATCATGATTCAGTACCCAGATTTTGTGAAGTTGTGAGACTCACCCTTAAAATATGACTTAAAATTAGTAATTGGTCCAGTATTGGTCCAGTAATATTCAAAATTATTATGTGTCATGGGCTAAATAGGAAAGTTAACTAGTTTCTAATCATCTCTTTCTCAGTGCACAAAACAAACTGTGGTCAGCACAATCCATGCTTATCCTCGTTGCAAGTGAACTGGTATTTAATGTAGCCTGGGATTTTTTTCTAGTTTGTAGACACTCTTACGGACTTGGAAGAATGTATGTTTGTGTTTTGTCGCAGGACAGGCAGTTCATCAAGCGGTTCATGACTTTAAGAGGAAATAGAGGAAGCTTTGCTCAGGGATGTTCGCATGACCGTACGCTTGTCTGTCATCCATTGTGGAGTGGCGTCCGGTTGAGGGCAAGAACATCTTCAACACCACAATCCCAGAGACTCCATGAGATCTGGACTCTTTTACACTTCTAGAATAAGGTTAACAGATATGCACATTGTTGAAGTATTTAGTACAAATATCCAGAAGTGCAAAATGTATTTAGCATGTATGCAGTATGTGACCCTGGACCACAAAACCAGTCACATGGGTCCATTTTTTTTAAATTGAGATTTATACATCAACTGAAAGCTTAGGATAGGACAGTATTTGGCCGAGATACAACTATTAAATATATGAAAATCTGGAATCTGAGGGTGCAAAAAAATCAAAACATTGAGAAAATCGCCTTTAAATTTTTATGTTTGCGATTGTGCTGTATCACTCTCACAAATAAATGCTTTATATATTTACGGTAGGAAATTTACAAAATATGTTCATGGAACATGATCTTTACTTAATATCCTAATGATTTTGGGCATAAAAGAAAAATCGATAATTTTGACCCATACAATGTATTGTTGGCTATTGCCACAAATATACCCGTGCGACTTGTGACTGGTTTTGTGATCAAGGGTCACATATGTACACCATATATCACATCACCGAACAGAATTGTAAAAAAATTACTTGTTTTTACAGTTTCTTCGGCTGTTGCTGAGGTGCGGTGAGTGGTTGCCAGGGTGTTGCTATGCATTTTCGTCCACCAGGGGGCAATCTTTGTAAGTAAAATAGCTTAGAAATGTAATCATTCACATAGAATTGTTTATTGTCAAAAGAGCCACACTGTGTCGGCACAGTAAAGTGGGATAGGAGAAGGTATTTTAACATTGAAAGTTACATACCTGTTAAGTATAGATCACTGAACTCTTAACAGTAATCATAGTGCTTTAACCACAGATAAACCCACCACTCCCCCCACAGTGAGCGTGAAGCTGTGGATTAGAGTAGAGGAGCATTTAGAGTTTGGTTTTTCTGCCCAGATTACTCCTGGAGAGGTTTTAGAGAAAGAAAGAAGGAGAGAGGAGCGAGCCAATTGGCGTGAAACTAAAAGAGAAGCGTTAAATATGTCAGAATCAGCTGTTACTCCATGATCTTCCTCCTACGATGCCTGGCCACTGTGAAGCTATTGTCTTAGACTCCTTAAATCTTCTGTGTTCTTATGAAAACTCACTCAGACATCAAAGAGGTGTGAGTGTGTGTGTGTGTGTGTGTGTGTGTGTGTGTTTAAATCCGCTAAAAAATGCAGCATGAAAACAACACTTTATATATAGTCTGTTCTTAGGATGTGGTGTACCACTATATGAATAATTAAAGTCCTTTACACATCATTAAGCTTTGGGATTTAGATTTTATAATAAGCAGTTAGTGTCTGCAACGCTCATAGGCCTGGAAACATATTTTGATTCATCCAATGCCAACGCTTAAGGAGTGCCACTGAAAATCCCTCCGAGCCCGTCTCTTTCAGTGAATGGATGGGCACGAAGTCGTCAATCTGTGGTTCTCAGATGTGGAGAGTTGAGATCGTGCTTTGACCGCTGGTCCGTTTTATGTTGGGGTTCTGAATGGGCAGCTGTTGGGTTTAAGGTCACTCCCTTTGGGCAGCATTTGTGGCCTTGGCTAATGGCAAACACCTGTGAAAGTCGGGAGGGGGGTGGAGAGCATTTATGTCACGATTTGTTAAACAGATGGCAAACATCTTCCTTTGGCTGTCCTGATCACCACAGTTCATTTTGACTGTGCCAGATTTTCTCTCCCGCTTTTTTATTTATTTGTATAGCACTTTTCACAATATACGCTTCAAAGCGGCTTTACAGAAAATCATGATGTTGGTGTTTATAATATCTTAATCTCTTCATTCCTTATAGTCGTATTAAGCTGATTAGAGTTGTGCGATAATAAAGTTTACATTTTGTGACAAGCAATCAAGCAGTTGAGATTTGCTGTATATATATCACCCTATACACAAGTATGCTGTTTCAGGATAAAGGTAGATATATCCAACTTTACATAAAGAGCTGCTGGGCAATAATATAGTTTACCTTTTGTGATACTATAAATAATGAAGTAGTTGAGATTATGGTATATATGAAGAGTTCAGATGCAAAAGCCTCTAAGTGCCATCTGAAATTTTCTTATAGAATGATCATTTTTATCAAGCTCGTATATTTAAGTTCAGTAATTTCACTTAAATGACAATTAATAGGTAATCTTCATTGCCATTTAAGTGAAATTATTGAATTTAAATATACGAGCTTGATAAAAATGATCATTCTATAAGAAAATTTCAGATGGCATTTAGAGGCTTTTGCATCTGAACTCTTCATATATATTGCTTTATGTGAGTATACTGCATGTACCTGGATAAAGTTGGATATGTACATGTACATGAACTGTATATCCAACTTTATAAATAGACCTGTGCAGTAATATAGTTTACATTTTGTGATGATTTTAAAAAAAATCAAGCAGTTGAGATTTACTCTATAGTAGTTATACCGCTTTACCTGAGTGTATTGTATGTATCCGGGTAAGGTTGGATATACCTATATTTTCTTACTTATATTATTTGTTAAGAACAATAACTATTTCTACTTTTTTTTATTTTAAAGGAATGCTCTGGGTTAAATATAATAATATTGACAAAAAAAAGATTAATGATTATTTGCAGTAATGCACTTACAATGGAAGTCTATAAGGAATGTCTTTTCATGTAGAAATCTGCTACTATTTTTTAGTGCAATTTTTTTTTATATATATGTCGGTTTATGTGAGGTAGTTAAGAAGTTAGTTACAGATATGCATAATTACAGGAATGTTTTTATTATTAAATATGAATTATTAAACGACTATGAACAGGTGAATATGAAGAAAAAGTGTTTCATAAGTTTAAGGTTTGCTAAAACCTGGCCACAAATTCAAAATCACAGAGATTTATGTTTATAAATCGTTATTTTTTATTATCATACATTTTAATAAGGGTAATATATGTCAGAATTTTTATATATGAGTGTACATTATGTATGCAGAGAAAGCTGGATACATTTAGTTGCAAGTGTGAGTTAGTAATTCATTATGAGGTGATATGGAAATCTGTAATGTTTTGTTCAGTTTATAACAATTTGATGTAGTTTGAAGTGACAAGCCTATTTTAACATTACTCCCATAGTGCAAAGTCTTGCCTTATTGACTTTCATTAGTAAAATGCAGTTTTCTTAGAAGTTGGGCCGGAAATATCAAAGTGCTTGTCCTTTTTATTTTTATTTGTGAGTTTTGTATCATGCTGTGCATTTAAAATGCATACAAATTTTGTTGTTGTTGACTTTTTAGGAGTAAACTAGCATAGAGTTTTTTTTTTTTTTTGTTCAAAATTACAGACATGCACAATTCTTTTTTTCTTTTGACCTTAAGAGTGTGTACTGTATGTTGCATTAGTTTGATCATTTCAGACTGTAAATTGACATGTTGATTTGAGCTTTCTGTAATGGTTAATTGGATAAGAGCGAGCCAGGAGCCATGACACTGCAGACAGCGGTGTGGTATTGTCAGTCTCATTAGGAGGAGACGGTTGTTCTGTCCTGTGGAGTGATTGATGAAGAGGCAGAGGGGTCTGGTCCCAGCAGGGTTTCTAACTCTCTCTCTCTCCTTCACCGGGACGCGTTGCGAGAATGTTCTTGCGGAGAATTCCAGGAAGGGCAGGAGAAGCACTTTGTTCTGATCCCCAGCTGAACTTCCCTTCATTGAAATCCTCACGCTCAAATTAAACTGCAGCACTGATGTAAATCCCAGACGACGAGGCTCTCCTATACAGCAGAAGAGCTTCTCTCGCTAACCAAACTGACCATTAGAACCCAAGTCATCTTTAATCCTGCCTCACTTCATGTCTAATTATATGGGCGGACTAAGTCAAGTATAAAGTTACTGGATAAGATCAAAACGTCTAATTAATGGATTAAAGGCAGAAAACTTGCTCACAAAATCCTTTTATGAAATGTTAACTATGGATCACTGATATCAGGGTCTTCTCAAATGACTAAAATGCATTTATTTGATATGAATTATATTGCTTTCAATTCTTTCTCATTCTTTAATTTGGCAATGCTGGGCATTTGTCTTTTACTTGTGAAAATCACAAATCACGTTTCTGTTTTCTTAATGTAACAAAGTCCTTTTTACCAAATGGTGCTTGTAGTCAATATATAAAATGAGAATTATTCATTAAAGAGTAAATACAATACAATAAATAAAATATTATAGCTTACCGGCTACAAAAGGAAAAGAGTGCTATGCATACGTTGTCACATTGTCAAATCAAGTTACCTTAAATCAATTGTTGCTCTAATTTTTTTTATTTTTCTTCAGTATATAACATGATTATGTATTATTTACTTTTTTTGTTGCATTTTCAGTGTAATATGAGCCCTGGGCAATTGAAAGGATCAAACTGTTGTTTCATGTAGATGACATCCTTTACATGTGAATAGATATCCTGTCTAGAAGCCAATTGGTTTGCAAATGAAGGCACAGCTCTGTCCCTCGAGGAAACTGAAGGTAGCCGAAACATAGTCTCAGTTTTCACCTCCTAGAGATTACCATGAGGCTGCTGCTGTTCTACTTTCTTTTAGACATCTTTGAAACCCCAAGAGTCATGAGTAATTTAAACACACGTTCAATGGAAAGCACAACAGCTGTGTTGGAGAAATGTAATTGAATTGAAAAGGTAGTTACAGATATGCATAATTACAGGAATGTTTTTATTATTAAATTTGAATTTTTAAACGACTATGAAAAAAAAGTGTTTCATAAGTTTAATGTTAGCTAAAACCTCGCCACAAATTCAAAATCACAGAGATTTATGTTTATAAATCGTTCTTTTTTATTATCATACATTTTAATAACAGTAATATATGTCAGAAGCAATATAAACAAGTTAATTATTTGAACGCAATGTAATTTAATTCAGCTAAACACCTCGATGCTGTCATTAAGAGACGAGAAATGGAGAGTTGAAATCTCCTCAAGTGAATTTACTATGGTGAAGGCTTACCTCATAAATATTAATTTCATTATTCAGTTGTTGCTTGGTAACTTTCCTGTAGCGTCCTGTTACGTAATGTTATTAAATATTTATAATTACAGGCAATGCACAGGTAGGATTCGCTATTTAGCCCTCCTACCAACGGCGCCCTTTCAGCCAATCAGTTCGGCCTATCCGGTGTACGTCATGTTACGTAATTAATATTCATAAACCGAGCCTTTAACACTTACCCCTGCGCGTGCGCTTGGTTCGGTCCGCTCCGCTGGAGTGCGCTGAGTTCAGAGCAAAAATCTGCACCGAAAAGTCGTTGAGACTGAATGGCTCAGCATTGGACTAATAGCTTGTCATTCACACGCAACTTTTCCGTTTTAACTTAGTCAGTGAAATGATTTCATTACTGACAGCTGCTTTTTTTTGGCGTGTTGCTCCTCGAAATTGAGCAAACCAGTTACCGGTTGCTTTACCTGCTCTGACAAGGATAACTCCCAGTCAGACAACTGCTGCATGACACACTGTTACCAGACTGACTTCCCTTTAAACTCATGCAGAAAGGCAGACCAGGACTAAAGATTTAATGTCACAGGTAAGATTTTTAATATAACATATCTATAATAAGCCTGAATGTATTAGAATATTCTCAAATGCATGACACGAAGCCAATTACCATAGGCTATATATTTTTAACATGTTAGTACTATCAAAGTATCATGCAGTACGTTTTTTGTAAAGGGGCTGGATAGCAATATACTATCATGACATTATGACTTCTGTCATAATAACAGCTTGTTGTGATCTTTGTTTTCATTGATGCATAATTAAAGGGTATAATTAAACAGCCTATAAGAGGAGTGGAATGCCTAATAATTGTATTTGGGAATGCCTCATAATTGTATTGTTGTATTTTGCTCTTGAAGTGATTGCTGCTGCTGTTTCTCTCTTAAATAATCACTTTTTACCAGGCATAATATAAAGAGATGATTCATATGTTACAAAGTTTAATGACAGTCCTCTGTTTGCATGGGCATAAGCTCCGGATACATCTGTACAAGAGCATTATAATGCTGAAAATCCAGTCCTTCAGGGAAGAGGATGTGATGACAGGATTATTATTTAATTTATCAGGTGCCCGGCCCCGATGTGTTGTGTCTGTTGGACTAGTTGGACTGTTGGCCAGCAGCACTAACAAGACCTTATGGGACTTGGACTTCACACTGGCTATTTTGAGTGGTTGCACGCGAGAATTTGCTCACCGTTTTCAGGGTGGTGATTTTCACACACAGTATCTTTGTATGGTTTGGTTTGCAGTGAACCTCCTTGAAGATTTATCTTTAAAAAAGACAGAGCTGTTAGACTTTATACTGTCAAATCTTTTGCGAATATTGATCAGTTGACGTAATCTTATCAATTGGCTTTTTGTGTGCAAGAATATTTATTTTTTTTGTTGTTGCACAGAGCAGTCATTGCAATCATATAATTTTTAATCATTTGCGTTTTAGCTGACAAGTATTTTAGCTCGATGAAACTGTCTGTCTGTAAGCCATCACCCCAGGCAAAAAAATAAATAAAAAATAACAACACAGAATTCTGCCAGTGAAGTCTGAGTTGACTTGCCTGGAGTGTCTTGGAGAAGCGTTGTTGCTTTGTGCTGAAGGAGATTATTGAAGTGTTTGAAGAGCTACCTAGAAACCAGCCCCCGTCTGTGACACACACACACACACACACACACACACACACACACACACACACACACACACACACACACACACACACACACACACACACACACACACACACACACACACACACACACACACACACACACACACACACACACTGATAACCTCTTGAGTCCAGGAATAGTCAGTTCATTAAAAACAAGACCAAACAAAACCTTGATTTAATGCATTAAGTCTTTGTAATCAATCAGGTTAATGAATATATATATGTACAACATAACCTCGCTTCACTGTGCTGTCACTTTATTTAACTTCCTGCTCACTTCCTCACTTTAAGCAAATGTTATCCTTCTGAATCTGTGATGTATTTATCATTTTTGTGTCCAAAAAGAATAATTTGCTGAAAATGAAATACTTACTGTGATTAATCTGACAGTGACCCCATAACCTATCAACCCATATTGACTAAATTATTGCTGGATTACTTTTATTTTATTATGTTTTATTAGTAGTGTTTATAAGGCAAGCATCACGGTTACTGTTTCTATACTTAGCGCTATGGATCTGAATAAAATAGTATTTGAACAGGACAGTTTTTCGTCAGGTGTGTGATGTTGTTTTTTTTAATATGTTTTTTTTTTTTTATATTGCCGCCAGCCAATCACTGCATTGCTCATCATGGTTTCCAGTATCGATATATCTGCCCTTTCCAATGAACTCAAGAACGCTCAGTAATCTCAGACAACTAAATCCAGATAATCAAATCTGAAAATTTGTTTGAAGAACCAAATGATCAGTTATTACGATTAGAAGATCTAACAACATCTAACAAATCATCTCAGATGTATTAAGTGAGGTACTAAGAATGGACCGCAGATGTTGTTGTATGTAGTTGTTGTTGATGCTCAGTATTGCCACCATCATGTTAAGCTCATCAGCACAGACGCAGCTGTGAGAGCCCCACTTCTGCCGGATTTATGGGGTCAGTATCAGGATGCCAAGACAACAGTGTTGGACTCTGGCTCCATATCTCCCATAATCAGCTGCTCACAGGATCGCCAGCAAATGTGACAAACATGAATGACATTGCTGATGGGTGTAAGTCCAGTGACCACGTGTGAGACAACTGACTGGTTTAATGACATGCTCTCATGTTCATGTTGTGGTTCAGCCCGCACTGGATGCCGAAAGCAATGATGTGAATTGGAGGCTGTTTTGTCCAGTTGTTGAGTTCTTGTGCTGTTGTTAGTGATGCTAGTTTGTTTTAGAGTTAGCATCCCATGTGTTATTTACATTAATGTTCATTTTGTTTCATCTACAGTTAAAGGGTTAGTTCACCCAAAAGTGAAAATTAGCCCACGATTTACTCACCCTGAAGCCATCCTAGGTGTATGTGACATTCTTCTTTCAGACGAGTTATATTAATGATAAAATGTCCTGGCTCTTCCAAGCTTTATAATGGGAGTGAATAGCTGGAGAAAATTTTAAGCCATATATTATGCATAATAATTATGCAAAAAAGTGCATCCATCCATGATAAAAAATACTCCACATGGCTCCAGGGGGTTAATAAAGGCCTTCTGAAGCGAAGCCAAGGGTTTATAACTATATGCAGAGGCGTCGCATAGACTGTGCGAACTGTGCAACCGCACAGGGCCTCGCGCCACTAGGGGGCCTCGCAATCCTGCTGTTTTTTTTTTTTTTTTTTGGTTTTTTTTGGAACAAAAACTTTTTTTTTTTTTTGTCCCCACCACTTTTTAAAACATCTCGCGGCACGAATGTTCCAATTCTACAAATAAATAAAACATCTCCAGTTAACTGGCAGAGCATTCATTTTGTTCGTTTTTTAAATAAGAGACGATCTAGCGCTGAAATGTGTTTTTTAAATCAAGGGATCAAAGTGCTCGTTCCCGCTGCCGCTCGTGTGGCTCGTGCACATGCCGCACTGTCTTCACTCGGACGCGCGCTTCAATCCGTTGCGGATACTCTATTCGGTCTGTTGAAATCACAAAACATAATGCACACAAACGTGTCCCTGCTTGATATACAACCACTAATGAACATAATCGGTTTTGATGAGAAAAAGAACTATACGAGAAATTTTTTTTTATTTGAGTGCGGATTTGAACTCATAACTTCTGACACGCTTGGCGAAAGTTCTACCACTGGACCATTAAGATACACGTTGGTTAAGCAGGTGGATCTATGTATATATTCACACCATAGACTGTAAAAAAATAGATTCACACCTATTTTTTTACAGTCTATGATTCACACGAAAATTCTTGAGCTGACTTGATGTAAAGCCACTCGTTGTTGCACAGTTGATTTTTTTCCCTCTCAAATAAATAGCAAAAAGTCATAGCTGAGACTATGTGCATAATTATGCTGTATTATTCTACTTGATAAAAACGTATTGCAGCAAGATTATGCGTGCAATAGAACTAAAACAGCTACGTCGTCCATGTGACTGTTATTCATGCGCAATTGAGCATCCATATCAAAGAGCAGGGCCTCGCATTTCAAGTTCGCACAGGGCCTTGCACCCCACCTGCGACGGCACTGACTATATGTATTATAATAATATGTTTATAACCATATTTATAACTTTATAATCTAAAATAACTAGCTTCCGCTAGACGACCGTACACATACTATGCAAGTCAACTTGCGCCACAAGAGTAACCCGTGACGCATGACGTAGGATGTAGGAGTATCATAAGCTTAGACGCCTCTCGCGGTTTAAGTAAATAGGGATGTGCAACAAACTGAAGATACTCTTCTATTATATACAGTAGAAATCCTCTGACATTTCTCTTCAAAATGGCTAATTTGCGACCGGTGTTTTGTTTCGCTCTATCCTCTGAGCTTCTGCGTTCGTCATTATGTCGTGCGTCAGGTCAGGGGTTAGTCTTCCTCCGTAAATCGATGTGTTATAGTTTATAAAGTTATAAATATTGGTATTTTCCTTTACAAATGCATGGCTTCACTTCAGAAGGCCTTTATTAACCCACTGGAGCCGTGTTGATTACTTTTATAATGGATGGATGCACTTTTTTGAACTTCAAATTTTCTCCAGATATTCACTCTCATTATAAAGCTTGGAGGAGACAGGACATTTTTTTAATATAACTCCAATTGTATTTGTGTAAAATATACCTAGGATGGCTTCAGGGTGAGAAAATCATGGGCTAATTTTCATTTTTGGGTGAACTATCCCTTAACATACATAGCTACATAAAGTATGTCCACCAAGGCTGCATTTATATGGCTCAACATGTTTAATGTTGCCAGCAAACAAACTATTTAATGTGATCTCATTGTGATGTCATGTAAGGCATTCCCAAAGACATCTACTTATGCATATTTAATTACTCATTATCATCATGTAAACATATTACTTTGCAACATGGAATGCCAGTGCGTGACAGAAAAATGCTGTACTTGTGATTAAGTTGTTAACAATAGTTGTCTTGTCTCTGCATATTTTAACATTGGAGAAAAAAAAATCACTGTTCTTTCATATTCAGCTGTTTATCTGTCAGCAGCACTTCTGGACAGGGCGGTTTCCACCTTCAAAACCACAATTAAATTGTGATTTCACTGTAGTTTTGTGTTTGGCGGGTGGAGTGACTTTTAGCAGTGAGGCGTATGTACAGCTCACAAAAGAGCTGACGCCTGCAGTCCAGCCCAACCCAGAATGATCTCAGAGTGCACAATTAATCGACTGGCTCGTTGACTCACCATCAGAATCTGAATCTTTTCACAGCTTCAGAAACTTATAGTGGAGGAAATGAGTGTAAACCTGTTATAAGTTGTCAGAAGTGGAACATTGATCTGAAAAGGAATGAGATCACCTTCACACACACAATCACACTCATGCAAACACACACACACACAAATATACAAAATCCTTCCCATTGGCTTTGTATATTCAAATGAGTTTCCAATTTGCATCCGTATGATTCCAGCTGCTTGAATGAGCCCAGTCTCTTTAAAGCCCATGTGTTTCTCTTTGAGGTTTAATCCGCTCATAATTATCTCGTGTTTTCAATGCTCTTTCATTTCCCTCCTTCTGGATACATCTGCACTTCTCTTTTTGTCTCTGTAATTTTCTTTTAAATAAACGTTTTATTTAAATATTTCAATAAGCCTTGGCAAATGATGCTTGCCACTTTTACTAGTCCTCATACTTAAAGTTAGGGGTTTGTTAAACCACTAACCCCAACTCATCCATTTTTTGTTAAGCCGGGTGCACACTCTGTGATTTTGGCCACGATTTGGCCATCTGAGTCAAATTTTACAAATCCTAAAAGAATCCTCTGATCCTAGGCTAAAATCTGAAGTCTTTGAACGTTAGTTTGACATGTTCACCGACAGCCGATTAATGACCGTTACGATCAAATTTTACCTCCGGCGAAATTCTGGCAGTGTCAGAAGATTTGACTCACAGTCCTGCAGTGTGACTTCTCCTATTATGACGACCGTCAAATTGTCTTCGTTTTTCAAGCCGTGACCAAAATTAATGTTAGAGATTTCTTTGTAGCCACTGTTTCAATCCCGCGTGTAATAGAGCTCACCATCACCGAACGCGTCATTGATTGATGATGTAAAACTCCGGACGAGTTTTTATGTGTGCATCCATTTTTAACACGTCTTGACTGTCGTACAGTCTGACATTAATGACAACTGAGATCTTACAGTGTGACATGGCTTACAGCGATGATCATGTTCGTACAGTCTGACAAGCAACAATCGTAAAGGATGATAATAAATCGCACAGTGTGCACCCGGCTTTAGAAACATGAATGATGGCCCACATTGTTGGAGCTATCACTTTTTTCTTAGCAATCAGACTTTTGATTGATTTTTGTGATAAACCCCATATACTTACATTGAATGTGGGACCGGAGCTTTCGTAGAGACTTGATGACATGGGCCAGTATAAGTAACCAGCTAGAACCACCAGAAACACCCTAGCAACTACATAGCAACACACTTTAAACGTTTTAGAACCAGTGTACTTGTTATTATTGTAGTTTTTATTATTATTCCGTTTTATTTACTTTTGTTCCGTTTTTTTTTTATTTACTTTGGTCAGTAAATCAAACTAGTGATTAAATGGTCAACTTTACATTGTTTCTCTTAGTCGGATGAAGCTAATCTGTTATTTAAACTGCAATCAAATTATAAATAGAAAGCGATCAAAGAACGCTCCCTTTACAATCGCTGGAGCTGTCAGTCAAACAGCACGAGTTTATCAGTGACTGAGTTCTGGACTCTCGCCAAAACTCCCGTTATAATCAACAAATCTTTTATTTACATTGTGTTTGCACTGTTAGTTATGATGAAAGCATTTGTTTGAGTGCCGAAATCAAGTTGCAATGATGAGGTCACTGCATTCATGCGCTCAACATGTCTGTGATCGGCTACAATGCTCATCATTGCAATCTTTCATGCCACAATCTAAATATAATGCTATAATCAACACTTTTCACGATTCGCTCACCTTGAGAGCTGTAAAAGTAAAAACGTGCTAAAGGTTTTCAAGGGAGTTCCACGTGTAATACTAGCTATTTCATATGCAAATATGTCAGCCAATCAAAGCAGTGGGTGTTGTTTACACTGAAGTCTCTCAGCAGACAGAGCTAAAATCAGGGTAGGAAAAATGCCTTTTATTTCTAAATTATGATAGTTTTTGATTTAAAAATCATACTAACATTATAAGTGCACCCCAGTTAACATTATAAAATAGGCTAATGCAATTCATGACCCCTTTAATAATTAATTATTACCCTGTTTAGAATACCTTAGCGATAACAACACCTTGTGGCAGCAAGTTTTGTGCAGTCAATTACATTCTCTTGACAAAATCTAAAAATAATTATTTTAATTTTGACTTTATTTCTATTTAACAATTTTAAAAAAAACATTTTTTGCTGATTTTCCTGTGTCCTACATGTTGCTGAAGTAGTTGTCATCATTTTTAATGCGCTCTGCTCTATTGATTCATTGCTCAAATTTTCACTACCGAGTTCAAAGACATCAAAGAAAGCTGTAAATTTTCTTCAAGCATCAGGAGCCCATAAAAAAATGTTGCCGCACACACAGTGTTCAGATTCCGAGCAGCTCTTGCATTCTGAATCGCCGGTATGAAAGCCTGAATTAGACTATTGATGGTTCGGATAGATTTCTCAATCCCTGTGTGGTCTTTATGTGCTTCAGCAGTGCAGTGCTTACCACCGCTGCCAGAATCGCGTCTCTGAAGGCGTTTTCCTTGTGTTGTTATCTAATGCTTATTTAATACGATGCTTTGGCTCTGGATCAATGTGGACCAGATTTCAGAGGCAGGGCTTTTGTTACCGATGCCGGTGTGGTTCGCTGTAACGTGCCTCCCAGCGGTAGAGGGATGTTGTAGACGCCCTAAGACGAATGTTTGTGCAACATGTGTCTTCCAGATGTACAGGTAGTTGTTGCAGTCTGTTCCCCATGGGACTGCATTTCCTACCCATCATCTGACTTGAAAGAGCTTTATGTGCATAGAGGTCTTTAGATGTGAGATTAAAGCGTCACTTATCGCCCGTGCACTAACAATAGGACTATGATTAGGTTTTCATGTGGTGGATGTAATTGTGATGGTGCACTTGTTGTTTGTTGCTTTTACAAGCACGCTGGAAAAACGTGTTCAGCGTGGATTAAAATCAGGAAAGTGAAGCCAGAATGCCTGTGTGCCGTGGTTTTTTCTCTTTTTTTTGAGGCAACCAGCATGAATCACAGGTAATAGATGTTTGCTAAATGTAAAATTATTGAATTAGCTAATGGCACACACACTATTATTCTTTCCCTGATTATGAATTATTTTAAAATGGTCATACTTAACTTTATTTATTTTTTTGCATTTTAGAATGCTAATAAAGATTTATTTCCCTCAAAACTATCATAATTTAGTCATTTTTGACCCTTTATCACCCTCTTGATCATCAAAACATTAAAACCAGGCTTGCTACTTGCTGCAAAAGTTTGTGGTCAATAAGATTTTTTTATGTTTTTTAAAGAAACCTCTTATGCTCACCAGCAAGATGGTGAAATATTATTACAGTTTAAAATAACTGTTTTCTATTTGAATACATTTTAATTAGTAAGTTATTCCAGTGATGCAAAGCTGAATTTTCAGCATCATTACTCCAGTCTTCAGTGTCACATGATCCTTCAGAAATCATTCTAATATGATGATTTGTTACACATGAAACATTTCTCATGTTATGAGAAATAGCAGTCTTTGATGAATATAAAGTTAAAAAAGAATAGCATTCATTTGAATGTTTTTTTTTTTTGTAACATTATTAATATCTTTACTGTCACTTTTGATCAATATAATGCATCCTTGCTGAATAAAATTTATTTAAAAAAAAAAAAATTAATACTGACCCCAAACTTTTGAACAGTATTGGAAATGTGGAAGGTCATAAGTTAATGAGCTCATAGTTGTTAAGCAATCACTTGTTGCTTAGTTTGCATTGATGGTCTGGGACTGGGTGGACTGGGAGGACATTTTCTAACTGTGCTAATGGAAAGGAATACGTTGTTGCATGTTTAGACTTTGCTGATCCGATGAAACCAGCATCATGACCAAACATGACCCTTGAGCATGAATGCAGCTGGTCCTGATTGTGCCAGCACACCGAGGGCTTTGGCTCTCTTCACACTAAATTTGGGCACCCTCACACCATTTCTGCATGTCCAACATGCTTCACTTATCATTTCTGTTTATGTTGATAAACATGCAGAGGCACCGCGTGCATCATCTGGAAAGCATTGTGTTCTGTTTTAACCATATATTTGTGTGCACATCTCTTAAAGGGCTTTCAGTAAACTTGGCTGCCCATGCAGTAGAAAGGTGAAATGTTTTAAAATCGTTGCTACCTGAAAAAAGGCTGCTGCATTCCCTTTTGCCAAATTGACCCCATAATGCACTGGGCAGGTTGCCGCCCAAGGCCACTCCCACCAGTCTGCTATGGATACACTTACCAGAGTCAAATACTGCCTTGCTTATTAGGAAATACTTCTTAGCAAACTTTTAGTCATAGCGGTGTCGACTTATATTGTTCCCGCGTGCAAGAATTCAAAGGCCTGGATTCACCAACAGGGTTTAGATTATGCCAGGATTAGGCCTTAGTTCAATTAAGGCATTTAAGTAGCTTTTTATTTTATTTTCAGTTTCCAATGAGTGCTTCGTAGGCAGCGGCTAAAGGCTGCAAAGAACATCTGAATTGTAGTCGAAATTTGTATAGTCAAAAATTCAGCATAGAATGATATGAACCGGAAAAACATTACAAAACAGTTGTGCTGATTAATATTTTTGTGGAAACTGTGAAATAATTATTTTCAGGATTCTTTGATGAATAGAATAGCTTTTACTTGACATAGAAATCTTTTGTAACATTATAAATGTCTTTACACCAAAAAAAAAAAAAAAACGTACTAACCCAAAATGTTCGAACGACACACTGTATGTATAAGCTTCATTATGAAATCGCCACCCAAGAGGACTATTGCAGTGTCCGGCTGCAGAAGAATTGACCCGTGAAATGTCTCAAAATATTGTCACCTTCTATAACTCCACCAACATTTCTGTTTTGTAATGCGTGATCTTTGCTTTAGGTTCTGATGGAGATTGTGAAATGGGGGGTGCTGGTTCATATGTTGAGTCCATCTGCTGTCTGCAGCCGCCCTGACTCCGCTCAGCCGGAGCTGTTGTTGCTGCCAGTCAGAGGAAATGTGGCCTTTGCTCAGCCTGCTGAGAGGAGACGGACGGGGGTGGAGGCACAACAGATTTTTGAGAGTAGTGAGGAAGAGAAGGTTATGGGATCTCATCAAGGTGCTGGTGTGGTGAGAAGCAAAGAGCATCAAGGTGTGAACCAACTGTTTCCTTTCGAGACCCCTGGGAGACCCCTCTGACTGGTTGAGTTGTACATGACCAGGAAGCTCAGCAGATGTAGCCGCATGGTGCGTGATGTAACCATTGCAGTAAACGTTCAACGGCCCGTGTTTCCTTTATAAACTGGGCCAAAAGTTCAGCATGACCGGAAGGTTCACTGGCATCACCTGACCTGCACATAAAGGCCAAGACCTGATTCATGCCTGAGTAAAACAGAGACAAATGACCACAAGCCTCATGAGATTCGGTTTGCTTTCTTTTCACTGCACTTTCATGTTCATTATGGAGGAAACTCCCAGGCTCTCAAGGCAAAATGTAGTCACTAGCGCTGTGAATTTGGTCTCGGAGAGACTTGCTGGCAATTAAACATAGAAACATGCGGTCAGGCCAAAGTGGCAACAGTTTACTGCATACACACCGCATGTCCTGGAACATAAAACCAAAGAGAAAACGTGATTCTGAGTTTCTGCAGTGGTGATTTGTACAACAGATCGAATCAGTTGAGAGCTAACTGGAATTTGATTGGTTTTTGAAGTGTGTAATTTTTTTTGGATGTTAATACATAATAACTGATGATAAAAAAAATTAATACATTTTTGACTTCATATGACTATACATATATAATGAAGTCAAAAAAAGTATTAAATACATATCTTTTTAAATTATAATCAGTTATATATATTTAAAACAATCATGATTTTTGCAGTTCCATTTGGTGCCACTAGAGATGTAAAAACAACAAACTTCACCATTAAGTTGCATGTTGCTTGAACAAAATAACATACTTGGTTTACCAAACCAACTCTATCTTACTCAAAAGAGAAATGTTGATAATTTTGGATCTTGGGGAAATGCTGTCTGCGGTGGAAACCTCCAAACTTCTAGGAATGTGTTAGTCTTCATATATTCCTTTCTGTTTTGTTTATTGTTGGTTTGTTTTTATTTTGGTCAAAGCTATTCATGTCTTTACTCTTACCTTACATGTGTCAGGACATGCAGATACTTCAGCTGATGCCAAGGTCCCCATTGACCTTCATATGGAGGAGAAATTTAGCACCATTATCTGAATCAGGGGAAATTTAGGACTGCCAGATTTTGGTGCTCTCACTTTCTTTGATTATACATGGAGAAAATTACAGTTTGTGTATCATTTCAAGATGCAGATGAATATAAATGAATTATGTTTTTTGCAGAAAATTTGAGTGATGTTTGTCCATGCAAATCTCACTTCCACCATGTTAGGGTGTTGTAGGTTGTAGCCAGGGGTTGCTAGGGTGTTTGGAGTCTTCTTTAGCATGTTGCTATGCAGTTGCTAGGGCTTTCTGAGTGGTTGCTAGGTGGTTGTTCACTGACCCAAAAGAGCCAATCCCCAAGTCTCTATGATTTTCTGGTTTAGAAAAACCTGTTTTGACTGAGTGTAGTTGTCTTTTGATTGACCATTGTGTTCTCCGCATTTAGTTTTGCAGTTAAAAGCAAGATGTTTTCGGTGCAGTCCGGTGATGTGGAAACGCAGCGGTGCCCGCACTTCCTCGTTAGTGTGGCATTAATTAACGGAGGCACGGAACAGTTGAGAACACGTCTGTCAAATACCATTGAGATCACAGAGGTCGCAGAGAGTCCAGGGAGCAAAAAAACCTGCTGACCCCCAACCTCAGCGCTTTCTGCAAGAAGGAAAGATTCAGTACAGACCGTGTTCCCAGAGGAGACAATTCTGCAGTCCTGAGAAAAAAATTGCCATTCTGTTTCAGTTTGAAATTGTTGATGTTATGTGAAACATCAAGGTCATGATTGTAAGGATCAGAGAAAAAGACAAAAGAGGGGAAAAACAGAAAGAATTGTGTGCTGTCTGTTACAGCTTATCATTGCACAACCATTAATTCATTAACATATATATATATATATATATATAGTCATGTGAAAAAGAAAGTACACCCTCTTTAAATTATATAGTTTCACGAATCAGGACAAAAAAAAAAAAAACCTTGGCAGGTCTTAAAGTTAGGTAAAAACAACCTCAGATGAACAACAACACATGACATACTACAGTGTGTCATTATTTATTTAACAAAAACTAGGCCAAAATTGAGAAGCCATGTGTGATAAACTTAAGTACACCCTTTTTTAGAAATTAAGTAGCAGTCAGGTGCTGCTAATCATTCAGATGTGTGTTAACACAATGATCTCAGAGAAGCAATTGTTGCTGCCATTAATCTGGGAAGGTTAAGGCCATTTCCAAACAATCTGAAGTTATTCTACATTATTCCATTATTCTACAGTAGGGAAGATTATTCACAAGTGGAAAACATTCAAGACAGTTGCCAATCTTCCCAGGAGTGGACGTCCCAGCAAATTCACCCCAAGGTCAGACCGTGCACTACTCAGAGAAACTGCAAAAAACCCCAAACTACATCTGAGACTCTACAGGCCTTAGTTAACATGTTAAATGTGCATGTTCATGGCAGTACAATTAGAAAAAGACTGAACAAGTTTTGCTTGTTTGGAAGGGCTGCCAGGAGAAAGCCTCCAAAGCTGCAAACCACAAGACTTTTGGAACGATGTCCTTTGGACAGACGAGACCAAAGTGGAGATGTTGGTCCATAATGCATAGAAAACCAAACACATCATATCAGCCCAAACACCTCATAGGAACTGTCCATCACACTGATGGAGGGGTGATGCTTTGGGCTTGTTTTGCAGCCACAGGACCTGGGCATCTTGAAGTCAGTGAGTCCACCATGAACTCCTCTGTATACCAAAGTATTCTAGAGTCAGATGTGAGGCCATCTGTCCGACAGCTAAAGCTTGTCCGAAATTGGGTCATGCAACAGGACAATGATCCCAAGAACACCAGCAAATCTACACCAGAATGGCTGAAAAAGAAAAGAATCAAGGTTGTACTGGCCCAGTCCAGACCTCAACCCGACTGAAATGTTGGGACGGGACCTTAAGACAGCTGTGCATAAACAAATGTCCTCAAACCTCGATGAACTGAACCAACATTGTAAAGAAGAGAAGGCCAAAATTCCTCCACAATGATGTGAGAGACTGATAAAGTCATACAGAAAATGATTGCTAAAGGTGGTTCTACAATCAATTGAATCATAGGGTGTACTCAGTTTGTCACCCATGGCGTCTCCATTTTGTCTTATATTTTTGTTAAATAAATAATGACACAGTGTAATATGTCATGTTGTTGCTCATCTGAGGTTGTATTTACCTAGTTTTAAGGCCTGCTAAGGACCAGATGATTTTTTACGTAATACGTCTAATACGACTAATAGGTAAAAACAAAAATTCAAAGAGAGTGTACTTTCGTTTTCACATGACTGTATACATACACATGTATATCACATAAATAAATTGCAAAATAAGTAAATAAATAAATATATATATATATATATATATATACATATATATATATATATTTTAAAACATTACTATATTTTTGATCAAATAAATGTTGTCTTGGTGAGCATAAGAGACTTCTTTCAAAACATTTAAAAATGACTTCTACACTTTTTTTGACTGGTAGTTTCTGTATCCATGTATGTGTGTATACAGAATATATATACAGTATATATATATGTGACCCTGGGTCACAAAACCAGTCACAAGTCGCACGGGTATATGGCAGTAGCCAAAAATACATTGTATGGGTCAAAATGATCGTTTTTTCTTTTATGCCAAAAATCATTAGGATATTAAGTAAAGTTCATGTTCCATGAAGATATTTTGTAAATGTCCTACCGTAAAACATTTATTTTTGTTAGTGAATGCAGCAACATTGTGAACATAAATGGACAATTTTAAAGGCGATTTTCTCAATGTTTCGATTTTTTTTGCACCCTCAGATTCCAGATATTTAAATAGTTGTATCTCGGCCAAATATTGTCATATTCTAACAAACCATACACCAATGGAAAGCTTAATTAGTCAGCATTCAGTTGATGTATACATCTCAATTTAAAAAAAAATTGACTATATATATTGACTATAAAATATTATATATATACCCTCTTAAGTTTTTCCCCAAATGTATATCTTTAATTCTATTTTATATGGGTATATATATATATCTCCATATAAAATAGAATTAAAGATATAAATTTGGGGAAAAAATTAAGAGGAAAAAATATGCTACGAAACACCACAAAAGTGTACAATATGGTCGCTTTACATGTTAAGGATTAGACAACAGAGAGAGAATAAGAGAGATGGTTAGAGGAATGAATGCGGGAAGGCTAAAAAATGGACAGATTGTGCTTTCATGAACATCTGAACAAAGTGATAATACAGGCTCCGACATGAGAGAGTGGAATGCTGGCAAACCTTGTGAGGACCGCAGAACATTTGTCATGACATTTGGTGAATCTCTCTCTCTCTCTCTCACTTACACACAAACACATGCACAGCTTGTCTAGTGCATATTTATAGTCCCTAAATTAATGCTGGTTTGCAAAACCTGAATTTATCCATTTTACAAAGACAATGTGAGCAGTGTTTGGTTGTGCAGAAGTTCTTAACCTGATGAGTTGTGTGTGGTTGTCAGGGCGTTGCTATGTGGTTGTGGTTGGTGGGGTGGTACGGTGGCCTTAACACTCTACGTATGAGCAATAGTAATAGAGATATTTTCTTTAGCTAACACCACTAAAGAATATTGCTGTTTGAGCATGAAAAAGGTTTGCAAAGTTACAAAGCACAGAGTCACTCCAAAGCGAGTTATTCTCTAGATCAGTGCACACTGTTTCTGAACTCCCTGAAACGCCTCGATTGTAGTCGATTGAGTTTTCTTCCGGGAATGAACACGTCACAATATTCCTCAGTTAAATAATTCCTGCTCAAGGCATGCACAAAATAAAAGAATCGAGGCCTAGTTGAGTTGCATTAGAAGTGTGTTGAAACTTATGGTAAGTGGCGTGACATTTCTGAAATACGCTCAAACAAAGCAGTGGACCAATCACAACGCTGGTCTAGCCGACCAATCAGAGCAGATTGTGTTTTTCGGCAGGAGGGACTTCATAGAGACAGGAACTAAACAGAATGTTACTGACAGACTGGGAAGTGAGGTGCTGCAACAATGGAGAATATGGGAAAAACGATGTGTTTTTGAACATTCAAACCTATTTTTTTTAGCCGACCCTAAAATCAAAATGAAGACTCTTTCAATAGGGAAATGAGATCAACATATGCTGCTGTTATGAGAAATAACTTGGAATGGACCAATATTGTGAAAAGGGTTCATCAAAACATTTGGCGAATTAGGTGAACGCTTCAAAATTGGCAAACGTTGCTGGAAGACTCGAGTAGTTCTTCAACATCTCCTCAATGCAGGGCACCAGCAGGATCAGGGATCTTATCAAGCTCAAACTGACAACAGCGTGACTCCATTAGCTGAAACCCAACACCAGGCAAACCGAGACAGGCGAAGACATTGTGTTTGCTTTAGCAACATGCACATATTTGTGTTACGTTTATCGGCCCAGTCGCTTTTATTTGTCCTCCCTTGACCCTCGAGTGTGTGTGACGGGCACGATTAGGTCATGACAACACACAATACCTGCACTGTTCTATAGTTTTTTTTTAATTACGACGTGTGCTTCAGTCATCTGCTACCATTTTCTCCAAGTTATTTCCGCACATGACTCTATTGATCCTTCTTTATGATTATAACCTTTTACATTTTTCAGAGACACCCATCATTCATGCGCTCTCAATGACAGAGCCGCTCCGGGCCGTCCGGAGAGAGCCGCCCATCTCATGCAGCCGAGATAATAACTACTTCCTGATGGTTGTGCTTGAAAAACTGCATTGTGAAGAATAGATTACCACTGGGTGTTAAAGCTGAAAACATTTGGTTTTTTTTAGGTTTATTTAGGTTGCGGACAGGAGAACGGCGTGAGATGCAGTTTTTTAGGTTTTTCCACCTTTCTCCTCATTGTGCTCCTTGTTTACGGCTGATCCTAGGAAATGACTCGTGCCCTGTGAGAGTGTTTTTGTGCGTGAGGATTTCTGCCCGTATTGTTTTATAGGTCAGTCTGAGCCTCCCATTTCAGTTTCCCGCACTGGTTTCCTGCTTCATGAGCCACTTCCTGCACACCACAGTCCACTTCCTGTTCGGAGTTCCCACAGGCAATTCCATGTGAAACTGAAGGGGGAAAAATCAGATGTGAATGTGACCAACTAAACCATCTTGAAAGTGCAAATAAACTAAATAAAATCTCAAATTGACCTCATATATTTCTACTATTGAAACAGTGTTGTTTTAGTATAATTTATAGTATAGTATTTATTATTATGTTGAATTAGCTTTTATTTATTTATGATAAATAAATATTTATTTGTTGTAATTTTGCTATGTGCTTTTGTCATTTTATTATTTTCTTTTTATTATTTCTATTTAGATTTAATTTAATATAAATTTTAGTTTTAGTTAAACTTATTTTATTTTTAAGTTGCCAAGACAGCATTTCTACTTTTCCTGTAGATTTGAAAGTTTATACATTTGTCTAAAATGTATAATTTATTTTATAAACAAAATATAAATAAATATTTATGTATTTATTATCAATAAATGAAAAATTAATTCAAAATAAAAAATACTATAATAAGATATAAATAATACTAAAATAACACTGCGATTTATTTCAATGAATGAAAATGATTTTTAATAGTAGTTTTAGTTAACAATAACAGCAATGTTCTGAAAGCTCTCATATCTTTTCATTTGTGCACCAGAGAAAGCTATACAATCTTAGGTTTCCCTCCATTGATTTATATTTATGCATTTAGCAGACGCTTTTATCCAAAGCTTCTTAAAAAAAAGAAGAAAAGCAATTTGCCAA
This sequence comes from Squalius cephalus, assembly GCF_949319135.1. NCBI lineage: Eukaryota > Metazoa > Chordata > Actinopteri > Cypriniformes > Leuciscidae > Squalius > Squalius cephalus. The sequence goes on from NC_137137.1 coordinate 5,140,362, forward strand.
AGAGCCAACAATATTCATAATATACAACGGCAGGCTTATTAGACAACTAATAAACCATGAAAAATCACACTGAAATCTCTTTAATATCTCAATTGTTTCTCATAGATTGAGACGTCTCTTTCTCTGATTGTTCTCATGTGAAAAAGACTTCTAGAGAAAGTCTCAATGTCTCAAACTGTGATCCGTTTGGCTAAGATACGAAAGCTTGCAATCAAAACACTCAGAATCTCACTATGAACTCATTTCTCATCAAATTCCTTGCTATCCATTTCATGCACATCAGTCACATCTCCTAAACCTTGCCTGTTCTATCAGTTATATAAGTGATTGATCTTATACTCTGTCTTCAAAGCCGTCTCTCAGTCAGACTCAGAGCTCTTGTTGTGTGTGGGGTGTCTCCAGTGTCTCACATGGTTTGTTTTGTGTTTCAGGGCATAAAGTTGGTGAAGTGTTGTGCAGCAGCACAGTGGCTCCCCCCTCAGGCCAGTCTCAGCACTGCAGCAACACCCAGCAGCTTCTGCTTCATGGCCACAAGTCCCAATCTCTGCAGTACATATGACTGTTACCCAACCGTGAGAAGGTAAGAAACGTGTGAGCTATTTACACGCTTGTCTGATTTGAGTAGAATCCAGCTAAGTCTTCTGCTGGAGACATTCGGCATTGTAATGTTCGGTTTGTTTTCTTGTCTCTCTGTAGGTAAACTAACAATCAGGAGGCAGTGAGGTGATGCAAAAGACGTATGACATGGAGGTCAAAAGTCACCTGATAACAGGCCCTGGTGAGCGCCTCCATGTGCCTGTGTGTGTTTGTTTGCTGTCTTTCTAAGAATTTTACTTTGCAAGTTGTTTGTCTGACGGGTGTGTGTGTGTGTGTGTGTTTTGTTGTTGTCTGTTATTGTGGCGACCAAATATCCTCACAAAGACCTTTTAAGGAGAACTTCTTCAAAAATTTTTATTAAATGTTTCGTGATGCAAGAACTTACATGCTTCACCTTTAAATCTTATTTTACAAGTAAAAAGGACAAAAGCTGTCCAATTTGGGAAGGTTAAGGGTGCACAGGATACCAGTAACCCATAATTACACTTTTTGACCAGTGCTTTTCCATGTCTTTCCCAGTCATTCTTCATTACTGGATAAGGATTTAAACTATTTAAGATTTAAGAACTACTTAAACTATGTAGTTTTTCTTTTTTTTTCTTTTTATTACTATTCTAGCCTTTGAAAACTTTCTTAAAAATTTAGGAACTTTAGGAACTTTAGGAATTTAGAAAAAACTATATATATATGTATATAGAACCTTTACACAAATTTTTTTTTAAATAAATTAATACTTTTATTCAACATGGATGCATTAAATTGATCAAAAGTGACTGTAAATACATTTATAATGTATTTAAAAAAATGCTGTTCTTTTGAACTTTCTGTTCATCAAAGAATCCTGAAAAAACAACATTGATAATAACAAGCAAGAAATATTACTTGAGCAGTAAATCAGCATATTAGAATGATTTCTGAAGGATCACGTGACACTGAATACTGTAATGTAATGATGTAGTGTGTAGTAATGATGCTGAAAATTCAAGAATAGATTACATTTCAAAATATATTATAGACAGTTCTTTTAAATTTTAATAATATATCACAATATTACTGTTTTACTGTATTTTTGATCAAATAAATGCAGCTTTGGTGAGCAAAAGAGACTTCTTTCAAAAACATAAAAATCATACCCAGCCCAAACTTTTGAACGCTACTCACTGTAAAACAATTAAAATGAGTCAGTTTGAGGTAACATGACGTGTGTGTGTGTGTGTGTGTGTGTGTGTGTGTGTGTGTTTGCAGAGCTGCAGGACAGTAAGCAGCACGCGGAGCGGATGGTGGAGCTGCAGGAGCGCAGGAGAAGTCTGCAGTCGCTGCTCAACACTCGATTAGCAGAACTCAAACGTGTGTGTCTGCAGGAGGCGGTCAGTGTCTCATCCTTTTAAAGGCCATTTACATTCCTCAATTTAATTTGAATTGAGGGAACCAACAAGATGCAGAATTGACGTTCAAATTTCAATTTAATTAAGTAGATATTTAGAACTTGTTCTAGTTTCTTAGAAAGTTCAACACGATTAACGTTGTATTTCTCCCTGGTGTCACTGCTGAACCACACGGCTGCCAGATCATGTGACGCCGCAGAGATGCCGGCACAAGCCCATCTGATCTTTGCTCATACTTGTATCTCAACAAGCTTGGCATTTTAAAAAGCTTTTTTTACACATGTGACTTCAGGTGTGTTTTTCATGATGTGCTTCATGTCTTAAAGGGATAGTTCACCCCAAGATTTTGTCATAATTTACTCACCCTCAAGTTATTCCAAACCTGTATGTATTTCTTTCTACCGCTGAACACAGAATAAGATATTTTGAAGAATGTTGGTAACCAGACAGTTGACGGCAGCCATCGACTTACATAGTATGGGAAAAAAATACTGGCTTTGGTTATCCACATTTACATAAATGATAGTAAATGACATAATTTTCATTTTTGGATGAAAAATCCATGTAAAGGAGTGGAAAAGAGGATTTTTCTTTCTCTTTTGAAATGATGTGCATAATGTGACACTCTAACATTCATAACGCAAAACTCCCTCCAGAGATTGCTGATGAAAATTAAGCTGATAATATGTGTCGATCCAAAATTGTTGTGGTTATGATCTCGCATCCATGACCACATTAACAGTGTGTGCACACCAGCTTCTTACCAGAAATATCATTATTTATCTCACATTCATAAATGCTAGCCAATCGTAATAGAGCTCATGTACATATAGAACATATAGCAGCAAAACAGCCTGTTAAATTCTACAGATGAAATAATAATTCAAGTAAAAATATAATTAAGTAAATGTTTTGTTCAAACTTGACTAAATTAAAATAAATAAATATAAACATATTCTGCAAAAGTAAACATGGCTGCTTTAATATATTAAAAAATAATAATGAAACAGTTTAATCAAAAGTCATCTTGTTCATGTTTGCTCGTCATACATTATTTTTTTAGGAAATGACAGGTGAAGTTCCTCATGAGTATCCTCTGGAAACCGGAGAGAAAGTCCCTCATGTGCGGCGCAGGGCGGGTCTGTCCCGCAGCAGTTCCAAACAAAACACGAAAAATGAGGTGTGTGGATTTGAGATGATATGGGTGGCCACTAATTTGATATTGGATACATGATGGATAAACATCATAAGTTGCTCAATGTTTGTGCTGGCTTAGGAAGAGGACGCCTCTCAGCGCAAGACAAAGAAAACTCTGTTCAGCGGCGCCCTCCGCAGGCACGTCGACTCAGAACAGCATCCTTCACACAGCAAACGAACCGTTCACAGAGGATGCCACACAGGTGGGTCTGAAGAATATTCAGACGAAATAAACACCATTTCATGCCTGAAATTTGTATTTGGGAATATTTTACTCATATATACAGAAAGATGTTTTCACGTTTTTTTGAAAGAAGCATCTTCTGCATTTATGTAATCAAAAATACAGTAAAAACGATAATATTGTGAAATATCATTACAAATTAAAATAAGTGTTTTCTATTATAATATATTTTAAATGTAATTTATTCCTGTGATGCAAAGTCTTCAGTCACATGATCCTTTAGAAATCATTCTGGACATTTCTGGACAAACAGTTGTGCTGCTTTTTTAGAAACCATAATACATTTTGTGTCAGGATTTTTTGATGAAGAGAAATGTGCAAAGAACAGCATTCATTTGAAATATTTTTGTAATATTATAAATGTCTTTACTGTCAGTTTTGATCCCAAACTTTTGAACGGCATGGTCTAAAAATGATTTGGACATTTAAACCACATTTAAAAAATGTCCTTAATCAAACCAAGTATTCTAATACTTTTTGAGGTGACTGTATATATAATGACATTTTATTTAATTTTTTTAAATTAAAGTATAGCATGTCAACTGCCCATTGAGAATGATAATTTTTTTGTCCATTAAACCCGGTAAACACAAATGATTATTTATATTAGCTGCTCAACTAATTGACAAATCGATAATGTTTGTCTCTGCTCGGTCCATGATCAAACTGAGCGAGCCAGCTGTGATAAAACTGACATACAGTAATGATTATAGATTAGACTGAGCTAATGTCTGATTGTGCTGAGATAACAGAGACTGGTTAACAGATCAAACTAAAGACTCAGAGATCAGTTTCAAGATAACAAAGGTTAAAGCTAATCATATTAACAATTATTCTGATATTACATGTGGTGCTTAACTCATGTAAATGTGGTAAATTACCTGATCAGACTTGGCTTGTGAGAGACAGAGCGAAGAGCGGTTCACAACGGATCAGACCAGTTTAGTGTTAGACTGGTGGTCTGGCTTTGGACCGTGGGAACAGTTGATTATGCTTGCATGTTTGTGTATGTGGTATAAATTTAGAAGGGAAAGATGTCTCTTGTGTGCAAACATGGAAAACAGTCCACCTTAAATGAGATGCACTGACGTTGTGCAACAGGAACTGTCGAGTAACCGGCCTGTTTCCGGCCATTATTACTAAAATGATGATGCAAGTTCAGTAAAAAAAATGAACAAACACACACACTTATGTAGCTTTCTGAATGAAGCCAAACTATAGACGTATTGTTTTCATATGAAACTATTAACTATTGACTACCCTTAACCATACCTCCCCAAAATCTTTTTGCATTTTTAAGTTAAAAAATGTAAATGCATTTTTATTCTGTTTTTGTTTATTGCGACAATTGAATATTTCTCTTTTACATATAATTATCACATTAGTGTCAAACCTCTCTTTAAATAATAAATTGTTAAAAATGCAAGTTAAAATCATTAATACATATCTCCACAAATTTATAAATATATAGAAAAATATAAATATAGAATGTTTTTTGAAAAATATTACTTTTATCCACATTTTTAGCTTTGAGGACATCTAGAAGAAAGGTTTTGTCAGATTTAGCTGACTTTTTTCTTCATGTCTAGCACATAAAATGACCATTGGACAATATTACACCCTCGTCCATTATCAGCAGCATAGAGCCAATACAGTGTGTTAATGTGACTTCATGTAATGTGTGTATAAGTTCAGTTATAATGTGTGAATGTTTATATCCTCAGATAACGCGGTGAAGTCAGAGAGCAGCTCCACGTCAGATTCCACCAATCAGGACACTGGTGAGTTATGGCACGGATCAGTGCTTTACATTAGCTGGATAATGAATGCGAGAGATAAGAAGCACTATTACAATGGCAGGATGAGTTTAGAGGATGGAGAGTCCCGCGGGGGTCATTAGAGTCTTCACATCAATGAGTCAAAAAGCCTGTTATTAACACTCACTAAACTAATCCTCTCCCTGAGGCATTTTTGATTCTCACACATTCTCTCTCTATCTCTCTCTCTCTCTCTCTCTCTCTCTCTCTCTCTCTCTCTCTCTCTCTCTCTCTCTCTCTCTCTCTCTCTCTATCAATTTTCAATTCCGATTAAGAAATGTGATTAAATTATTTATATACAATATTGCCAAAGCATCAGTGCAAATAACAACAACAAAAATTACAGGAAAAAGTTGTCAATAATTGTAATAAAGACTAAACAAATTAGTTAATATTTGGGTTGTTATGTATCGATTACAGCAAAATTCATATCTGAATGCCATACCTTCAGAAAATAAGCACAATCAATGACTTAGTCACTATATTAACTAATTTGTTTAGTAAATTATTTATATACAATATTGCCAAAGCATCAGTGAAAATAACAACAAAAAAAATGACAGGAAAAAGTTAACTAATTAGTTAATATAGTGACTAAGTCATTGATTGTGCTTATTTTCTGAGGGTATGGCATTCAGATATATAACAACCCTCCTTTATTCGCACCTGTGTATGTTCAGTGGCCCCAAAAATTATTTAGACACTTAAGACACACTTAAAAATATTAAAATGTCATTTAATAAGATATTTAATACAAATATCAAACCAACTGCACAAATATAGCTTGTGCAGCATTTGAGCGCAGATCACACTTGCTTTGTTTTGTTATTTAATGAAATGAAATGATAAGAACGTCTTTGTTACACACATTAACCTCTTCAAGACTGCGGTCTGTAATAAAAAAAGAAGAAGAAATTAATACTTTTATTCAGCAAAGATGCATTAAATTGATCAAAATTGACAGTAAAGTTCTATTTCAAATAAATGCTGTTCTTTTGAACTTGAACTTTTCAACACTGATAGTAATAAGAAACGTTTCTTGTGCAGCAAATCAGCATATTAGAATGATTTCTGAAGGATCATGTGACACTGAAGACTGGAGTAATGATGCTGAAAATCCAGCTTTACCATTACAGGAATAAATTGCATTTTAAAGTATATTCAAATAGAAAACTGGTATTTTAATTTGAATAAATATTTCACAATATTACTATATTTTTGATCAAATAAATGCAGCCTTGGTGAGCATAAGAGACTCTTTCAGAAATCATGCCGACCCCAAACCTTTGAACGGTTGTATGTCTTAAAAGTGTATAACTGTGAATTAGAAAGTTGGTTTCTATCTCAACTTCTCAAGTTTCTCTCTCTCTCCTTCAGAAGACGCCTCTGACGGCCTGTCACCCTCACGTCCCCGGCTGGTCTCGGGGAGTCCAGACAACAGGTTCTCTCGAAAACTCTCCCCCGTGGAGATCTACTACGAGATAAAAACTCGCCGCAACTCTGTGGCCAGCTCAGCCAGGTACTCGCTCAGCACAATTTGCTTTCGTGCTCAGCATGAGAAAGTAGGAACAGCTGTTTTTACACTTTATGTAGATCCAAAGGTGAATCAGCACTGAAAAGCTGATCTGGAATCACCTCATTTAGACGGGAAAAATGTATGTGGTTTGTAATTTATAGCTGATTCTAGAACAAAGGCTCTTTGCTACTCATGGATATTTTGGCAAAAATCTAAAAGACATTATAAATTGTAACCCCAGCTGTAACTATATTCATCATGTGACTATTGAAATATCACTGTATAATAAAAAATAAATGGTTGCACTTTATTTTATAGTATGTGTACTTACATGTGTACTTATCTAAGCAAATACTGGGTAATATAAGGTAACTACATGGGTTAAGGTTAGGTTTAGGTATAGGTTCAGGGTTAGTACCTAGTTATTACATAGTATGTAATTATTACATAGTAAGTACATAGTATGTACATGGGAAGAGGATTGTAAAATAAAGTGCTACCAAAATAATAAAGCTACAATTCAGAATCAAAACATAACTTCTTCATCAGTTTTATAAATAGGTCTTTGTCACCTTATAACAGAGATCAAGTTTGTTAACTTGAACAAGAAGATGTAACTAGACCTTGTTTTTTTCCCAGCCCGAGTCACACTCTTCCAAGAAGTGTGTCGAATCTGGAAGGTAGAAGTGTACCAGCAACTCCGCTCTTGTCCCGCAATGGAATAACAGGAGTGCACATCAGGTTACAAATGCGCACAACACACATGCACAAATGTAGGTTAAAACACTGCGCAGATCAGCTTGCATGCTGACAATAAAGCTAATTATAGTTAAAATGGCCTAAATTGATAATGGCACAAACATTTTGATTAAATTACTTATTTGCAATAAGGTGTAATGAAGTAATGGATGTCTAAGGAGGTTGAGCGTAAAGCCCCATTATTTCCCACTCAATTCAATTACAGATACAGAGCAGCTTGTTGTGCCGCAGTGCCGGGAGATACTGATATCTGCATGTTTGGAGACTGATGTGTTGTGTGGCTGTCATTTCATCAGAGAGACAACTGGGTAGCTTAAAGGGATAGTCCACCCAAAAATGAAAATTCTGTCATTATTAACTCAATAAATCTGTATGCATTTCTTTCTTTAAAAATTGATAATTTTGAAGAATGTTGGTTTCGGTTCTACTGACTTCCATTGTATTTTTTGTCCGTATTATGGAAGTCAGTGGGAATTAAAACTGTTTGGTTGCTAACATTCTTCAGAATATCTTCTCTTATGTTCCGCAGAACAAAGAAAGTCATATTGGTTTGGAACGACATGAGGGTGTTTACCTAAAAAATGAAAATTATCCCATAATTTATTCACCCTCAAGCCATCCTAGGTGTAAATGACTTTCTGCTTTCTGCCGAACACAATCAGAGTTTTATTCAAAAGTATCCTGGCTCTTCCAAACTTTATAATGGGAGTGAATTGTACCTTGTTTTTTGAAGCCCAAAAAAGCACATCCATCCATCATAAAAGTAATCCATACGGCTCCAGACAGTTGATAAAGGCCTTCTGAAGTGAAGCGATGCATTTTTGTAAGAAAAATATCCATAGTAATAACTTTAAGAATTATAATCATGGGCTTCCGATTACTGCCGTATGCGAGTCAAGTTCCGGCGGGAGAGTGACCTCTGACCGGTTATGCAGTAATTACACTCCCATTAAAGTTTGGAAGAGCCAGGATATTTTTTTAATAAAACTCTGATTGTGTTCAGCTGAAAGAAGAAAGTAATTTACACCTAGGATGGCTTGAGGGTCAGTACATTATGGGATCATTTTTAGTTTTTGTGTGAACTAACCCTTAAGGTAACATTGTTTTTGACAGACCTAAAAAATACATAGAATTTCTTTTTTAAATTATAACATTAAATGTCTTTACTGTCACTTTTGAGCAATTTAATGCATCCTTGCTGAATAAAAGTAGTCAATTATTTGAAAAAAAAATAAAAAAATTCATACTGGCCCCAAACTTTTAAATGGTAGTGAATGTATTTGAATGTGTTGTTTGTGTGCGCAGGTCAGAATCATCTAGCGGCACTGCTGCCGTGAAGCAGTGGTCAGACAATCCCGAGGCGTCCCAGCAGGTGCCTCTGCAGTCTCAGGAGGGGTCCTACGAGCAAGGGCACAGGCGAAGCAATAGCTCCGAGACGTTACTCGACCGGCACGCCTCTGCGGTGGAGGAGGGAGGTCAAAGGTTAGGCATGCCTGTTCGAAACGGCCCGTACAAGAGCTCAGAAGCAATCATGGACACAACTTTAAAACAGGCGCAGCGGAGCAGCCCCGAACGGCAGGTAAACGGACACAGCGAACTGGCCCGCGTTCGCTCGGCTGTGGGAGGTCGAGGAACGAACGGAGGTGCCGGTTACAATGAGATCCTCATAGATTATGTGTGGGGGAAACAGCAGAAGATGCAAGCTCAGCAAAGACTGCAGGTCCAAAATAGTGCAAAAACCCGGCCGTGGCCCGAAGGTCCCAATGCTCCACCCCCTCCTTACAGGAACGGCTTCCCCCAATCGCAGCAGCTTATCCTGGGCAACGGCCCTCCGGCCTACAGCCCGCTAATGCTGAGAGGGAAGCCCGGCGAGCCTCGGAGGGTCAAAGTGACGCGCACCAAATCCTGCGGGCCGTTCGTTCCCTCGCAGCAGCACCAGCAAGAGTCTATCCTGCTCTCTGCCTACACTGAAACCAACACCGCCAATGGCACCGCCGTTAATGCACTGCATAACCAGCACATAGACCACCCTCACAGACCACCACACTACCCAACCGAGTCGTCCGCACCCACGACCCCCGACGACCCCACACGCAGCCTGCACAAGGCCTTGGCGCTGGAGGGCTTGAGAGACTGGTATCTGAGGAACGCACTAGGACAGGCGCCCAATGGAGGGAAGGGCAAAGAGGGGACGCAGACTCAGCGCAGGCGTACCACGTCCTCTCTGCACACCTCGCAACCCCATCCGCCCCTAAAACACCAGCCACAGTCCTTTCAAACGGACACATCCTATCCGCAGATGCCTCAGTCGGCCACGTTTCATGGCCACCCTCTACACGGCAGGTAATTGCAGACTGAATTACAATCTACATTCATATGATACATGAACCATCAGTCAAGAAACCCTTGTTTTCGAAAAGGTAAATATATCTATATAAGGCATCATGACTTTTACAGCATTTATTTATCTTGGTCAATGTTCTTTTCTGCATTTACTAATGCATTTTCACAAAGTTTTTGAATGTATTTTTATTATAGTAGTTAAACCATGTAAAATATTTAAAATGTTAATTTTAAAAAATATACTAAGTTTTTTATGTTTTTGAAAAGAGTCTCTTATGCTCACCAAGGCTGCATTTATTTTATTAAAAATGAAATAAAAACAGTAATATTGTGAAATATTATTACAAATTAAAATAACTGTTTTCTATTTTGATATATTTTAATATGTAATTTATTCCTGTGATGCAAAGCTGAATTTTCAGCATCATTACTCCAGTCTTCAGTGTCACATGATCATTTTCTGCATTTTCACATTTCAAGCTGTACAAATTAACAGTTAGTTAAATTGAATGAATTATAGTATTTTTTCATTATAGTATTTTTTTGAATGAACAATAGTATTTTTTTTAATAAACATTAAAATTTTCATATTTATTATGGTACCATTCAAAAGTTTAGGGTTGGTAAAAAATTTTCAGAGTTTTTGAAAGAAGTCTCTTATGCTCATCTAGGCCAGACAGTAAAATGGTAAGAAATATGAAAAATGGTAAAATATTATTACACTTTAACATTTTCTATTTGAATATATTTAAACATGTAATTTAATCCTGTGCAAGAAACAGCATTTTTGAAAGATTAAAATATTTACTGTCACTTTTGATCAATTTAATGCATCCTTGCTGAATGAAATAATTTTTTTAAAACAACCTAAAAAAACTAAATTTATCGACCCCAAACTGTTGAACAGTAGTGTATATATTTTAATATTATATTTCATATACATTTTAAATATTTCCTTTTCTTAGATGTCTATCACACCTCATTGATTTTGTCATCTCTTCTTTCTTCTTCCCTATAGGTCGATGGAGCTTTCATTGTACCAAGATACCCTTTCATCTACAATGCAGGAGATGACACTTAAAGAGACCAGTAATGACAGACCCACGCCAGGCACGCTGGTCTGACACGCAAACAAACATCTCCCCCCACACACCCATGCAAACACAAAGAGACTACAGCAAACACCAGCTTACCTGTGTATGGAATGGCAGACTGAGAGAATGCCATAGTGGACTTTTAAAGAGACTTTTTGCTTCCTTTCAGCGATTAGAATTAAATAATTCTGACAGAAATCAGCCTATCATCCTTGTAATACTAATATATGCTAAGCTACCACTGACATGGGACAAACACTTGTACTAAAGGCCGTTTTCAGCATGAGATCAAGCTGTCGTCTAGTTTCACATCATTTCTGGGTTCCTGTAGACTTAAGTAGTTTAGTAAACAAATGTCACCAAATTTCTATTAGTAAACAACAACGTGAGTTGATTCTATCACACTATTTCCAGCCTTGGTTTAGATTTGTCACTATAAAACAAGTTTTTGTTCGCTGGTGAGACCTTCCAAAAGTAGTACTGGACATTTGAGGCCCTTTGAAAACAAATCAGGATCTTGTTTTATGAAAATATTTCTATGCAAATTACAATCAGGAAGACTGTGCTTAGACTAAATTCATACCTTTTTTTGTCGTTTTGAGTAGCAATTTTAAAATGTGCAGGAGAAAAAAACAAACCAAATCTTAAACTTTGATGGACTGTTAAAGAGTCAATGACTCGGTATTTCATGAAATTTATAATTCTGTTAGTATCTTTATTACTAATGTAAAAGAGTATACATGTTGTGCTCATTCAGGATGATGACATTTAATGGGATAGTTCACCTAACAATGAAAATGGTTGTTTACTCTCCCTCAAGTTGTTCCAAACCTGTATGAGTTTATTTGTTCTGTTGAACACAAAAGAAGAATGTTGGTTACCAAACAATTGCCAGTCCCCATTGACTTCCATAGCATGAAATAAATACTATGTAAGTCAATGGGGACCAGAAACTGTTTGGTAACCAACATTCTCCCAAAAAATACTTACATACTTCATACATACTCATACAGGTTTAGAACAGCTTGAGTGTGAGTAAATTTTCATTTTTGGGTGAAACTACTGTATGCCTTTAAGAATGGCACAAAGGGCGCTGTGCGGCTCAAACAACAAATTTATCTGTATCACATGTATTTATGATGGTTTATATTTCCTCAGGCTGTAATTACCAGTATTACTATATACAATCACATCAAATTTGCAGGAAGTATTAAGTAAAATTAACATTTGCATTTCTTCAGAAATGAAGCAAGAATGAAAGAGTGAATCTCATGAAACCTGTCAAGAACACATTTCACTCCAAAATCAAAAGAACTATTAATATTTTTAAGCAACTCTTTTAGGTCCATTAAGATTAGCATTATGACATTATTTTCTTTGACAATAAAGCACAACCCCAATTCTCATTACTGTAATAGAAGAAAATAATCCTGGATTTAAGGATCATCATAGTATTTTATTGCGCTGGATTTATGCTGATTTAAAAAAGGATCCTTTCTGGACAGGGTGAATTTTAATTACAGAAATGAAAATTTAATGGGAGTGATCATTGAGAATAATGAGAAACATCCGGATGCATTAGTAATGAGAATGTGGGAGGGAAACGTGCTTAATGTTCATGAAAATGTCGCACACAAAAAAACATGGGTCTTAAAAATAGAGTTCCTTTTCTTTAGAGACAATATTATTTTGAAAAATACATTGATATTGGGGTGAAATGTGACTGTTTCCATGAGACTCTCCCTAATACTATCAGGTTTTTTATAACAACGACCACTAGGAGGAGCCCCGTGATCTGTTTTCATGGGTTCTGGATCCATTCAAATCACCAGCACCCACTGCAGAAGCATGCAAAGCGTCCTGCCAGGTGCAGTGCTTGTCGCAAGAATCACCAGCTTCTTGTGTACAGCGCCTTAATTGCAATTGTCCATTGTTTTTCCTATCGGATTGACTGCAGATGTCAATATTTACTGTATCTCTCAGTAATTAGATTGCATGAAATGAAAAGGATTAATTAACCAAATCGGGACTCCGTAATTGAGCCAAGAAATTGGCAAGAATTTTCCAGCACCCTCCTTTAGAATTTATTTGATGAATTGTGATACTCAGAATGTGGCATTGCCTACTAATGCCAGGATGCCAACCTTGGACCATTGTGCCTAGCAAATGCGGCGGAGAAGACTTTACTAAGCTCCATGTAACAAATGTGTATTTCCCATAGCCAGTTTGAATAAAGAATTCGGCTCCTGCTTATAAACTACCACCAGATTTTATTCTCTCTTTAGGAATGAAAAAAAAAAACTACACAACAACACTAAAACAGGCATTTGGATTGCTGGCTAATCCATTCAAATAGATGTAGTCTGCTATGTTCCTATAGTGTTAGTGCTCCCTTCTGGGAAAACAAAACAACAAACCTTGATGTACCAATGCATGCGGGTATCTGTTCTTCTTTATTCCCTCTAAAAATCGTCTATTGTTCCCTGATATTTTTTCGGTTCATTGTATTATCATTGACAGCATTATGTAGGCTATAGGCCTTGAAAAGCTTCTTCATGTCAGATGCCTTCACCTGAATATCTCTGTAGAGTATAAAGCTGAGAGTTGAACTTACTGAAGCAATGGAAACTCTTGACACCAAATGCTGCCTCAGGACTACACTGAAAGCTGCTGTCCATTTCAAATCAACACCACTCATGCATGGAAGTGTCACTAATAGAAACTTATCTTTTCTTTTAAAAGCATTTTTTCACTAAAAACAGACTTTAACACAAGTGACCAGTGAGAAGATCGCCGAATGTTTATGATGCTTGTAAAACCTTGCTGAGGACATTTAAGGTCATCTATGTCAAATGTTTTTATCGTTTTGAAAGAAATATGATTATTTCTGTTGATAACATAGAAGCTATAAGATAATGATCTAAAGCAGGGGTGGGGAACGTCGGTCCTGGAGAGCCACTGTCCTGCAGAGTTTAGCTCCAACCCTGATAAAAACTCATCTGATTGTAGCCTTAATGATCCTAAAGACCTTGATTAGCTGGTTCAGGTGTGTTTGATTAGGGTTGGAACTAAACTCTGCAGGACAGTGGCTCTCCAGGACCGACGTTCCCCACCCCTGATCTAAAGGATGAAGAATATGAAGGATAACAGCCTTTTATTTTTGATTAAAGACTTGATAAACTGATAACACTGAAGGCACATAAAACCAATGAAGTTTATGATATCTGTTTCGCTTCATCATGGTACCAAATGCTAAGACTTTATAAAGATGTTCCCTCCATGTTTCTATTGGAGATTGTATTTTCCCTGCTCCAATTTTAAAAATCCTTATCGAAATCCTCTTTAATCGCTATTTTCCTGATCACGTGTTATATCACTTTTGGAAGAAACTTCTCCAGACTGTATATAATTTGCTGTTTTCCCCTTGGTTTTCAACATTTTCTATCTCTATAAAAAAAAAATCAAATGTAAAAAACAAGAATGTACAAAGTTTGTTTTTAATAAAGTGTTTTTTGGTCAGATGCAGTAATCTGTGTTTTTTAAACAGCCTGTAGACTATTAACTGATTGATAGCCCTAACTAATGAAAGAAATTAAGTTTTAATTCTTATCAACAACTAAACCACATGACTGAGTATTACCATATTATAATATTGATTAATGAAGTAATAATATCACGATTTAAATTTAAAGATGGTGATTGTGGTATTTTGATTACAGTTGTACAGTTTTTGATAGACTCACAGACAGACAGATAGATAGATAGATAGATAGATAGATAGATAGATAGATAGATAGATAGATAGATAGATAGATAGATAGATAGATAGATAGATAGATAGCCTACTACAAAAACAATATACTGTATCTTGCAGCAGTAAAACTAACAGCGCAATAATCTGGAAGGACGCCAGTGATTATGAAAACAGTCGTTTGTGACTTTTGTATTGTGTGGCGTGAGTAATGCCTGTGTTTACTCCACCCATCGGCGCATTTCTCTGAGATTCAACTGATCCTGAGTCCCGGTGAGGTTGATGGATTTACGCCTGCCCTCAAACACACACCGGTGGCTTTTATTCTGCTTTGGGACCGTTGGATGAGTTAAATAACAGGGACCGCGTGTGCTCACCACGATTATGGCCTGTCTTATTTCAGATCTGCAGTGAAAATGACCTTTACGTGGATGATCAAAACAGACGGAAAGTTGGACGGAGGAAGTTGAAGTAAAGTGAATATTAGCCAGAAGCGCTAGCAGCGCAACTTAAACGACACTTATTTGACATTTACATGCTGTTTGATTCAATATAGCGGATATGTAAACGTGTAAATAGTGTTTATAGTCAACTTACTGTGTTGTGTTTTTGTGTCGCACCGCTGTTGCTTTTAGTACACTGAGTTTATTAGCTTGTCTTGCTAGCTGTCATTTGAACTACCTCTGAAGTCAGGACATGTTGTTTGCCAGATAATTTTACCACTTTAAGTATATTCCCATTCTTACTCGCAAAATATTTACATTTAACTTTTTTTTTTTTTAATCATGTAAACAACATTTCCCAAAGAAGTTCCTCAGTGGAGATGTCAGTCATGAGTCATGACATTTAAGTAGCTTATGTTTCTTCTAAAAACTCCTTAGCTTATACAAATACAGATTCAAACGAGACACTTATTGACATACAGTAAGAGTAGTCTATAAAGTTTATTGACATTCATGTGTATTGCATATCTCAGATCGCTTGTTAGAATGAGAAATATTTGAGTTTTATCTTCTCACTCAAATAGGAGTAAGATTGCAGGGTCTTAACATTTATGCTTTAGCCTATGTTGTATGATAATCTATAAAAATTGTCAATAAAAAAAGAAAAGAAGAATAGAATTACGCACAAGTTTCCACTTTTCTCCATTTAATTTAATTTCTGTCTCCGAAACTATTGAGATTTCCAATAGAACTTGCTGTCAATTTGCTGAAATCACATTTATATTAGTTTACATGAATAGATATCCATATAGCTGTGTACGTTAGCAGCCCGCCTTTCAATAACCTTCATTTTTAATGGTCTCAGTATTGATAAGCTACAAGCAAAATGTCTGTGTACTCAAAGCTTCCCTCCCAGCTGAAAAACCCCCTCGTGAAAAAGACCATTCTCCTTCTTGTTGCGCTTTATGGGGCGAAGAAACTTTCCCCTTACGTATATGGCAGGCTGAAAGGAAGAACTAGTAAACAGGTTAAGGGTACTGACCTGGTTACCTCCAATGGAGAACCTCAAGAAGTGGAAGCCGCAAGGAAAAAGAAAAGCTCCCCGGCCGTGAACCGTGAATTCTTCGAGAGGTTGATTCGTCTCTTGAAAATCCTCTTTCCTCGGCTTTTCTGCAAAGAACTTGGACTGCTCGGTTTCCACTCTCTAGCCCTCATTTCACGCACCTTTCTCTCCATCTATGTTGCCAGTTTGGATGGGAAAATAGTGAAAACCATTGTGAAGAAAGACCCCAGGGCGTTTGTGGTGGAGTTAACCAAGTGGCTGCTCATCGCCATTCCGGCCACGTTTGTGAACAGTGCCATCCGTTACCTGGAGGGTCAGCTCACCCTCGCCTTCCGCACCCGGCTGGTCACCCATGCCTACATGCTGTATTTCAATGATCAGACATACTACCGTGTCAGCAACATGGACGGCCGGTTGGCAAACCCTGATCAGTCCTTGACTGAAGATGTGGTGATGTTTGCTGCCTCTGTTGCTCATCTGTACTCTAACCTAACCAAACCAATCCTCGACGTAGTGATGACCTGTTACACGCTCATTAATATAGGTGAGTCAAAAGGTGCCAACACCACTTGGCCCTCCGCCATAGCTGGCATCGTGGTGGCACTCACTGCCAAGGTTCTGAGAATGTTCTCCCCACGCTTTGGTAAACTTGTGGCCGAGGAAGCCAGGAGGAAAGGCGACCTTAGATACATGCATTCTCGCATCATCGCCAATTCGGAGGAGATTGCCTTCTATGGAGGACATAAGGTAAGAAAATATTCTCTTGGGTTGGTTTTCTGTCATCATTTGCTCACCCTCATGTGTTTCCAAACTGAATGACTTTTCTTCCGAGCAATGCAAATGGAGATGAATGAACGGAGCAGGTTCACACTGTTCTTTTTCATAGCATGAAGACAGACAGTGAGCAGCAGCAATCAAGCTCCAGAAAGAACCACAAAGTGAAGTTGTTCAGTGAATAACTTTCAATCTGCTCCTCATAGCAAAAGACACAAAAAGATACAAAGCTATCTCGTAATAAGAATTGAAATATTGCACATGAGACATATGGACTGTTTTTGTTATGACAAGGATTTTAAAACTGGGGACCACAATAAAAAAAAAAAATGTATAAAAAAAAAAAAGGTTTTTTTTGTGGCTCTGTCAATGTTAATGTTAGCTTAATATGTTAACTAAATATGTTTAAATTAATGTATATATATAACACATTTAACAAATGTGATATTATTGCCTTAATATAATATATAATGGTATATTATATTTTTATATTAATATAATTGGCTTGCATACCAGGGTTTTCATACGAGCACTTTTTCTTTTATAGAACAACATTTATTGTAAAAAGTGCCATACAATTTTAATCACTTCTTTTGACTTTTGACAATATAAAAGCTAATTATTTTATTTGTAAATACATACACTACCGTTCAAAAGTTTAGGGGTTTGTTTTTGAAAGAAATGTATACTTTTATTCAGCAAGGATGCTTAAATTGATCAAAAGTGACAGAAAAGACATTTATAATGTTCCAAAATGTTGATTTAAAATCAATTCTGTTCTTTCGAACTATCTATTCATCAAAAGAATCCTCAAAAAAGTATCACGGTTTCCACAAAAATATTAAGCTTCACAACTGTTTTCAACATTGATAATAATAATAAATGTTTCTTGAGCAGCAAATCTGCGTATTAAGAATGATTTCTGACACTGAACACTGGAGTAATGATGTTGAAAATTCAGCTTTACCATTACAGGAATAAGTTACATTTCAAAATAGAAAACAGTTATTTTAAATTAAAATAATGTTTCCAAATATATATATATATATATATATTTTTTTACTGTATAATACTGTAATAGACGTCTTTTAAAGACATTAAAAAATCGTACTGACCCCAAACGTTGGTGTCTTTATGTTTTAGGAAAGGTACGATTCTTAAAACTTCAAATTTCATAAATGTTTTTGTTCTATGGAAGAAAAGGTCTTTCAGGTTTGAGATGTAATGAAGGTGAGTATTAAATGATGACAGCACTTTCATTTATGGGTGAACTATCCCTTTAAGACTTGTAAAACGAGTATTTGAGGTCATTTTGTGCCTGTGTCTCAATGACAAAGCAAATGTCCCAGCTAAACAAACAGTGCCCCATGCTTGCAATTGGAAATGTTCCTGAACTTCACAGTCATACGGCCAGAGAAAGTGTTCATAGAGAGAGGTCATGTGGCCTGAATACAAAGAAAGCCCTGGAATTAGGGCAAAAGTCTGTATGCTCCACTTTGACCCCAGACTCTCACTCACACACTCTCCACTTAACCTTCATGATGGTTTTAATGTGCTCTGATTTTACGCTTAAAAATACACGTTTCTTATTCGTACCAACAGTAACAAATTATGAAATGTCATTTTCATGAATCAGAAAGCCTGATTGGACACTTTATAATTGGAAACCAGCTTAATGTTATCTTGTTGCCTGTGTATCTGTGTGTATACATGTCTGCGTGTGTGTGTGCGTGCCTGCGTGTCTGCCCTGCGCAGATCGAGATGTTTCAGCTGCAGCGGAGCTACACGGCGCTGTCCGAGCAGATTAACCTGATCCTGTTCAAGAGGCTGTGGTATGTCATGCTGGAACAGTTCCTGATGAAATATCTCTGGAGCGCATCAGGCCTGGTCATGGTCGCTGTGCCCATCATCACTGCCACCGGATACTCGAAATATGGTATGGATTAAATTATGATGACTATCTGTAGTTCCTGTTCTCCTCTCCGTGTCTGTGGCTCCAGACTTTTTGGCTCTGTGATTGTTTCAATCTAAAACTTCCTTGAGCATGTGTTGATATGTTTTTTTTTTAGTTATTGAAGTCTGCATTCAAAAGTTTGGTTTGGTAAGGTTAGTTACTGAATGTTTTTGAAAGAAGTCTTTTATGCTCACCAAGGCTGCATTTATTTGATCAGTAATACAGTAAAAACAGTAATATTGCAAAATATTATTACAATTTTGTAAAATGTAATTTATTCCTGTGATGCAAAGCTGAATTTTCAGCATCATTACTAGTCTTCAGTGTCACATGATCCTTCAGAAATCATTCTGATATTCTGATTTGCTGCTCAAGAAACATTTCGGATTATTATCAATGTTGAAAACAGTTGTGCTGAATATATTTGTGAACCATTATCCATCTTTTTTAAGGATTCTTTGATAAATAGACATTCAAAAGAACAGCAATTTGAAATAGAAAACTTTTGTAACATTATAAACATCTTTACTGTCACTTTGGGCAATTTAATGTGTCTAAGTATTAATTTCTTTCAATTTTTTTACTGACCCCAAACTGCTGTGTGTTAAGACTTAAAACTTATATATGTTAATGTCCTCTCCACAGAACCTCAAAACAAGGTCCCTAAAATGTGATAGACATGTTTGCTCCTCTCACCCCTATTGTATTTTATATTTTTTCGCATGCTCCATTCAGATTCAGAGGCTGTGAAACAGGCAGCCCTGGTGATGAAGGAGGAGGACTTGGTGAGTGACCGCACACAGGCTTTCACAACGGCCCGGAACCTTCTGAACGCTGCAGCTGACGCTGTGGAGAGGATCATGGTCTCCTACAAAGAGGTGAGATGCATTTCTCATCTTCCAGTAGGCACTTTTACACTGCAAAAAAAAAAAAAAAGAGATTTTCTTACTTAGTATTTTTGTCTTGTTTCCAGTCCAAAAATCTAAAAATTCTTAAATCAAGAGGCATTTACTAGATGAGTAAAATGCCATTAGATATTATGTCTTGTTTTCTGGGGGGAAAAATGAAGTGAGTTTTTGCTTAAAGCAAGCAAAATTATCTGCCAATAGGATAAGGAAAATAATCTTGGTTTCCATTTGAATTAAGATTAGTTTTCTTATCCCATTGGCAGATAATTTTGCTTGTTTTAAACAAAAACTCACTTCATTTTAGATTTTCTCACTCAGAAAACAAGACATAATATCTTATGGCATTTTACTACTTTAGTGAATCCATCTTGATTTAAGAATTTTTAGTTATTTGGACTGGAAACAAGACAAAAATAGTGAGTAAGAAAAGCATTTTTTGCAGTGTACATCAAGATAAAAAGTGAAGAAAAAAACAACAACTTTTTTGTGCAAAAGAACAAGCTAAGCAGAAACTAAAAATATGCACTTCGATATGAACAAAAACTAAACCGAATTACTAAGAAAATGACTTAATCTGTCTTATTTTAATGTGCCCCCAAAATGCTCCTTTAACCCTTTAAGTGTCACCCCCCTTTTTTTAAATATTCATGAAAATGCACATTTCGACTTTAAATGGTTGTAATTAAAGAATGCTTTGGAGTATAGACGTAAAATTGGTCTTGTTTTAAAGAAGACATTTGGCAGATTTTTGTTGAAGTGAAATAAATTAAGAAAGTGAAACAAAAAAAAGTTATATAAGTTTGTGTTTATGAAAATGTACAATTTAAAAAATTGTATTATTCATATTTTATATAAAATATATATTTTTAAAACCTGGCCGACTCTAAAACTGCTAGAAAATCAAAGCCAAAAATCTGAATAAGTTGTGTTTCAAATTTCCGGTTGATATCTCAAAAAATGAGCTTTCAGTGAGATTTTGTTTGGGCGCAGTACCAAACATTTTCACTAGGTGACAACCAGACTCCATTACTGCCCATATAAGGGCGCCTTCATTTCCATATGCGTTATTAAAAACATATTAATATATTTTTTTCTAAAATAATTGAATGGATGATATCTTTTGAACTCTTGGCATGAAAACAAACTGAGGTTTCATCCATTCTTTCATGATTTTTCATGTTCATTGCTATTTCAAAATAAAGGTCTGAACACGCCTTATAAATATGAAAATATTCTTGTTGCAAATTGATAAATTACAGCTCCTCTCTAATTTATTTTGGAAATCATTCACCAAATATGAAAACTAGAGTTTGTAAGCTTTCAAATGATATATAGTTTGTCAAGATTAGTTTATGTTTATTATAGGATATTACTGTTTTAAATATGTAATGATTTTGGGCCCACCGGTGGGCCGGTGACACTTAAGAGGTTAAAGTGGCCAAAATTTGATTCAGATTATGCAAATGCTATTTAACTGTTTCTAATTTTGTTTTGGAGGTCTGCTACTATGATTTACATTCATCCAAGGTCAAAAACACTTTCATTTTCTCACAATATACATTGCAGCATCACCTCTTTTCTCACAGTGTCTGAAATGGGTCGATCAAGTATTTGGTCTCTCTAAACCCCTCCTTTCTGAGAGCCTACTCTGCTCTGATTGGTCAGATGGCCCAGTCGGCTTACAGAGTGTGTCGGAAACTAGGGGTGGGCGATATCTCGATATTTACGATATATCGAGATATTTTTTAAACTCGATATGGATTTTGACATATCGTATATATCGATTATATTGTTTATATTTAATTCTGATTTCGCCACTTTGCTTGTTTGCCTTCTCTGTGCTGTGCTCGCCCCCGCCCTCCTCCGCCTCCTTGCTTTTGTTCCCCCTCCCCTCGCGTGTTGTCTCCTTCAACCAAGTCCCCCGAGTCCAGTCAGGCACATCAATCTTTCCCCGCCCAGCGAGTGCTTGAAGTGCGTCAGAAACAGCGCGCGCGCGCGATCAGTTGTTGTTGGTAATTTGTTGTGTAGCGTCGCCTCTCGCCGCATTGCTTTTGTTTGAGGGCGCACTCACACTTAACATGCTCCCCTGTAGAAACGGGCCTGGCAGCTCGCGCCAGGTCTAGACATGGTGAAAGTTTCCTGATTGTGACGGATGGCCGAATTTACATGACACATTATAAATTAGCATTAGCCTACCTATTCTGCTATAGATACAGTGCCAAAAAGAAGAGAAGAGGATAAAGGTGGATAAAGACAGAGGTAAAGTGATGTAATGAATGAACAGTTTATCTAATTGCATAGTAGTAAGATACTGTAATTTAATGGCAGTTATTTTTACTTTAAACTTTATGCTAGCAGTTGTTCTGAGTTCTCCAGAGGCCCCAGACAGTGTGATTTTGTAACAATCATGTCAATTTTTAGATGCATTTGTATCACTTTTTTTTTTAATTAATGTTTTACTCTACAGTTGTGCAGTTTTTGGGGGATATATGGCATTTTTTTTATTTATTTGCCAAAATTAGTAATGATATTTCTATACAGGTTTATTTAAAATAGTGCAATATGTATTATTTCTTCCTTTATTTTACAGTTAAATTATTATTTTTGTATACAGGGATTTTTTTTTTTTTTTTTTTTTTTTAATGTCGCAGAAACACTTTGTTCCTACATGAACTGCCTACCTATTTGCACTTCAATAAAAAAAGACTTTGTGGTATTTGGCATATTTGTTTTTGCAGTAGTTTTTGGGGGGTTATTTTTCCTGTAAAGATATCGAGATATATATCGTATATCGAGATATAGCAAAATATATCGAGATATATTTTTTGCTCCATATCGCCCAGCCCTATCGGAAACCAAACAGCCATTACTATTTCTTAATTTCATCTTTGGAGGTTTCCTCAGCACTTGATACACAGTGACATGAACAGTAATGATGGTGTCGGTTTTACCCGAGTCCTCATCGTTTGGAAGTGCGTGCTAAGTGAATTTGCTTCCGCAGCCCAGAAAACAGCATCTTCTTGAAAATCTGTAAATCTGAAATCTACAATATAAAACCAGTGTGCATCAATTGATCTTCTGTCATCTTTCGTCATGTGAATGTAGCAAACTTAAACATTGAGCATCCAGCTCCAAATAAATAATTCTCTGCCATTTTCAGACTAGTTATTTCAGTCAAAGGCGTTGCCTATATAGGGTTTCATGTGTGAAAGTTGCTAAAAAAATGTTCCATCATCCCATCACAGGTCACAGAACTGGCTGGATATACCGCTCGTGTGTATGAGATGTTCGAGGTGTTTGAGGAAGTGCGTGTCGGGGTGTACCGCCGTTCGGCCACAGAGGTGAAGCCAGGAGAGACAGGAGCAGCTCAGGTGGTGACACATGGCATGAGAGTGGAGGGGCCGCTGCAGATAAGAGGTTTCAACTTTAGTCGTTGTGTATTATGTAACATTATAGCCATTTTCGGAATAGCATCCCATCTAAAAAGTATTATGCAGTATGTATGTGCTCGACTTGACCCCATTTATGGTTTGGCAAATGAACTGGAAGCAATGTAAACCATGATTTTGATTTGATCTCTTGTTCATTATTTGATTGGGTTTTCAAAAGTGAACACATTTTCACTGAAAATTGGATTCAAATGCAAAATAACCCTTTTTATTTTCAATGGAAAAACTGCTGAATTAATTGAGGTCATGTCACAACAGTATAGGATACTACGGTTTACACAGTTACAGTTGCATCCTTTATTACTGTACACTACTGTTGAAAAGTTTGGGATCAGTAGGATTTTGTTTTAAATATTAATCAAATAAATGCAGTCTTGGTGAGCATAAGAGACTTCTTTCAAAAACGTTTTAAAACTATTACCGACCCCAAACTTTTCAACAGTGATCTATATTAAAGGTATAGCGGAGGATTTTCCCAAATTTTAGAAAAGAACCGCCCTCTCCACTTTTTGAAAAAATGCACATGCGCAACACTCTACCTGCTCCCGAGAGGCAACGCCTATTAAACGTGTGCACGAGAGAGCATGCACGAGCTAATCATAGCTTACATTAACTTTTACTAGCAGTGATTTTAAATGGATTTCTCCAAATAGCATGCCAAACTTTACCTGTCAAGTAGAAACTTCACGACTGAGGCATCAGTGGGAAGCCCAACCTGTGTTTTGAGCGCACGCCATCGTGTGAATCGCGTGCACGAGCACGTACGACGGCCTTACGTAAACATATCACCAGAATGATTGACACTTAGGAGGACCAATAGTCTTGATGATCCACCCGGAAAAAGAAAATCCTCCGCTATACCTTTAAGTATGTACTGAGCAGTACGTCGTTATTGGTGCGTTTATATTCCATGCTGAACATAGTCGTTTACATTAAGTCTTGTTTGTGTGCGTTTGTTTAGGTCAGGTGATTGATGTGGAACATGGTATCAAATGTGAAAACCTGCCAATAATAACTCCTACAGGGGATGTGGTGGTTTCCAGCCTGAACATCCAGGTAAATTCCAATCTTATAACCTCCTTTAGTCATTTTAATGCATAATCTAATTTTACCAGTGCAAAATTAGCATGCGTATGTAGTAAGGATTGCATACTTGTTACAACCAACTAAAACCATTCTCCATTTTCCAGCTAAGGAGACTGTATATTCAATTATTTCTTACTCTATGCTGCAATATCTTGTGCTCATGCAGAGTAAATGAGTCCGTTGTCTGATGCAACATGCATGATTTATGTGCATGTGAAGTGTGAATATGTCAATGAGGCTGTTATCTGTTCTTATTTCTCTGGCCCAGTTCTGTGAGTACTTCACTGATAATACAGCATTGCTAATCAGTGTCTGACCTTTGACAGTTTAAAGTGGGTTTAGGTGGAGATTATAATGAGACCCCTATAGAGAATTTGTAGGCTATGTATTTTGATCATTCACTCTTACTGTCAGTTTTGCTTGCATTAGCTTATCTTTATGGAATATTTGAATTAGTTTTCCCCGTCTATGCTCTGGTGACAGATATAGTCAGTTATTCTGTACAGCTCAAAACATAATTTATCAGGACTTAAAGCCGTAAACTTTAAAGCTAGCAAGATAAGTTCTGCAAAATATGTCCCGGTCTTGCAGATTTTCATTTGATATGTTCTCAGCACCACTGTTTATTATGCACATGTTTTAGATAACATCTGCAGAGCTGATATGTCGATAGTTGTCTGACAACATGGATATGTGTGGGTGTTTTTTTAACATCAAGCTTTTTGGTTAATATTTAAGGGAAATGTATACAAGGTACATTAACTGATCACATTTTCTTACCATTTTTAAAGCACCTTTTAGCTTTTTTTTTTTTTCAGTTTTGTAGACCTCTGGATTTAAAGTTCCTGTGGAAAAAATACAAATATTCCATGCTCCATTAATATGAAGAAATATGCATAAAATCCATGTATTATAATTATACAAGAATTATAAAAAGCTGTTTAAAGTAATTTTAGATGCATTGCATGGCAGTTCAGGAACACACATACAAAACAACATCTTTTAGTACATCATTCCAAAATGAAGGATTATTTTTGCAAATATTAATGATAAATTGGGTCTGATTCTTTTTATGTGTAAAATATACGTATATAATATTTATACACACACACACACATATATATATACATACACACACAAACATATTTTTACACTATTATTCAAAATTTTTTAGAATTCTATATCATTTCTATAGAATATAGAATTTGTTGATAATTTCTGGATTCATCAATATTAGTGATATAGCAACATCAATTTCATAATGAGGGTATGAAAAAATGTATGTGTGTATTCACCTGTTGTGAATCCGGGGGGAAATTTTACATGAAATTTCTGAGCCCATCAGTACGCAACGTATACTGAATTATTAGTGTATGGCAATCATTGTTTAATTGACTATTTCAGTGGGAATTGTTTCATTAAATGAGTCTTAGATGCACTCGTTATGAATGCAGCTCATGCTTTATGCACCAGAATTCTTTAAAACCTATTTTTTGACTATAGATTGACTATCTGCTCCCTTATGATTAATTCATGTTTCCTACCAAATTCTGAGAAATGGGTCATGGGTACCACAGTGTGACCCCCCTCTGGTCCGCCCCGGACAATGTGCTGATTATATTACGGTCGCGCGTTGGTGTGCTCTTAGGGTTTCCACGACAGCGCCTCGATTTGCAGGGGCGGCATGGTGCTAATACCCTCTCATGGCCATGATGTCGCAGTCATGCGGTGTGCTCATGACACAATTCACGTTACCCACAATGCTTTCTCATCCAAAACCAGACCGCCTACTGCAAGCCAAGAGGAAGAAACACAGTAGACAATGATGTGATAGATGAAACCTCTCACAGAGACCAGATATAATGTGATGTTGCTTTGAGGTTGTTACATTTTTGGATGAACTCAACTGTTCCTTTAAGATTAAATCCGGTTTAATCTGCACTTCACTGCCAGACAGCCGTCAAAATAGGCTGAAGTCACTCGAACAGCTCGTCTCTATACTTAGAAATATCATTAACACCGCTTCCAGATGTTTTGAACCCAGATGATTCACATTGGTTTGGTGTTGTGTTGAAGGTCTTTTAATAGTAATTGACGCTCTAGCTGGATGCCGCGCTGGTATATTTATGTGTGTCTGGTGAATGGAGGGCTTTAACATAATGACAGGGTGCAGAGAGGGAGCGATCTGTTTTTCTCTGTATGTTGTGTTGTAGAGAGAGCCTTTGAAAAGCATCAAGCGTTTTCCATCACAGTTGCTCCTTTTAACCCTGTGGCTTTGCTGAATTTGTAAACACATTTAGCTGTTTCCCGTGGTTTGTCCCTCTGTGCATCTCTCCCCCTCTCTCTCTGTGGGGGTGTTCTGGGATCTGCTGCATGTGTGTTTGTGTGTCTTTTTTAACATGTTGGGGGATGTTGGGTCTTTCTCTCCAGGTTGAAGAAGGCATGCATCTGCTGATCACGGGCCCCAACGGTTGTGGAAAAAGCTCTCTGTTCAGAATCCTGAGCGGCCTCTGGCCCGTCTACAGTGGAGTGCTCTACAAGCCTTCACCCGAGCACATGTTTTACATACCTCAAAGGTACTACAGCTACACACAGACTACACGCGGTGACCTAAAAACTGCATTAAAATATGTACTTCACTCGTGATGGGAAGTTACAGCATATGCTTTTGACTGTGCAGTAGGTAGGACTAGGATTTTTCATATAAGGGTGTGTTCACACTTGGCATGTTTGGTTCGATGAAAACAAACCCTTGTGCGATTGCTCTGTTAGTGCGGTTCATTTAAATAAGTGTGAACACTACCATCTGAATCCTGGTGCGCACCAAACAAGCGGACGAAAACTGCTGAAAAGATGGGTCTCAGTCTGCTTCCAAATGAACTCTGGTGCAGTTCGACTGAAATATAAACGCAACACGGACCAAAGACATGTAAACGAACCAAAAACGGGACATGATGTCCCAAGATGCGACCCTAAAAAGGACAGAATGCTCAAACATACCTGTTTTTTTCTCGTAATAGTCGCGATGTTGCCCATCACACTTCTGTACAGGCATCAGAACCGCGTCTCCTCGCAACAGAACTTCGTTTGTGTGTGTGTGACGGAGGGATTCCTGCTGCTGTTTTGACTCCTTTACACATTTATAAGCTCTTCACCAGTTCTCAGCTGGTCAAAAGACCATCATATGTAGGCTATACACATACAGCGAGCGCATTAAGCCCAGCACACAGCATTGTTTTAGATGTTCGGTAGGTTCAAAATATATACATATATACATAAAAGCCAACCAATCAGTTTGTGAATGTATCCCTATGCCTTTAGATGCGGTGTTGAAAATGCCAATGTGAACGCCAAGCGGACCAGAACTAAATGTTTGAAGTTTTTTTTTTGGTCCGGACCAAACGAACCAAGCGAACCGAACTACAAGTGTGAACACACCCTAAAATGATATGTAAATTGAAGCAACGTTTGATGATTTTAATGCATTTTCAAGTTGCCATTAAGTTGAGCAATCCATCCTTCTCTCATGTCTGATGACTATTTAGTTAGTTTTACTATGTTTTAATGCTCTAATTTAAACTTAGGTAGCAAAATTTCAGTGATTCAATTCAAAACTCTGATTCAATGATTTCTGTAATCACTCAATGTAGACAATATAATACATAATTTCTTTATATAAAACCAATATCAATGTTGTGTTTTTTTTTTTATGTGTATCATTTTATATATTTAAGTATATTATAATGTATATACATGAAATGATTATTTATTTTTCCTGTGTTCACATAATTTTTTTTATTATTATTTTCATTGTTGTTCTTCAAGGATGTAACCAAAATAATAATTCTATAATAATCAAACGTCCAATAATTTTATAATTCTAAAAATCCGAATTAGGGGGATATAATTTAAAAATGTAATAATAATTTGACAACTGGCCATTTTGGAGCAAATACGTAAATATAGCGAGATATGTTGCATATCATCAACAGTTGTTTCACCTAGCTTTAGTTGCAAAAGAGTATGTCAGTATTGGGAGACACTGCAAATCTCATAAAATTGTGTGCTGATACCACAGACCTCTTTGTCATGTGAGAGTTAAAGGTGCTCTAAGCGATATCACACGTTTTTTAGGCTGAAACATTTTTTGTCACATACAGCAAACATCTCCTCACTATCCGCTAGCTGCCTGTCCCCTGAACACACTGTAAAAAACGCGCTCTCTATAGACAGCCCAGGCTCCACAAACGGCAACAAAAACAAACTGGCCCAGCCTGGACCACGAAACATAACAAACAGTGTTCCAGCCAATAACCGACAAGAATGATTTGGGGTTGGGGGTTGGGTGGTTAGTGCAATGAAGGGGGGTGTGGGGGGTGGAGGAGAGAGAAGCATGAAGAGGGAAGTTAGCTAGAGGAGAGATGTCCTAGACAACAACAACAACCAACGTTAGAATTATATTCTCTTGAATTTTGATATGGCCGACGCACGACCAAAGAGACGACATTCCGATGAACAAATAGCAAAGAAGAGGGAAAAGGAGAAGGAACGCGCAACGTCCCGAATTCATGACTGTTTCAGGAAGCACGGAAGGGAGGGTGAGGGGACGGGATGAGGGAGGGTCGAGCTAGCCTCCGTTTTGTTTGACAATACTTCGAACGCCAACAAGAAGTGACGTCATCCAACATCACTTAAAGCACTTAAAACATGTAGATCAGGAGCGCTTCCCGGATTCACTTATCTTGGTAGAGGTGCTCTTTGGAAGAGGTAGAGTAGATTTTAAACAAAAGAAAAACTCCAAGGCACTCTCCTGGAATATTAAAAATGCCTTTATTTTATGGCATAGTCAAAAAAGACTTTTAAAATGACTCCAACGCGTTTCAGCACACTGGCCTTCGTCAGGGAATCAAACAGCTGTAAAGGGTTACAAGTGTCTTTATAGTGGAAAAACCCCAATGATCAACTCCTCCCACTAGAAACAAAGCTACAAAAAAACTACAAACATGGATGTCTGATACAACATGTCACCATAATAGCATTTAAAAAAAAAAAAAAAAAAAACATTGGTGAAAGTAAATAATGTCAAATCTACAAAAGGCTTTACAGAAAAACCGTTAAATCTAGCTCATCATTTAAACCCGGATATTTAGTGGCCTGTAATTTAAAAATCCAGAAAGCCTCCCTTTGATTGAGTTGGTACTGTCTATCACCTTTTCTTATCGAAATGGGGATATGATCAATTCCATAGGCTTGTAAAATTGATGGGTTACTATTATGCTGTAGAAAATGCTTGGCCATAGGATAGTTGAGATTACTCATACGAATAGCATATTTGTGTTCTGCCAATCTATCCTGAAAGCGTCTTTTTGTTCTACCAATGTAAAAGACTTTACATTCTGTGCATTCCAACTTGTAAATAACAAATGTGGTTTTGCAGTTTATAAAATGATTGATAGTGTACTCTTTCTGAGAGATACAGTCTTTAAAAGTTTTGGTCTGGACAACATTAGTACAGTGATTACAGTGATGACATTTATAGGACCCCTTTGGTTTAGTTTTCAACCAAGTTTGTTGGTCATTTGGTTGAAGATGACTATGGACTAATTTGTCTTGTAAAGTTGGACATCTCCTAAAACTGATTAGAGGTGGTTCCTTGAAAATCTCCCTTAGTGTTGTATCACTCTGAATGATACTCCAATTGTTCTTAACTATCTGTTTAATTCTTTCTGCCTCTGTGCTATATGCTGTCGCAAAAACCACTCTATCATTTTTCAGTGTGGGACCACTTCTTTTTTGTAATAGAGTTGGTCTGTCCCGACTTCTAGCTTTTGTATAAGCTGTCTGAATGATAGCGTTTTTGTATCCCCTTGCCTGGAAACGTGCCGCCATGTCCTCTGATCTAGTTTTAAAGTCATTTTCCTGGTCACAAATCCGTCGCACTCGTTGGAACTGTCCTAATGGAATATTCTCTTTTAGCCTCTTAGGGTGGAAACTTTTTGCATGGAGGATTGTATTTCTGTCTGTTGGTTTTCTATATAAAGATGTATGTAAGGTACCTTGATTGTCTTTATAAATACAAAGATCTAAGAAGTTTATGCTTTCCTTACTGTAGCAAAGATCCAGTTTAATATTTGAATTCGTATTGTTCAGAAATCTGTGAAAAGCTTGTAGTTCAATTTCAGATCCCGACCAAACTAGACAGATGTCATCAATATATCTTCCCCACCAAACAATGTGGCTTAAGTAATGGTTCCTATCATTACTGAACACAAAATCTTCTTCCCATTTCCCAAAGCACCTTTAACATCTGACTAAATTCATTAACTTTTAAATGAATTACTCCACTTTTGGGTTCACACATACAACCAATATAGCAGGTTCAGCCTTGGATATATTTTTAAATAAAACATTTGTAAAATTTGCCAAAAAGCTTGACTACTCAGTTCAAAACCAATATGCCATCCAAACACCTTTAACATACTGTTTGTCACTGTACTCTGATTTTAGACTAAATCTAATCTAGCATACAGAATATTTTGTTAATGCCAGTAGTGTAGAAATTGTGATTGTAGAAGGCTGATGATTCCTCTTTGTGCAGGTTCAGGGCCCAGTACTGAGACTCAGTCTGCTGGATTTTTGTTTAAGAATTAAGATCAATTAGGAGGCAGAGACGTGGGTGTGCGTGCATGTGTTTATTTCCATTTCCCACGCCGTGCCAGGTTAATTAGTGCTGATGAGCGTGCTGATTAAAACGAGGAGCACAATCCAAAAGCAGTCAGCACATATGGTGCTCTGTGACTGCGTTACATGTCGGCTTCATTACAAACCCAACAGGAGCACAGCATCGCGTCGCGTTCATGATCACACAACGGGATGTGTCCGACATCATTTAAAACCTGCAGCTGTTTGTCATTTGGCCTGCTTGCAGTTCACTGAACATCTATATTAGAACTGTTAATGAGAAAAAAGATTTAATAAGACTTTGTTCTCCTTTTTATAGGATGTGCCTAATGCTCACTTGATTTTTGAGTAGGCTACATTTTGAAACACTTCACCCATTTTGCCTTCGTTTTATGAAAATTATTAATGCAGGATGTGAAACAGAGAATAGATGGATGGATAGATCAAACAAGACACACTGTGAAAATATCATTACATACACAGTGATAAATATAAATGTTATTCAGAAGTAATACCTTTTCATCCAATGAATCCGGCTATTTTACCCACTAAAAACTCAAGTTTCATTACAACTCATCCATAACAAAAAGAACTAAATGATTAAATGCCAGGATTTTTTTTTTTTTTTTTTCAGGCCTTATATGTCGGTGGGAACGCTGAGAGATCAGGTCATCTATCCTCACTCTGTTCAGGATATGCAGGAGAAGAGCGTTTCTGACCTGCAGCTGGAGGAAATCCTCAAAACTGTGAACCTCTGCTACATCCTGGAGAGAGAGGGAGGTGAGAGGATTTTACAGGCTAAAAGTGATTTTGGGATTAGGAAAATTGACATCTTCACCCTTTTTTCAAATATTATTATAAGCATATTGCATGGTTGTGCTTGGAGTCAATTGTTTTATTTGTGAAAATGTAATGAAACATGCCAAATTGTGCGGATAAGATGTCATACAAAGAAATTATGAATGCGTGCAAAAACAAGAGAGAACCACCGAAATATTAATAGCTGATTATGTTGTAGTCAATGTATGCTTTTTCCTGTGAGCTTTTTGTTTTTTTCTGTGCCTTTTATTTTTGCCTAGTAAAATAAAAACCTGTAGCTGTAGTTTTGCCAAAATAATGTCAGATAAATACCTTAACCAAGTTCAGTGTTTTGTTCTTCCCTCAAATTTGAATCTAATATTTTCCTCATATTTTGATGGTTTAACCAAACTTATAGGGCCATTTAAAAACATAACATCACTTTTGGCCACTACTATATTTGTTACAAAAGAATTCTATTTCAAATAAACGCTGTTCTTTTGAATCAGCATTTTTATTTAATAATTGGTAATGATAAGAAATTTCTTGAGCACCAAATCAGCATATTAGAATGATTTCTGAAGGGTCATGTGACACTGAAGACTGGAGTAATAATGCTGAAAATTCAGCTTTGAATCGCAGAAATAAAATACATTTGAAAATATATTCAAATAGAAAACAGTTATTTTAAAATGTAATTATATTTCATAATATTATGGTTCTTACTATATTTTTAATCAAATAAATGCAAGTCTTAGTGAGCATAAGAGACCTATTTCAAAAATATTAAAAAAATATTATTCACCCCAAACTTTTGAATGGTGGTGCACACAGTCTGATATTTGAATGTTTATTTTCATCAGTGTTGCAAGATAAAAATAAGCGCATTTACTGCACTGGATGTAAACTGTCGAACTAACAGATGCTTTAGATGAAATATTAATAAATATAATTAATAATGCATGTGTAAATGATTCAGTTATACTGAAGAAGCAAAACTGTATTGGTTGTAAACATATATTATTATTAGTTTTTAAACGTGATTAAATATTGTCAGGTTGGGACGCGCTGAGCGACTGGAAGGACGTGTTGTCTGGAGGAGAGAAGCAGCGGATGGGCATGGCCAGGATGTTTTACCATAAGTACGTCAGAAAATATTTACATTTTGACACTCTTTACATCCAGATTCAACAATATAGAGACTGATCCTTTCTATACATCCTTTCAAAAATCTGTTTGATGGACTTGTGAAATGTTTTATCAAATATAACACACATTTATGCTTATTTTCAAATTATTTGAGGCAGACACATATCATTTTTTTTTACACTACACTTATTCCTGGACTAACATCTATTTAAGTCCAAGTTAAGAATCAGGGATATTATTTTCCAGTAATGATCTTTCAGTTGCTTGAGACAATTGTTAGAAAAAATATCACTTTGAAGATGCTAAATTGTGGTACAGTACATGTAGGAAAGCTGCTCATGGTTTCATTTAAGCCACTGAATTGATAAATATTTAATTACTGAATGTTATTAGTGGTTAACTGGGTTCAGTTAGTGTTTTTGGAATCTATACAGCTTACTTTGCATTTGAAGCAAGCAGCTGCTTTATGGGAGATTATTGTTGAACCACTCAGATATTTTTTTATGGGAAAGAAAGAAAAAAAAACCCAAGTCAGAATATAAAACATTAAACAATTCAACTGCCAACTAGTGCTTTTAAGTCTGTTTAAAAAGTCCCCAACAACTTGTGTGTTTAAAGCTGATAAATCTCTGGTTTATCTCTAACAGGCCTCAATATGCCCTCCTAGACGAGTGTACGAGTGCTGTGAGTATTGATGTGGAGGGCAAAATCTTTGAAGCTGCAAAGGATGCTGGGATTGCGCTTCTCTCTATTACACACCGTCCTTCTCTCTGGTGGGTTTTCAATCGTATGAAAATGAAGAGCAGTTCTTTTATTGCTTGTGGGAAAATAAGTATATTTATGTTAATTCAGGAACTAAGCATTGAATCATAAACACATAAGATTAAAGTGGTCATATGATGGAAAATAGGATTTTTCTTGCTCTTTTGAAGTAGGATTTTGATGTACTGTGTAGACATACTCTATATTCACAAGACAAAACTCCCTCCCCAGACTATCCAACAAAGCTGCAATAACGGGTTGTTAAAGGTGCTGAATGCCCGGCATAAAATCAGAAATGGGTGTCCTGAGAGAAAACACCTGTCTCTGTGATTGCACTAGGGGGAAAAAAAGAGGGAAAAGAAATTCAGGGAAGCGGCCCACGCTCTTTTAGTCAATCGAAAACTAGCCACCTAATAATGTTCTCTGCCTATGAATCATGTCTTATTTTAAGTTTTGGAGAAAGGGTGTGTGGAAGTTAGCAAAAGTGAATCTTTAAAGAGATTATCACATCCTGCTCATCAACATAAGATCGCGTGAAAGAAATTAATACGTTTAATTAGTAAGGATGAAAGTAAAGACATTGATAATGTAACAAAAGATTTCTGTATCAAATGTTGTCCTTTTGAACTTTCTGTTCACCAAATAATCCTGAAAAAATGTATCATGTTTTCCACAAAAAATATGAAGCAGCACCACTGTTTTCATCACTGATAATAATACGAAATGTTTCTTGAACAGCATATTAGAATGATTTCTGAAGGATCATGTGACACTGAAGACTGGAGGAATGATGCTGAAAATTCAGCTTTGATCACAGGAATAAATATTGAGCATGTTCACCCTGCGAATTAGTCCAGTACCCAGATATTAGCTAATCATAACATTCATAACATAGAGGTCATTTGCATTAGACTTCTTAAAAGTATGGTAGTATAAAAAAAATGTTTGATTTCAAGGGTACGAGATTGGTCATAAAAACCTAAATTATGAAAAGAGGACTTTATAGAAAATAATTAATAACTATACTTTAGAAGTGTATAATACAGCAGTTTTATGCTCGTAATACTGTAAACCTTTCCAGGAATTTAGGAAAAAAGCCCATGTGCAAAACCCCACTGCACAGCTCTAAACTTTGTTTCATACAGAGGTTTCTCTACCAGCATCTTTGCGTTACTTTAAATCCAAATTACACTCGTTGACCTGAACTTCCTCTGCTTACAGGAAGTACCACTCCCACCTGCTGCAGTTTGACGGCGAGGGCGGCTGGCGCTTTGAGAAGTTGGACGCCTCCACGCGTATTTCCCTGCAGGACGAGAAGCTCCGACTCGAGACCCAGCTCTCGGGAATTCCCAAGATGCAGCAGCGGCTGGTAGAGCTGTGCCGCATTCTGGGGGAGGACAGCAGCCTGCCGAACCCAGGGGAAGTGGAGGAGGAGGAGGAGGAGGAGGAGGAGGAGGACAGAGATGTAGTAGCAGGTGGAAAAGGGAAAGACCTTATGGAGTGATTTGAAGATAGATGAAGGATGTATTCGAGGCCAGGTGTGAGCGTGTGTGTGTGTGTTTGTGTGTGTTTTGTGTGCATATATCTACCCACACATGCTTTAGATGCATGCATTGAGTTAACAATGTGTGTCTAATAGGGTTGGGAATAAAGAACTTAATCAGAACCAGTTAAATTTTTTAAAAGAAATAACACAACGGGAAACATTTTAAAGTTAGGCTGTGAATCTTTGGGTAGACAGCGAATCGATTTGATTCACGATTCATAGGTTTTTGATTCGATTCGAGAATTTTTGCACATTCAGAACAATTCGATTCGAGAAGATTCACATTAAAATTCGATGCATTTTCGATTAATAAAAGCCACTCAGACAGAAAATGATTAAAGTCCCCCTGCAGTCGATAATTGTATCCCTTAAAACTCATCTTTGATAATCAAAATGACATATTTCAACTTTTTTTTCCTTAATGCCTTAAAATAGCTTGAGTGTAACTCTATACCTTTGCTTAACTTAGTATATTTAGAATAATGAATATGCAAATTAGCCCCGCCTCCACTCAATCACAAGAGTTCAGACTTCCTGATCCACTCTGTCAACTGTAGTAAACACTACACGATGGCAAGTGGAAATACTGGTTTAATTCGGCCATGTATGTCAGAAGACGGAGAGAAAGAGCGAATTATACAGGGTCGTATACAAGTCGATGGATCAGAATGGTAATGCGTCAGTGGAGAAAAGCCCTGTCCCGCATGTCGACTGGTTTGGTTACGTGTTCCTGATGGTAGGAAATAGGCGGTTTGAGACGGTCTTTGGTAACACTGCATTTTTAAGGAAAAAATGCACTAAATTTGCACATGCAATACAATTTTTTTTTACAATCATTATCCATTCTTTCTTACTCAAAGAATCATTTACACAACCATTTAGGAATCAGAATCGGCATCAGATTCCCATCTCTAGTATGCAGACAGAAAAAGCACAGTGAACACTTCGAAGCTTTTGTTAGCTGTACAAAGACAGTGTGGTTAGAGTGTGTGTGTTTGTTTATGTGTGTGTGTGTGTGTGTGAAGGTAGCACTCGAGTCTGGGTGTGTTTTGGGGGGGGTGGAAGACAGCTGCCAACTCCACCAGGTGCGGTCGATGATGAAAGCACCTATGAAAGCTGTTCCTCATGCTCGTTATCGCTGTTCTCTGAAGAATTCTCTGGAAATCTGCGGGACCCAGGCGGCGTGTGTGTCTTTAGGGAAAGGGTGACTGTCGAGTTTGGGCTCTGCTGTTTTGTATCAGTTCAGCGGTGGTGTTGTCAAACTTCTAAGGAGTCGCCATGAATGCTGAAGCTCAAATCCGTGCCATGTTTTAAAGCACAATCAAAAAGGGCGAATTTGTCCTCAGTATAGATGGGAAACGTCTTTGCTTTCATCCGATTCTAATTCATATTTAGAAAGGGACCACAGTCTACATGCATATCAATACCAGGATTGATTAAATGTACAGTATGCGTCATGTAACCTGTTTGCCGTAACTTAGGGTGTATTCACACCTGTCTTGTTTGCTTCGATTGAATCGAGCTCAAGTTTGTTTCCCCCTTGGTGCTGATGTTTTTGGCAGGTGTGAATACAGCAATCGCACTCGGGTGCGGACCAAACAACCGTACCGAGGCTGAAGAGGTGGCCTCGGTCCGGTTCCAAACCAACTCTGGTACGGGTCGTATTTCTGTCCAGTGAATGGATGACCTTAGCTCACGTGTGGTTTTGTTTACAAATGTTGGTTCACTTGCAAAAAGGACAGTGTGAAAGCAAACCACACCAAACAAACAAAAATCAACATTGTATTTGGTCTGGACCAAAGCAAGTGAACTAGCGGACTTTTCCTGGTGTGAATACACCCTTAAGCTGCGTACATGTACAGAAGTGGCCAGAAGTGACATCCGGCCTGGGAAAATGGATATCTTCACCCTTTATTTTAACATTATTCATTTTTTTTTAAAGATTTTGCAAGCGAATGTGTCAGTTGTGCTTGAAGTCATTTTTTTTATATGATAACGCAATGAAACATGCCAAATTGTGCAGACATTTTTTTTTTTTTTGGCCAGGCTGTCATACAAAGAAATTATGAACACATGAAAAAACAAGAGATCATTTTTTTTTCTCTCTTTTTTGTTTTCCTATGCATTTTTTGTTGCTTTTTTGCCGAGTACTTTTGTTAGACGATACTCGAACTTGTACGGTCATAAAAAAATAAACATCCCCTCCGGACATCACTTTTGGCCACTTCTGTATATAGGAATATCCAAATAGCATATAAACATATTTTCTGTTATAATGTGCATGTAAATGTGGTCACTGAGAAATTTCTCATTTTAAAATGTAGCTTTTTTTTTTTTTCTTTAAACAATCAGCGAAAAGCACCTTACAAGGAGATTTTTCCTTTCTAATTAAATGTCTTTTATCTTCATAAGACAGACGTCAGTTCAACCTCGATCTCTAATTATGTCAATTGGAGGAGATAATGTTTGTCTAATAATTAAACTTTTATGCTCTAATTTTGTACAAAAAGCCAGAGGGTAGATCCGATACGACTTTTTGTAAATGAAAAACGAGGGCTTGATTCTGTGGGTCTGAGCGCAGGGCCTGAAGGAGCGCCCGTGGACACATGATTAAATCAGCTCTGATTCAGCCCAAGGTGATGCCGTCTGAAATGTGTATTTGTGTTTATTGAAGGGTGATGACCGCTAGAGTTAATCTGAACATTAACTAGACCTCTTCCAGCTGAGACATTTCTTTATAGTGTCCTTAGAATTTCAATCCTTTATGTAACATTTCAAAGTGCTTTTGTCTCTTGTCATGTGCTGACTTCAGAAGGTCAGTCACTTTGTAGACACATTTAACATTTAATTAATGCTTTAAAACAAATTTCCATTCAAAAGAAAAATCTATCCACAATATTTGTATGACATTGAATGTCTGTATTTCTTCCTAAAATATTTTATAATGTGAGATTTTGCACGTAATGCACAGATGATTTTGTATCTTGAACCACGATTTGATTATCTTTTCATTGCAATGATTTGTAAGACATTTCAAGCTAACATCTTACCTTTTCTAACGCAAACTATTTTGTATTGTGTTTTCTTTAGGTAGGATTATGAACAAGCCGTTGCAATGTATGTGATTCAATTTGGACCCTTTGCACATTTGCCTGAATTAAAAAATGTATCTCTGCAATCTAATAAAACATTTCCTATTGAAAACCTCTCTCTGTTCCTGTGCCTTCTTTCATAGCATATGCATTCAGAAAGGAATTGCAAAGTTGGTTCGGTGCAAGATGGCTTTTGTGCTTTCTCTGAGCGAAAATTGCATTCTCTTGCCTAATACATTTTAGAGTGAATCTCGAATCCTCATTGCATAAGTTATATTTGGGCTTATAGAGCATCTTTTTCTATTATAATGACGGATGGATAGACTGAAAGAAAGTCAGATAGACGAGCAGAATAATAGTGGGACAGATCAGTGACCAATTTGTTTTTCTATTGATAAATAGATGTGCAGTAAAGATTGGATGGACAGAACGAGAGCGAGAGATTGCAGAAATTAGAGGATGGATGGATGGATTTTTTTTAAAACAAAACGTTAAAAATGTTAACACTATGCCACAATGTGCATGTTTTCTATGCTACTAGTTTCAAGTATATATTTAGAGTAACTGCACCAAGGAGAGGGACAATTTGCCAAAAATCAAAAATAATTTGATTATTTTG